>NC_056608.1:6078271-6413271 GCF_018340385.1 Cyprinus carpio
CATGATTGCATTTCTATAAAAGGATATGCTAGACTTTCTGAAATATGTTCTGGTAAAACTCAGGCATTTAAAATGTATGAATTATAACTTTGTGATTTACACAACATCACAAATCAGGAAATAAGTTACAGGATGATATGGAACTTTTAAAAAGCCTTGTCGAAAAAAAAAATGAGATAGGAACAAAATGTAGATTTAAAAGCTTTGTGTTTTGCTCACAAAATGTTTGCATTCCCCCATGAAATACTGCATTTATTTGCAAAAGTTTTGTGGTCCTCTTTACATTTGTTTGCTAAAACCCCTAAGCAAATTCCTGCATACACTTAAAAACTTTTACTTTCAAACTTTTACTGTTCTTTTAGAAACTGCTAGTAAATTTTACAAATAATTACAGAAAAAAAAAATCGGCAAGTAACTTTAATCGAACTGAATTAAATGTGAAATTAAACATGAATCAAATGTGATTAAAGATGAAATTTAGAAGTAGGAAGACTATTTTCTTGTAAAACTTACTGCAATAATCTTTGTTTCAATTACAACCTCAAAAAATCATTTTTGCCATGTTATAGTCAGTTATCTATGGAAGCTGGTTTCTGCCACTAAATAAAAAATAAAACAAGGTAATTGTGAGTTCATATGTCGCAATTCTGACTTTATAACTCGCAGGATATGAATTTGCAATTGTGAGAAAAAAAGAAATTGTGTGATATAAACTTGCAACTGTGAGTTATAAAGACAAAATTGCGAGTTATAAAGCCAGAATTGCGAGATATAAACTCACAATTCAGATTTTTTTCCTCTGAATTCTGACTTTATAACACGCAATTCTGAGAAAAAAAGTCAGAATTGTGAGATATTAACACGCAATTCTGAGAAAAAAAAAGTCAGAATTGTGAGATATGAACTTGGAATTCTGACTTTTTTTCTTGGAATTGCGAGTTTATATCTCGCAATTCTGATATTGTAACTCGCAATTTTGACTATAAATCACAATTGCGTGTTATAAAGTCAGGAAAAAGTCAGAATTATGAGATAAAAAGTCACAATTACCTTGTTTTATTTTTTAGTCAGTGGTGGAAACGAGCTTCCATAGTTATTGCTTAATTTCAGGCAGGGTTTTTTTTTTTGTTTGTTTGTTTTTTTTGATGATGATGTTGAAATGTTGATATGCTGATTTCTATAAAAATTTGATAAACCAACTAACCAACAAAATACCACAGAAATAACAATTCATCATTGCTTATGAATGCTTTTGCTGTACTAATGTTTTTTTTTTTTTTTTTTTTCTCACCAAAATGATGTCAACTACTTTCGTTGAAGGGAATTTACAAAAAAATAAATAACAGAGTGGAATAGTGAGGACACATCAAAACCCAAAATTGACTATAAATATATATATATTCTTAATAAATTGCCTGTTTAATTTTGGAATTTAGTACATGAAATCATGACAATGTGTTATCTTAATCGTGATATTATGATCAAAGAAAACTAATTAGTTTCTTTTAAAAGTTTCTTTTAAAAATGTTTTATCTAATATTAAATATGAAGATAACTTCATATGCATACTGCATAATAGGAATGATCCAGCTCTGTCCAGATGGAAAATAATAATAATAATAATTCAGGAGCAGATAAACAAGATCACCTCCAGCTACCAGTTACACATTATTTTTCTAGAGTATCTTCCATGTATTGTAGCATAATGTTAGCCTTTACTGACAAACTACAAAATCACTTATAATTAGAAGGGCTTAGAAACACGGCTTAGTTCAGGGCAAACCTTAACTAACAAAATATAAATAATAACAATAATAAGAAGAATAATTTAACCACTACTCACATATAGTACATATATATCATGAATTCCACCATTGTTGTGCTAGAAGTTACATATGTACTGTAGTGGATTGTAACTTTATTTACACATCAAAGATTGTCATAGTTGTGAAAGCTAAAACGATTTCCTCAGCTGTGTCCTATAATGAGTAATTAATGTATGTAAATGTTTCATGGTAGGATTTTACAGGTAAAGAATGTACTGCGGCTTTATGTGTTGGTATGTTAAAGCAGGTGAAGGGTTTTGCATAACGAAACACAGCGTCGGTGCCGATGTATCGTAAACAAAACCGGACGAACAATGTAACTGCCTATTGATAAAAGACGAACGTTCATACTTGAAGAAATATAATAGTGTTTAGTCACCATAGTGTAGATAATCTTTAGTTTACCAAAGCAATATATAGATGATCACATGCATAAGATACCATGATTGTTCTTTTTCGGTGGTATTGGCGAAATTGTTGTTAACTCTTGTTAGCTGCTGAAAACCAAATGGCTGGTTCATTTGGTTCTTGCTGTCTAAATGCCTTTGATCTTGCTGGTCATTATCTTTGATGTAGGTTGTTTGTTTATTTATGTATTTCACTCATTTATTTTTTAAAAAATGGAAAACTGTTGAATAAATTATTGATTTTACTTGGTATTGAGTAATTGATTTTTCTTGTACAATTACATTCGTTTAATTCAATTCGATCTTTCATGGGTTGATAATTGGATAGGTGACTTGAAATTTCCAACCGTAGCAATGCATTCATTAATTACAATAAATACAAAGATTTACAGACAAATCCACTGATTTATAAATACTCATGCTTATAATTTATGATCATATATGCAAAGTTTTAGTTTGCCACAATATGGACCCTTTTCACATTTCAAAGGTTTTCAGAAACATCAGAAACTTGGGTAAAATTCTATAGTAGTGAACGGAAGCTACAACATATATAATTTTTGTGTTCCCATTTGCCCCAACAGCAAAAAAAAAAAAAAAAGCATTTTTATGACTTCCAAAAAGAAATATTCAGTTATTATAAATTGTTGTTACTCCCTCAGCTGTTATATTAGACACTTATAACATCTGCGCAAAACACAAAGCAGTTATAAATACAGAAAATATATTAAAAAAGATTAATTCACCCAGATATGACAATTTAATGAAAATATACTCACCCTTAGACCATCCATGATTTAGGTAATTAGTTTCTTTATTGGAACAGATTTGTAGAAATTTACAGTATCATTATATCACTTGCTCACCAGTGGATCCTCTGTAGTGGATGGGTGCCGTCATAATGACAGTCCAATAAAAACTTCACAATAATCCATAACTAACCCACAAGAATCCAGTCAATCAATTAATATCTTGTGAAGTGAAAAGTTGTGTGTTTATAATAAGTGAATCTATATTTAAGTCATTTTAACTTCTAACTAATACCTACAGCTAAAATATGAGAAAAATAATCAAATTTAAAAACAAAAACAAAACGAACAACCATAAACTAAACAACATCCACAAACAAAAAACAAAACCTTTCTAAACAAATATGCTGGTGGATTTTGATGTGAGAGACAACAAGGAATGGACTTTCTTCCACTGGAGGAAGCATTATTATGGATTACGGACTGATATTTTGGTCAGAAGTGATTTTGGCTTTAAAGTTAAAACACTTTAATGATAGACTTGTTTCTTACAAATACACCGCTTTCAAGATGTTCACTGACAGACTGGAGTAGTGTGGATTATTGTGATGTTTTTATCAGCTGTTTGCAGAGGTGGACAGTAATGAAGTACGTTTACTCGAGAATTGTACTTAAGTACACATTTTGAGTATCTGTACTTTACTTGAGTATTATTTTTCTGGAAACTTATAACTTTAACTTAACTACATTTGAAAAACAAATATTGTCGCGTACTTTTCACTCCACTATCAAGGTCCTCGAAGTAGACAGTAATTACTATAGCAGCTTTGAAAGTCAGTGGGTGATTTTTTTCTTTAAAAATGTGATTTTTTTTTTTGTCAGCCTTTCAGTAATCACTCTTTTAGGGTTACATGATTTGATTTCACATTTTTTTGGGTTTTTTTTCGAACACTGGCCAGTTGCAAATGTGATATTTATTTACAGTAATTCAATAATAAGAAGATTAAAATTGTGGTATATATTAGACACAATATTGTTATGATTTTGCAAAGTTTTGTAAACAAAAATATTACCTATAAAGCCACAGAACAACTGTTGTGCGTGTCCTTACAAAACACATGTTTTTGACTTGTGGACTTTGTCCACCTCTGGCTGTTTGGACTCTCATTCTGACGGCACCCATTCACTGCAGAGGATCCATTGGTGAGCAAGTGATGCTACATTTCTCTATATCTGTTCAGATGAAGAAAGACACTCACCAACATCTTGGATGGTCTGAGGTAAATTCTCAACAATTTGTTGTTTTTGGGAGAACTATTTCTTTAATAACAATCAAAGCAAGCATTACATATATATATATTTATATTTATATTTATATATATATATATATATATACACACACACTTTTCAAAATGAAAACAAAAAGTAATGTGACACTTTAATAGCTGTTCAGCATTAGTGGCACATGTCTTAGTTAATGTGATGCACTACACCTCTGGTTATTCTGCTGGGAAAAACACCTCGACACTTGTTGATTAAAAGTCAATTTGCGTGGGCAAACTGAAGGAAGTGAAGTGAAAACCACCAGGAAACATGGGGTTAAATTTATTGCTCAATAATGTCTGACCAAAATAATATGCAAAAGTAATATTACATAAAGCCCCAGAGTTGCTTCAATAATTCCTTAGAAAAAAAGTGACATCCTGTATAATGTGGCTCTTTGATCCCAACCTAATCCTCCTCCGACACAGGCTTCCAGGCGAGAGGGTAAAAATCTGCTTATATAACTTGACTTGTAGGGAAACGGAGTGCGTGGAGGCTTCCTGTGTCAGTTTAGGATTCGGCTAATGCTGCTGACTGTCAGTGAGTGCAGTTAAACTGCCAACAGAGCTGTAATCACATGCTGCTGCGAGACGTTTCCACAGAGGGGTTGAGCTCAGGTCTCAGGAGTGGGTTACAGGTAAAGCGTGTGACAGGTCAGGACATGTTTCTGGAAGTGTACAAGCACTTGGCCAAGTCACACATTAGAGACATTGACTGGGAAACTGTACAGGGACTGTATATGCCATTAACGCAAGAAGGTGTGTGTGGGTGGGGGGGGGGGGGGGTGGCTTGGGGCTTGGGGTTTATGGAAGATGCAGACTATAAGCAGAAATAATGAATTCATTCTCTTTTCATAATTTGACTGGAGAGCAAAAATATATATATAATGTGGAAATTTTACTACATTACGATGTTAGAGAAACATATCAAAATAATCAGTGTGCATAGAAAACTTTACAAAAATAAAATAAAACAGGGCCAAGGACCACAACAGGAAGTAAACAAGACATTTATAGTGAAGAAGACGTTATTACTTCCTGCTGTTTGTTATGCTGAATTTAATGCTTAAATAATGAAAACGCTATCAGTTTGATTGGGATGATGATGATATGAGCTCATTGTTTGCATCAAATTGCAGTAATTCCTCAAAATTAAAAATGGACTAAATTGAACTAAAAGTAAAAAATGTGCTCAGTAATGTTTATGTAATTAATAGAAATACTGATATAGAAAATTATATAAAATACACAATTTAATCTAAAACAGCTTAACCGAACGATCCAAATGGTTGAGTTGACAGCTTTTGTAAGTTGTTGACAGCTTTGCAGACTCAGGATTATAGTTAATCTTTAATCATTAACACAAACAATTATAATCTATATAAACTACAAAAAACCAAAATGTCAAGATATGGTCCAAATCAATTTTTTTTTACTTTTTAAGGTTGTTTTTTTGTTTTTTTTACTTTTTAAGGGTATGATTTTCCCACTGAACTGTACTCAACCTGACAGAACCATGCACTAAAATAACATAAAAATTGCTAAAATTATTTATATTTTTGTTTTAACTTTTTTGTTGTTGCTGTTATTTTATTATTGCATTCAAATGTAAAAAAAAAAAAGAGAGAGAGAACCTGTTTACAAAATTATTTAAAGTTTTCTAAAATTTATTTGAAATTGTAATAATTGTGTTTTTTGTTTGTTTTTTAATAAATTGAATACATTTTAATATAATTTTGTTAGAGATAATGCAATTTTTAGGCCATGGCCCTCGATCAAGTTTGGTGTTTGGCCCTTTGTATTAAAAATCTGGGCACCTCAATCTTAAAGAACTAAATTAATGAAATATTATTAAGCCTTGGAAATTTCTACGGAAGTTGGTCTTTGTCAGTGCAATGTAAATGTATTTTTTTTTTTAAGTCATGGAACTTAATTATTCAAAGGTTATAGAAACACATTGTTTTAATCTCTTATATTCTTGTTATTTGCACTACTTTGTTCTCTATAGTTGACTATCATCCTCAAACAGAACAATGCTGTTGGTGTCAATGTCAGAACACAAAAAAAGAGTCTGAGTTGCTCCTGGAATATTTAGTTATTGTCACACCAGGACAATCAATAGATACTTACACTGCTGGGTATTCATAGATAATGTTATATTCTCAGAGGCTTGGTAACACAAGAATAGATTATCAATGTTACTTTTCATTTTTAGCTCATCTTTAGCAATTCATATTATTGTTGCAGTTAAACATCCAGCTATGAAAACAACCCATGAAGTAACATTACTTAAATTGATTGATTCTGTTGAATTTATTATAATAAATGATACATTCATGTTTTACTAAATTAAATAAAGTATTTATTAGAATTATTGGTACTTTATTTTATGTCCTTGTTACATGTCCTTACTATTATAATAACAATAAATGATTCATAATTACATGCATGTAAACCTAAGCCAAACCCCAATCCTAACCCTAACCACATAATGTAAGTATATTAATATTACTCAGTACTTAAATGTATAATTACACTGTAACAAGGACACCTAAAAATAAAGTGTAACTGAATTATTCATTATATTTATGTTATACATTTATTCAGATAAAATCATATCACTGGAATGTTTATAAATGATACATTTATTATATATGTATTATAAAATTTCTTGTAATCTATTGGAATTATTTGTTATTTTTTATAAATTATACATTCATAATAATAAATTCAACAGAATCGATCAGCTAAATTCATGTCACTGTGTTGTTCCCATAGCTGCATAACATAATTTATTTCATTTTTAATATTTATATATGCAGCCAGGCAGATTAGCCTAGATGATCCTGCAATTTGACATTAAAAAAAAAAAGAAAAAAGGAAAGAATCTTTGCAAATTTGTTGCATGAAAACAGAAAGGGTATTAAAATGTATTTTTTATCACTTGGAACCATCAACACATAATTTAATTAGGAATTAGGGTATAAATATCTTACGTTTAAAATTAAACTCAAATCAAATGAAACTAAAAATGTGATCTTGTTTGTTGGATATGTTAACATTCTGCTTCTGTTGCTCTTCCTGTTTATCCCATGATGCCCTCTGGTGGATATATGATGTTAGAGGCACAACTAACAATTAATCAAATGCATACATAAAATTAAATATAAAATAGCAATTTTATTGATTGATTCATAATAAAGAAAAATATTGGTTGTTAAGGGATCTAAAAGTCTCTCCCTCTTACATCCATTTTTGTTACGTGTATTCATTCAAAATTAAAAAATAGAACAGCTTTCAGTAAGAAAATACAAAATAATGAGAACAAGCGCGAAAGGGAAGGAAATGAACAACTTTATCACACATGACTTCCTCTCATCCAATTATCCTGGCAGGAGAAGACAGAACATAGATGAACACATCCACAGCTTACTGCTCTCGATCCCAGCTACTGTGTGCTGTGATTATACTGGAGTCTGAACCATCTTTATCTAACTTGCATCCCTCTGGCAATTAATCGAGTTTAAAGAGGAAAGCACCAATCAGCTTATGTATCCGTTTATCAAGATTTGCAGTCATTTCTTGATATGAGGTCAGCATAATCAAGTCCTCAAATTCCGTCCCAAACCCGACAAAAGGATCCTATTCTTTCCTTGTTATGATATCCAAAAACGTTGAAAGCCAAATAAAATAATAATATGATCATTGGACTTTGTTTAAAAACACTCTGTCCTCAAAGGTCAAGGTGACGTATTTTCATAATGTGTTTTATGCTGTTAGCCTGACCCTTGCTTGGCCTACAGTACATAGAATAATAAAGTATCTCATATGCACTAAGGCTTAATTTAATTGATCAAAATTACAGGAAAAACAAAAATACTGATTGACAGAACTGCTCATGGTAGTTAGGAATAGAGAACAGAGCATATTACTGCAAAGCATCTGTGGGAATATTGAGCTGCTACAGGGGTCAGTGTGCACAAACATGATCTGAATGGAAGGAGGAAACCAACCTCAGCATAAATGTCAGTATCACAATTTAACACCACACTTAGATAAGCCACTAGCAAGTGTTGTGGTCTGATAAAGTAAGAAACTCAACTCTTTGGCCACAGGCACCAAAGGTATGTTTGAAGAATACAGAAAAGTATGAGGGAAAAAAATAACTGTTAAGTCTGATGGATGTATTAAGCTCTGGGGTTGCAGACAGTAGTACAGGTCATTCTCAGCTGTTAGGGGAGATAATACACTCTAAAAGTTATAATATTTCACATCATAAATAATGGATATTACATCGATCTAAAACAAAGACTCAAGTTTTGAATGTTTCAATCGGTCTTCAAACTAACTGAAATATTACTGTACATGCAGTGTATCAATAGTGAATATGCCTAAATTGAAGAAACCAAACCTAAATTCAATGAAAATCTTCTTGATATAAAACCCCTTAACACAAAAAAGCTTCTTGGTGGAAAACTTTTGGGGAGGATGAAGTCCACATTGTCATCCACCAGGCTGCTGAAGATACTCCAATCTATGAAGTGAAACCAGAGCAGAGCAAAGGCAGATCAAGAGTGTTGCATCGTAATAATCTTCTCCCCTGTGACCACTTACCTCAGGTTACCACACCGACTCAAAATGCCACACTAAAGCAAAAACACTAAAAGAAAAGAACAGCTTTACCTGCTAAGAGAAGGGAGGAACATGAGTCAGAGGGTGACAGTGAAAGTGATGATGAGTAGGCCTACTATGTGCAAGTTGAACCCTACCAGTTTAGAACACAGCCAAATAGTCATAATAAACCTGTTACCTACTGCGGTGAGAAATCATCAGCTCACTCAGAACACCACTTACCTGAATGACCCTCACCTAGACAACACTTACCTGTTGAAGAATGACAATTACCAGATCAACCTTTACCAGAACATCACTTACCTGCACTGAGAAATCCTGCAGATGGAACCATCTAGAGTCCGACAACAACGACCACCAAAGAAGCTCACATATGAAAACTTTTGAACTCCTACATGCTACAGTGTGCAAAATGCAAGAAATTGCTTTAATTAACACATGGACACCAAATATGAATTACTGAGTACCATTGCCAATTCATTATTTTCTGCCCTCACTTATCTATTATCCGGCCAATTAAAGAACCCCAATGAACTTTTACATACCTGGTCATAGATGGCACCGCAGAACTGTACTGACAAACTGCCATCATATTGACACTAACTGCCCTAATTGATTGCAATTATCTGTTGTCAACAAAAGGGACTGTCTGTGACACTCATAGAATGAACTGTTGTTGGGCCAAAAAAAGGGGGACTATATAAAGGCTCAGACAAATTAAATGAATGAACATTTTGAAACTTTCCTAGGAGCACCTGGGAGAACGGCCTAAATTGGAGTATTTATTGCACTTGAACTTGACTGTTTCCTGTATGGACTTGATCCTAGTGCCTTGATTCTGGGACTGTTGTTTGTGGCCCTAGCTCACTGAACTTGAATTCAGAAAAGTCAGAAAAGGAATGTCTGTAAAACAGGAACATGATGTGTGATTATTGAATGTAGCGTATTGAATGTAAAAAAAAAAAAAAAAAAAATGAAAATATGTTGAGAATATGTAAAACATGTGGCCTGGTACCTTTACATGAGTATTGAGAGTATTGATGCCAGGGATGACATTTTATTTTTTTGGGAAGAGTGTGACCACCCTGCATAGAGTTTGGGTCACAAAAGTATTCAGTTATTTGTATATATTTTGTTTTGTGTCTGTGTATGTGTATTTTTATTTACATATATATACAAGTTTCATTTAATTTACTTTAATGTGTTACAATGAGTTTGCACTGAACAGTCCAGCTGCAATTTCTATATTCTGGGTGGCAGTTAGGAGAGAAGTTAGGAGAAAGTTACCATGATTGCAGCGCATCCTCAGATAACAAAGAGGACAACCACTAATCTCTTCTTTGCTGCGTCCAAATTTGCATACTATCAATCCTAAATAGTATTTGAAAATATATATTTCGACTTTATTCTCGGAACATTTCGACTTTATTCTCGACTTTCATATCTACGATGGTGTTTTAGTGCCACGTTAAAAAAAATAAAAATCTAAGATTACGAGATTAAAGTCGTAATATTTTGAGAATAAAGTCGAAATTACGAGAATAAGGTCGAAATATTACGCGAATAAAGTTGAAATGTTTCGAGAATAAAGTCGAAATATTATGAAAATAAGTAGGCCTATTACGACTTTATTCTCTAAATATTTCAACTTTATTCTCGTAATTTTGACTATTCTCGAAATATTACGACTTTAATCTCGTAATCTCAGATCTTAAATTTTTTAACGTGGCATTAAAATAGCCCGTAGATATGCGCGACTATGACGGCATTTTAGTGCCACGTTAAAATAAAAATCTAAGATTATGAGAGTAAAGTCGAAATGTTTCGAGAGTAAAGTCAAAATGTTTTGAGAGTAAAGTCGAAATATTACGAGAATAAATTCACATATTTGGAATTTTCAGAAAGAAAACAGTTTAATTTAATGAATTGTTTCACAAAAATACAGTGATCTGATCATTAAAAGAACCTGAAAAAAAACATTGTAAGACACAATTTGTTTCCCATAAAACGGATTTTGAAAGCTGAGACATTAAAAGTAGGTCTATCAAAAGCACAAATCTTATTGCTATTGGGTGGCTGGCGCACTACAAATAACGAATGCAATGGAAGATATGAAATATTTCCAAGCATACTGTCCCCGTGAGTATGACACATGGTATGATTTCTGCTAATAATCCCACATATTTGTAGTGTATTAAAAAAAGCGTTCAATAAGAGAGCTACAGTGCCCCCCAAAGGAATGTCGATTGGGTATGTGAGCTGATGTTAAGATAAGTTGTTCCTGTTCAGTCTGTTAATAAATATATTCTTGATATTAAGATGTTTCCGCGAGTCCTTAAAATTAACTCTTCCTCATCCCAGTAAGATGCTGCGGCCGCTCAGACAAATCAGTTCCGGTGGACTGCAACTTCTCCCGGTTCTCGCAATCCAGGCCATTTGCAGTCGCAATAAAGGCCTACTCTCAAAATATTATAACTTTAATTTCTACGATTTAAATTCTCAAAACATTTCGACTTTATTCTCGAAACATTTTGATTTTATTCTCGAAGTATTTCGACTTTAATTTCGTAATCTTAGATTTTTTCTTCAATGTGGCACTAAAACGCCATCGTACGCAACCGACGGACAGGTATAGAAAGGGATTTGAGTGATAAATAATTAATGTTTAACCTGGAGAGTACTACTGTCACAGTTACTCAGGCTGGAAGGGACAAGGAGATGCTAGAGAATACGTCGAAGGAGTTTTCAGGAAACAAGGAGACAAACACTTGAACATCGGGGATGACATTTAATAGCAGACAAAGAAACTTGGGTTGGGAACACCATTTAAACACATGACTTGATGAGGGGAAGACGAGGAACACCTTGGATCAATGGAAACACTTGGGATCAAATTAACTAATAGCTCAATCAGGGAGCAGGAACACACAAAACACAGGACAGAGTCTAACATGACACCCCCCTCCGGAAGGCATGACCTCACACCACATAACATCACGGGGCGGAGGGGGGGTGGTGCTCTGGAGGCACCTAGGACACACCCGGGACAGTGGACCTCCAGAGCGGCACCTGCACAGGACACCATGGCGGATCAGGAGCCCCCACCCCGCCAAAAAAAAAAATACTTGGGGGAACTTACAGGTCTGAACTTGGGGAATCAGGAGCCCTCCCTGGGCTTAACGGGGAATCAGGAGCCCTCCATGGGCTTAACGGGACATCTGGAGCTCATTCTGGGTTCGACTCGGGAACAGGAGCCCTCCCTGGGCTTGACTGTGGATTGGGTATGCGCGTACGTGGTGCTGGCACCGGCTGGTGCTCTTGAGGAGCAGGCACAGCAAAGCGGGTAGCTGGCACTGTGAGTTTAGGAGCTGGAGCGAGCTCTGGGGCTGGAGCCGACACTGGAGCGAGCTCTGGGGCTGGATTACCATTTGGCGGGCTTGCCATATTAATGTTCAAAGGGCTTGCCATATGAGCTGGCGGGCTTGGGTGAGCTGCGAACGGCAGTGGGCTTGACTTCAGCGTGGCTGGCTGATTGGGCTTTGGGAACTGCCAGCTGACTGGGCTTGGAAACTGCTGGCTGAGGGGTTCCGGATTGGGACCGGAGGCTCTCAAGACACCGGATGACTGCCTCCTTCCAGTCAAGGTTGGTTGTGTCTGGGAGCTCCACGGGATGATGGCATGTTATCCCGATCCGGAACAGCATCACAAGTGTTTCCCCTTCGAGAGAGCAGGCGAGGGTGAGCGGTACGAATGCCCTCGCATAACTGACCGGGCCAGGGCTCGTTCCTCCATTAGGGCACAGAAAAACTAAACCAAAACACTATTAAAAAACAGAAAATAAACACGAGGAGAGGGAATGCCGCTTAATGTTCAGTATGCTCTTCTGTCACAGTCACTCAGGCTGGAAGGGACGAGGAGACCCTGGAGAATACTTCAAAGAAGTTTTATTCAGGAAACAAGGAGACAACAAACACTGGAACATCGGGGATAACATTTAACAGCAGACAAAGAAACTTGGGTTGGGAACACTATTTAAACACATGACTTGATGAGGGGAAGACGAGGAACACCTGGGATCAATGGAAACACATGGGATCAAATTAACTAATAACTCAAACAATCAGGGAGCAGGAACACACACAAAACACGGGACAGAGTCTGACAACTACATTTGTCTTCTTTTTTATACTTAGATTATTATACTTAGATTAGATCACTCTCTTCAAAATTTTAGCAGAATATACTCAGTTAGGATTTTGTACTCATTTTTATCTTTTTCTTTAATTTTTCATTATTATTATCATCTGTAATTGTTATCATTTATGTTTTTGTTTTCAAATAAATCACAATTAAAAATTTTCATGCATCAGTTGTGCATCATTTACTAAATGTGTTCTCTGCTGTGGTACTGTGGCAAGGTTTAGTTTTAAGAAATCAGAATAGCAGAATGAAAAATTTATGATGTCAAATTTAATTCATGCATTAACTTCCTTAAAAATAACACAGCAGCACAAATAGCACCACATTTCATTATTCTCATGCTAACTTTGACAGCCCTTATTAATAATAAGTGCTGGGCAACAATTAATCGCGATTAATCACATCCAAAATAAACATTTTGTGTACATAATATATGTGTGTGTGTACTGTGTATATTTATTATGTATGTATAAATACACACACATGCATGTATATATTTAAGAAAAATTTTACGTTTATACACTAAATATATTTATATAATATAAATTTTATTAATAAAAATATATACATGTAAATATTTTTAAAATATACAGTATACTGTGTGTGTGTGTCTTTATGTACATAATAAATATGCACAGTACACACACACACACACATATTATATACACAAAAACCTTTATTTTGGATGCGATTAATCGCTCTCCAGCACTATTAATAATATAACATATTGTACATGCATACATTATTACTAAGTTGTCCTGTTACAATGAATCAAAATGATTAACACAATCAGACTTTTCACTGTGACTGGCACAGTGCCAGTTCTCAAAATAATGTTCATGTCAGTGAATCATCACTGCAGTTGACTGACTGAACAAGCTCCTGTTTGTACATGTCAAGGTTTGTTATCTATCCAAATGACCCATAGCCTGTAGATGTTAATCAACACTACTAGGAAGTTCTTAATGGTAAAGAAGACCAGCATTTGATGAAAGTCAGAGAAAGAAATTATAACTGCAAGTCGGACAACAAAGAAGGGGCCATCTTGAAGAAAAATGGTTCCCGCAATGTTCCACATATCTGTCCTGAACTTGGCAATGAGAGAGTCATCCTGGCTTTCACAGAAATCCTCAGGTTTGGTGTTCACTACTGAGAGATGCCAATGAAAAACAAGACAGAACTTTACAACAATGACTACAATTATAATACCTTACAAATTCAAAGTAAACTGGAACATGCTCAATGTAACAATTACGTAAGAGTACAGACCTGAGAAATGCAAAGGAAACTGGAACATGCTCAATGTCCAGACCGCAAGAATAATGCACACAAACTGTATACTGTCCTCCCTAGAACAAGGAGAAGAATATAATGAAATATGATATATTGTAATACCACACAGAATCTTTATTTCATCTAAATCTGGAAGTAAACAGAAAGGTTTATCATTACAACTATAAAGCCTGACATATGAAGTAGTAGTCAGAAAAATCTATTTTATTATTTATTTAATGAAACTGTTTAGACAAAAACTTTTTTTTTTGTTTGACAACCATATGGAGCTCATACTTGAGGAGAAAAAACACCTCACTTTTATTCAGAAACCCAAGCTGAGCAAAAATATGCAATTTGGTGCCGTTGCTGATATTAATATGGCCAAAAGGAAAGATGAACTTCTGATAGCTGTAAATCAGAGAGATCCTAATGAGAGTAAAGCAGAATACTTACATAATACTATATCTCCCAATAATTTGTCTTAATAAGATGGCTTTTAAATGCTTAGTTTGTGATCAAAGCTTGAGATGCAATACAATGATAACTGAGAGATGAAGATAAGCATTCTTCAAAAGCCTGATGTATCATATAGATAGTAGGATTTGTAGGGTTAATAACACTTACCTAACTGAAACACTGCTGAGAATTGGAATAAATGTGAAAATGTAGACTATGCAGTGCTTTTTATTTTAGTCTCAAATGACACTTACTCCACATCAGCGAGCGTCTCACTGATGAACTCGAGGATATCAGCAGCTGTGCCCACAAAGATGAGTAACAACTGGGATATTTCATCTCTGGTGACCCCTCCAGCGATCGGTAGAAGCCACTTCCCCACTATCAGCAGGATCAGGACGATTTGCTGAAGGGCCAGGATCCAGTCATTGGCACACACCGATGACAAAAACTTCAGAGGGTCCTAAAATACCACCACAAAGTGAGTATTCAGCTATGAAGTGTTGCTCTCTGGAAGAGCTGAGGTCACACTTACATAAAGCGTGTCCTGTAAATCTCATACAGTATGTGAAGGTGTGGTAACTTCTGAAAAAATAACAGTAGTTTTGAACCATGCATGACCATGAACACAGGTCTTGTTTGTACTGAGGGCTGAACCAACATTTGTATTTACAAATAGCCCTAGCTAGACGTTGTTTTTAGAGGCAAGACAGAGTGAATAAATGTCTGAAAGGCTCGGGTCTTCTTTCAGAGATTACTGTAGTCTACTTTCATGGAAAATGTCTGTAACTAGTATGAATGGCAAAGAGGCAGTACCTGTTCACTCACGCTTCCATTGGTCAGATTTCTCCATTCATCAAGAAATGCTTGAATGCTCTCAGATGAATCCAGATTGGTACACTGCAATAATCAGCATTTTTGTTATACATGCATTAGGCATTGGCTTTGGGATTCACAGGTTTTTATTTGTCTTATGTTTTCAGGACAGCACGAAATGTGTTTGCACAGAAGAGAGAATCTAAAATGTATTTATGAAAGGTGTTTAGCTAATTCATCATTACATTCCTTTACTAATACCTTAGTATCACTTGATTTGTTTTTCTGATGGTGCAACTCAAGGATCCATATGGTTGGTATAATGCTGATGAGGAAAAACAATATTGCTGGAGAAAACCTAAAGATCAGAGTTTGAGTCACTCAGCATATCTTGCACTGTCAAATTTCACACAAGTAGCCTATTTAAGATACACTAGATGATATTTTAGGATGCTGACCTCAGAGAAGGTTCAGCTTGGGTCTCGAAATTCTTATGTTTGCAAAAATAAATGTTGATGACTTACCATTTGTAATCCTTCCCTTTTCTTCTTCTCAGAGTTAAAATCATTTCAGCCACGAGAGGTAGATAGAGGATAGTCAGAAACCAGTATAAATTATTATTTTTAACCCATGTCACCCTCCATACACCAATGAGAGACACTAAAATAAACAAAGCTCTGGTGACAACAGCGCAGATAAATTTGACAAGCATGTCTTTCAGAGTTTTAGGCTGATTAATGAAGAAAGGAAAGTTGAGGTTTTCACGTGCTCCTCTCCAGTCTGAATAAACGAAAGCTCATTTTACGTTTTTTTTATTCCCACCTTTCACATCATTTGGGCGGGACTGCTGTTATGAATACCTAACCATGTTATTATTTATTCTTTTCCCCCCTGAGAAAGAGAAATACAAAGTATTTCAATCTATCCACAAGAATTGTTTAAATTATATTTTGGTATCCTATACGTTTCAGTGATTTTGTTATAGTGTAGGCCAGGGGTGCCCAACCCTGCTCCTGGCGATCGACTGTCCTGCGTTGTTTAGCATCAACCCTAATCAAACACACCTGCCTTTAATTTTTAAGTGAGCCTGAAGACCTTAATTAGTTGCTTCAGGTGTGTTTGATTAGGGTTGGAGCTGAACTTTGCAGGACAGTCGATCGCCAAGAGCAGGGTTGGGCACCCCTGGTGTAGGCTACAATTCGACTGAAACTTTTAGCAGTATTTTATTTTTGAGAATAAACTGTAAGTGGGGTGCATTGAGGTCCAAATGGTTAATCAGATTGATTTAAGTAATTTTATCGAACCGAATCGTAAACCATTTAACTATCAGCGATGCCTTTGTTATGGAGTTGCAAGCTTAAGTGAATCTGTGAGTTGCTGAAAACATGTTGAAACGTTGTTTTCCACACAACTCGGAACGGGCTTTTATAATGAAATGAATATGTGAAATGTAAACAAATGCACACACTTAGAGAAAAACACAAACCTTGCATCACAAGAAGTGACTATCAAAACAATTTGTAGCTTAACTGAACATAACTTTTATTAGGTTTACTGTCAAGATGGAAAATTTTGAGTAATTTTCCCCCTGTCCCTAACATTTGAAAACATCATAACCTAACAGACGTGCTTTATCTAGTTAGAGTTATTCAGAATTGTGAAAAAATATATATATATATATATATATATATATATATATATATATATATATATATATATATATATATATATATATATAGATTTGTAAAGTACAAATAAAAAAATCTGGATACCCTATGTGAGTTTTAATAAAAAAGGTTCTAATCAAAATTCAGCTCGAACTTTTTAGCTCACAATTACGTCTATTTTCTCAGTAGGCTGTTGCGAATTTATAGGGTAGAGTAGGGAAAACGCCCTCTTGGGGTAAAACGGATTTCACAGTGATCTAATGTTCAGCAGTAAGAAAAAAAGTGTTTTAAAGCTTGTTGTTTTGTAGAACATCACAGTGATAATGATATGAGAATAGTAAGACCTGTAGATAGTGAGTAGCTTACATGTTATTTAAGAAAAATATAATTATGTTATTATTATTTTGTTTTTGTCAAACCTAGGCCTGTGGGGTTAAACGCCCCCAGGGGACATGGCTTATTAAATAAATAAATAAATAGTGTGCGTGTGTGTGTGCACGTGTGTATAAATACCTATGTGTACTGCTCTTCTGTTAGATTTGATTGCTTTATTGTCCTCGTTTGTAAGTCACTTTGGATAAAAGCGTCTGCTAAATGACTAAATGTCAATTACTGTAGTTAGCCAACTCTGTTCTGAACATTCGAATCCTTAGTTTTTCCTATTCTACTGTAACTAGTTGGTTAAATAAAAATATTTGAACTTAAAAATTACCTCAAGTTAGCATCAGGTAGCTAGTTAGCTAGCCAGTTAGCATCGGCTAACAAATAGGCTATTATTATTTTGTTATTCATAATTATTGATTATATTGTTTAAAATTTTAAACTAAAACTGCCTGTACTCTGATCTGGCTGTAAACTTAGAAGGCAAAATGCTGTGTAAGACTGGGGGTATCTTACCCCACCTGCGGGGCAAAACGCCCTCTTGGTAATTTAAGTTTTGTTAAATATGTAATAACATGAAAACTCTGGACATCTTTCATACTTGCTTATAAGTTATGTCACTGTCACTTAAAATATCTATTCTGGACACATTTAACTGGCTTCACAGAATAAAAATTACACAGTCCTTAAGGGCGGCGTTTCCCCCACTCAAAACAAAACACTGACACAACTCGCAATGACTTAGTGAATCGGTTCTTCCAAATGTATTTGATTAAAACAGTGAAATCACTCCTCTTTAAAGGAATGATCACGAATATAAACATAGACAAATTTATTTCACCACACAGTAGCTAATGACAGGGACTTCTGTGCCATTAACTGACCGTGCACAAAAATAAATAAATAAATAAATAAATAAATAAATCTATTTATTTAAATGAACCGAATGAAACTTCCAAACTGGTTGCGATTCGAGTTTCACTTCAAGGCGCACGTGAACACATGCTCCACCCACTGCGGTTTCCTGGGCAACAGTATACAGAAAACAACATGACTGGAAGAGAGAGATCACGAGAGGGAGTCCGATCCGCTGAAAACTCAGAGAGGATCAAGAGAGGAGAAGAAGCAGATAAATGTGATAGTAGACTCAGTGTATGTAAACTACAGTACATGCTGATGAATTCAGTCATTCACTAACGTACTGCTACAGATCTATGATAAAGTGAAGTATCTAGCGTCGCCTGCACCTCTGAAGAAGCTCCCTGCTAATATACAGAAGGGGGAAAACAAGACAAATACTTTTAAACTTGTATTGATAACATGTACAAACATTTTAAGTTGTATACCAATGACTAAAAATGTAATTAAACATCAATTCAACTGTTGTTTTATAGGCTGATGTTATATAATCTGTAAAGAAATTCAGTGTCAGAAGTGAAATATTTTTAATTTACACGGTCACAATTGACTACTACGTGTTGGTATGATGGTATGTATTTAAATCTCAAATGTTATTATTGACATCAAATCAAATACCCAAGTATTTATAGAAGTACCCATAAATAGCCTAATGCAAAAGATATTATGAAACCTATTTTATATCACTTACCAGTCCTGATGTGCAATTATACAGCTATAAATGGTCACAATATATTTATATGTAGGATATCTATAATCATATGGTTTATGTGTTAATGTTTATGTTTTTACATCTGATTTTCAACAACACACAGTGTCTGCAAAGCTACTAAACACATAGCTGATGATATACTGTAAAATATTGTTAAAATTAAATATTATAAAATATCCTTCAAATTAATTAAGGCTAAGATAGATTTCTTTTTAATTTTCATTAACGTAATGCACGTTGTATTTTCTAGTAATAATGTTATCTCATATTCTAGGAAGTGAAGATATCTTTTCCTCAGTGGGAACTTCTAAAGCAAGACCAATTAAATATTCTTCTCAATCTGTCTATGGACCAAGTGCAGTTGTAAGTTTATTAAGAATTGGTTCTTTGAAATCATTAATCATATGCACATGTGTCGCAGCTCTTTTGAGCAACAACAGTAGCTATCTTTTTTTTTTGTCAGCTGTCATTATAAAATAATACACTTTTTTTAATCTAATTTACATATATAATGACTTTTATAATATATTGAATGTCTTGCATTTTAAGACAGTTTGAGGATATACTGAATTTCGAAAACCTCCAAACGTGTGAAAGAAGCTGCGCTGTTGGAGTATTTTGTCAGTGGATTTTGGTGGGGCAAAGAGATGAACTTCAACTCTCAGCAGATCTCATTTATCATGCCACTTTTACAGCAACTACTTGACAACATAAAAAGTAAGTAGAGTTCTCTGAAATCAAGATTTGTTGAAACATGGTTGTTGCTTTAAGTCTACTATGTTTTAAAAATCCATTTGATTAAGAATCTGCTGTGAATTCACCAAACATAATACTTTTTAAAATAAATAATAATAAACACACACACACATACAGTACAATGCCTGTTGCATTTTATTTCAGATAAACAGTCATCATTTGCTGATAATTTCAAGGCATTTACCCAGACAGTACTTGCGACCAGACAATCTCCATCATCGGAAACCAAAGCCAGCTTTTTATTCACCACCGATCAAATCAAAGCCATCACAGATTACTTCAAGACCAGGTATGTCTCTCAATGTCACATCCGTCCTTTAATTACATTCCTCCTAATACATATGATTATGCTCAAGCACACATTTAATTGTTGAATATGGATAAGGTCATTTTCAACCCATCGCACGTTATTAATTGATGCAAGATGCTGCTTTGCTATTAGACAGCCAGCAGCAAGCAAACTTCAATCCTTTTATGCCCTTCATAATTAATGTTATGCATAATTCATACAGCAACGGATTGTGAAGCATGGAGACTACTGTGGTGCATAACAAGCATGGAAATCATCCTTCTTTTAGAAAGCAAAAGAAAAAAAAAAAAAAACCCACTGATGCACAGTGCTGAAAAATGACACACAGTATAGTTGAACACGATTGATTTCTCTGCTTAGCCTCAGTAGCATAGACTGCTTGTTAGTGCTTTAGTTTAATTCATCTTCAGTCTCCTTTACTTAGCATGTCCATTTAAAATATTAATATAATTTATTTGCCTTTTTAAAAGAGTTATTATTCATGGAACAGCATGTAACGTTGAATTTTAATGCGGTATTACCATTTGAGGCACAAATCATAGTATCATAAATAGGGATTATAGCCAGACATCTTCAGCAGTGACCATAATTACACCTTTGCAAATTGCTGGCACATCAAGGGTTTGAATTATATATTTTTGTAGGCCAAAACCCAGAAATTAGAATTTTAGCATTTCTGGTTCCATCATCCTGATTGTCTCTTGAAATAAGGTATGTAGTAAGGTATGTAAAAAGGCAGTTGCTCATTAATTGGGACTGCAGAGGTTGTTTGGGACATTAAACATCATCATGCGAACAGGTGACGTCATCTACTCACTAGTCCACTTTTGCATCCTCATTGATCATAATCTCTTGCAAACTATTCTAACTCAAACTTTCTTTCTCTCTTTTTTTTAACTGAAAGAGTTGTTGGAAGCTTAATGGTGTTGACGTAAAATCGTGTGTAGTTTGTTTATAGCCTACATTTCGATTTTTGTATTTAGGCTAAATGTATAAATGTTGTGAAGATCATCAAGATGAACAAAATGTGTAAGAATCAATACACTTTTGTTGGCCACAGACCTTATTTTCTAAAATAATCCAGAATCTAGTCGAGAGATCTATTGGGGTTTTGTTGAGGGAACCAAGTTGATGCTAACTTCTGGGTTGGCCTACAAAAACACGTTATCACTGCACCGTTCAATATTGTCAACAACTGTGACATTATTACAGGTTCTAATGTATTCTTTATACCATATAAACAGTCTTTTTCAGCACTACAGACTATATGAATATCTGTTCACTCATAGAGAGAAGCAACTCCTGAAAACAGAGGTAAGATTCAGATTTAACATTTAAATTCAAAATGTTTTGTCATTTACTCATTTTAATGTTGTTAAATTTTCAATAATTAGTAAATAACAAATATTGATCCGCTGTAAGTCGCTTTGGATAGAAGTCTCTGTTAAATGTGGAAATCTTAACTTAAATTTAATCTGACAAGCTTGAAATATATCACATGTTTTATGGACTACTATGATTTTATTATCATTTTTGGAGCTGGACAGGCTGTTTACCTTCATTATATGGAAAACATGAACATTTTGCTACTTTCTCTTATTTCAAGAAGAAAGAAAATTGAACAGGTTTGAAACAATGTGAGTGTAAATAAATAATGATATAACAATACATAATGTTTTTTGGTGAAATGTTATGTCATCGCTCCTTGCCTAACAGTTGCATCGAGACAATGGTGATGTTAAATCAACATATTTAAGTGCATTGTTTAGTCTAAATCACCAGTTCAGTCATGTTATTCAGAGCTTGGTGAATTGTTTTACATTCCACAGTATAAATGTTGCATTCATAATCAGTGCAGTGTTCACTGATCTTTTCATCAACTCCAAAACAGTACCTGTAATATGGCTGTACAATGTAAAATATGATTCTAAGATGAGATAAAAAAGGGGGAAAATTACTAGTCACACTTTATTTTAAGGTCCAGTTCTCGCTATTAACAAACCATTTACTACGACTTTTGCCTCAATAAACTCCTAATTTTTTGGCTTATTAATTAATAAGTTTAGGTATTGTGTAGGATTAGGGTTGTAGAATATTGTCATGTAGAATATGTGCTTTATGTACTTATAAACAGCCAATATGTTAGCATGCTAGCATGCATGCTAATAAGCAACTAGTTAATGTGAATTGGTTCCTATAATAAAGTGTTACCAAAATACTTAAATAAATAATTTGTTTTGCTCACTTACTATTAAATAATTTGCAACATTCAGAACACCATCTATTATGATATACTCCAACAAGCATATGCAAATTATTTGGATTAATACCGTTAGTTTTTATTCAAATAGGCACTGCTTAAAGGTATATATCACCACGGTTTCACAATTTGAAATTAACATTTTCACTCACAAAACAGTTTGGCTACCAAGTTATTAGCTAATTCAGAACATCTACTATAAAAATCAAACCAGGTGATCAAATCACTGCTTTAATGTATATATGATTATGATCAAATCTGATACTGAATTGTTGAATGGCTTTCATTTTTATGACAGTGAAGCATTGTTTGCAGAATTCATATATAAAAAATACATAAAAGAGGTACTCTGATTTCTATTCTTTGACTGAAAGTCCATTCATCCAATAGGGTCATGAAGGCAATGTAAAATTAAATCATGTGACTCCAGTGGTGTAATCCCAATTTTATTAAAGCTTTATGTTTTACTCCTTGTGCTTTTTACGAATTCTATGAAACTTCAAATCAATTTCCTTATGATTTTCACACAGCACTGTTCATGTCCATTCGTGTCTCCTCTGTTATGCTCCATTGAGGGAAACACTTATGCGGGTTGTCGTTTTTCTCTCTGAATTTCAACTTGAGCGGAAAATCTGCCTCCCATCTGATTTGCTCATCCATAATTAACACGTAATGATCGTGCATGCTCTGAGTACACTTTCAAAATGTCAAGGCAGAGAAATATAACCAATCATTTGATTCCACATTTCTGCATGCAGGGTACATCTGTGTATCTGAGATCTGTAAAATTAGAACATCAAGGCACAGATTTGTTTAGCGTCTGAATGGTGCTTTATGCTGTAGCATACAGATAATGAGAGCTGCAGCTGAGCATCTTACAGGGAACAGGGATCAAAAACAAAATCTAGGTCACTGATACACTGGCACCGAACACCATGTAACAGAACAATATTTTATTTGTTTTGAAAGGGACTTCAAAGCGCATTTTGAATATTAACGTACTTGTTTTTTTCCCCTTGAATTTGAACCAGTTTATTGAATCAAGATGTTTTACGAATTACACAAAAGCAAAACAGGACAATGAATTGCAGCAGGCGTTCTATTTTTACTCCTATTAAAATGATACTGTTGACGTTAATTTGTTTATTGCTTGAAATGGAACATGCATGAATCATGTCATTGGGAATAATGGGAAACAATGCAGTAATGAAAGAGCATTGTTCTACTCCCCTGCTTCAATTTGGCATTGTAATTATGTTCGGTATACAAACCGCAAGACTCTTTGTTTTTGTTAGTGTACTAGATTTGGATTCTGGGTTAAGGGCCTCCTGCCAAATGAACAGTAAAATGTTCCAGCCAAAGGAAGAGAAAATTCACCACACACAAAATTAAGATGCAGTGCTCTCTGAAATACTTGTTTTATTTTTACATAATGACTCCCAATGACACATAATGACACCAAACCACAATTATAAAGACTACTCACCAAATAAATGAATAAGTAAAATATTGATGACACTGATATCTGTATATGTCATAGGCCCTGAAATAGTTTTAATATTTATGTGGTATAGTTGACCACTCATCTAAAGATAATTCAACAAGAACACCCTGCTTTAGGGCTACGAATAATGTTGGGTGTAATGCATTACTAAGTTATTAATTACTGTGCTTTAAATATTTTTCCTTAGAAGTAAGGAACTATTCTTACTTTTTCTCTAATTTGATTACACTTACTTCTAATTTAATTACATTAAATACTGCATAGTCTTTAGAACAGTTCAATATAAAACAATTGTGGATTTAATATCATAACTTAACATCCAATGTAAAAATGCATGTTTTTAAAGTAACCTTCTCTCTTTAAACACTTTGGTCAAGAATATTTGATGCAATTTTTATAACATTTATTTGAAAGTATTAAAAGAGCAATTTCATGTCTATCTTTGACACTGGTCAAGATCAGTGTGTTACTCCATAAAAAAATAACTAATTGTGTTACTTTTTATGTAACGTAATGCATTACATTACTTTTGTATTACTTTTGTCCCACTGGGCTGGGCTTGCTTATTTTGCTTTTTTTTTTTTTTTTTTTTTTTTTTTAACAAAAAACCCAAAAGTTATATTCTGGCCAGCTGTAAGAGCCCTTTCACACCAAAAGTGAAATAAATAGGGCTGAAGGAAGTGTCTCTGCCTCTGCACTTCATTCTCAATTTTTCTCAACATGGGGGACAAGAGGGATGTCAGTGAATGAATAGGAAAACAAATTATGTGCTTTACTTATTTGAAAAAGTAATTCAGATTTTTCATTTTAAATGTAAAAATAATGCCCTACTTTACCAGTTACTTGAAAAAGTAATCTAGTAACATAACTTGCGCTACTTGAAATGCATTACCCCCAACACCGGTCAAGGTTGATATGGGATTTAAAAAGTAATATTTTTTGATGAAGATGTACAGTTATTAATGGGTAGTAATTAATTATTAACTTTAACTCAATAACTCGATTAATTATTCAAGTAATCAGTTATTTGATGAAAAAATGTTTTTCTATTAATCAGTTAATAGCAATATTACATAGTGAATGTATCTGCAAATAAACATTATGTTCAAAAAGGGGTAAAAATTTAAACTGATTGCTTATCATTAGAAAGTTAAACTCACTAAATTGAAAATGAATAGTGCTGTCAAACTATTAATCTCGATTAATCGCATCCAAAATAAAAGTTTTTGTTTACATAATATATATGTGTGTACTGTGTATATTTATTACATACAGTATATGTAAATACACACTCATACAGTATATATTTTGAAAATATTTACATGTATATATTTATATAATTTATATTATATAAAAATATATGGAATATACAAATATAACATATTTTCCTTAAATATATACATGCATATGTGTGTATTTATATATACATAATAAATATGCACAGTACACACACATATATTATGTAAACAAAAACTTTTATTTTGGATTCGATTCCACACGATTAATTGTTTGACAGCACTAAAAATTATAAAAAATATTAATAAAAAAAGCACGGACCATCTGAACATATTATAGTTATATTTCATTACATTAGTCCCTTTACTGTTACTTCTCTCATAAAAAATACAATAATTTGTGTAACATGGAGAATTTTAATCTTGTTCTAAGAAAAATGCTCTTGTTCTTGCTCTTGTGCTTCGTCTGTTTGATACAAATGCACATGGTGGTGCTCGTCCACTGAAGTCTGTGAAGTTTAACTGAAAAAATCTTGCTCAGGACAACTTTGGTGATGAACTTTTCCTGCAGTAGCTCAACTCTGTATCCTCCACTGTTTTGCAGATGCATTTGGTCCATAGAAATGCATTATACACTATAACTACTATAACCACTCACTATAACTGAGGAATGTTTTTGATATCATGATTAATCATGATTATTTTCATTATAGATTTGATCAATAAGCTGCTGCAGATCTTCTCTGTCAGGACCCTGTTGGTTTTATTTTAAAATGATTGTTAACATCCTACTTAATGTTGCAGGAAATAATCTTCAGTGAGATGGGTCTTTTGTTATAGAAATGCATCGAGGTGATCGACCCCGCTGAGTCTGCCGCCCCGCTGGAAGAAGGCATGTCTGCTGATCTGTACTTCCATTACATGGCTCCCCCACATGTTCAAACGCCTGAGCAGGTAAAATGTTTCCTTTCTCTTCCAGCCCAGTCCTTGCTGTAATAATGGCTGATCTATCCATAACCGTTCTAACGTGTTTGGCTCACAGTAAACTGTTGTATTCTTTTTGTGGTTCAGACTGTGCTTGGAATTACCCTTTCAGAGAAGATGCGTTTCACATGTGTCTCATTTTCAGAGGAAACACAAATCTGCTTCCAAGTATGACTAACACTTTTCCTTAACAGACACTGCGCTGTACAGCTGGAGAACATAGACTGTACTGAGCAGAGGGAATTGTATATTATAGCAGAAGGATTACATCACAGCGCACTTTCTATGTTTACATTTTTTTTTCAGTCCCTCAGAGAATTTTCTTTTGCAACTATTTCTGCATTCATGTATTTTTAATGATTTATTTGTTGAGCACAGCAAAAGAAAAAATTCATCTAAATACTGTATATAAAAATGTCTACACATTTCACATTTAAAGAGATGTATCGGTTCAACTTTCCCACAATTTTTCCAGTGGAAAATCTTGAAATATTGCATTTTCAGGACTGGAAAAAACTCATTAAAAAAGAATAAGATCCTTAAAAGTTCCTATGTCAATATACATTTCTCTAGTTCCCAGCATTAAAGTCAACAGATCATCAAAACTGACCCTGTTTTGCACAGTTCATCAGTGCATATTATTGCAAAGAAAAAAAAAATGTAATAACTTCCAGCTCTAAAAACAGACTTTCTTATTCCAGGGATATCACAAATCCCTCTCCCATCCAATATGTAATGCCCAGGTTTCAAGATTCAGTCAATTCTTGGTATTAAAATCAAGTTCCATCCAGCATGTTATTTTGTTAAATATCCTGTTTTAACTGAACATATTGTGTCAAATTGGTCTCAAACTCTGTATTGCATATTTTAGAATATTTTCAGCTAAAAGTTGCATTTTGCCTTCTCTATAAAAAGATTTTTAAATCCATAACCTTGGGAAATACATCAAGATGCATTGGTCAAAAGGCATGGGAACCCTGTCTGCTGCAGAATCTCATTAGAATGCACAGTGTACCATATCCAGGAGGTGTTTGCTGTTCAGAAAAAGGCCACATGTAGGCGCTGTGCCACTATTTATGTTTTTATGAATGAGTTCTCTCACACAAGATACTCTGTTGTGCCTTCCCACATGAATGCTTAGTAAATGTCCTCATTAGTTCTTTGATACAATGTTACATTAAAAGCTAAGCAAAATAAATCACGTCAGAGCAGATTTAGCTTTTAATGTGAATAATAGGCTTGTATTTAATGAATCATGCTATGACATATATTTTAAAATAAGGCCAAAGCCTAGACTCCAAAAAGAGGTTTTCATTGTACGCATTAATTTTGTCTTTTCACTTAGAAATTCCTAATAAATGTAATAAATAATTACTAAGAAATGGCGAGCAACAAATTGAATTAAATGTGAATTTTTGTAGTAGAAAGACTAAAAAAAATATATATATATATATATATATATATATAGACAAACACTTAATAGTGATTAATCCCATCCAAAATAAGTTTTTGTTTACATAATATATGTATTTATAAATACACACTCATGCATGTATATATTTAAGAAAAATATGTTATTTTTATATATTAAATATATTTATATTTATATATATAATAAAAATGTATACATGTAAATATATGCAAGTATTTTTAAAATATATAGTGTATGTGTGTGTATTTATATATGCATAATAAATATACACTGTGGACCTACATATATTATGTAAACAAAAACTTTTATTTTGGATGTAACTGATCGGGATGAATCGTTTAATATACATACAATACACACACACACACACACACACACACACACACACACACACACACACACACATATATATATATATATATATATATATATATATACACAGTATGGCTCTTTTCCATAAAATTATGACATTATGTAAAAATTGTGTGTCAGCATAATGAATTCTGTGAACGAAATAACGTTTGAAATGATATGAAGGTGAATAAATAATGACAGAATTTTTCTCTTTGTCTGGACCTCTCCTTTAAATGGCCCTAGACCGTGCAGGAATCTCTCGAGGAGAATGTGGAAGAGCCTGGAAAAGCTGAACTGGAAGAAAGTCCCGGGAATCACGTGGGCTTCAGTGTAGAAGATGTTCGAGAGGCGCTGGAGGAAATGACCCAGGAGATGTTAGCAAAACTACAGGTATACACCCTTGAGCAAATAACAAGCCTTCCCAGGTGCCTTATATAAAGACGGCCTGTTTATAAGAAACAACACGCTGATTACTACCAACAGAGAGAACGAAAGAGAATTTTTTTTTTTTTTTTTTTATTCACTCGAGCCAGTTTCTACAAGAATAACATTCAAGGCTTGAGGGCAGGAATATCGCAGATAGCATTAATAAAACATCTTATAAGGCAAAAAAATGAATAACAGACTATGTATCAGAACCGTATTTCTGGAAATATCAGCATTCCGCTCATATTCTCCCACAAACCTCCACCCACGGTGTGATTATGCCAAGAAAAAAAGAATCCAATATTAAAACTTGAATAACGCTCTCCTGCTTAATATCGTTGGTATTCTCTGCATAACGTAAAGTACATTAGACAGCTTCTGGCAGATATCCTGATTAATTTTACGCTAGACTTAAGGTGGAATTGAATTACCGTGACTGCCGCGATTGCACAAAACAACCAGGCGGATTGCTAGATTGTGTCATCTCTATCACAAGTTTTTACACGCCGAATGTTTCAGAGGTTTCAGACGGCAAAGGTTGCCGCAGGCCGTGCCGACAAGACCTGAATGGAAGGGGCTAGAAATACACGAGTCGTTTTTCACTTTGATGGGATTAATGATTATGGGGGTCATTCAATTCTCCTGCCATGTTCCATGAAGACCTTTGTCGTCTGTGTGACAAGCCTTTATTTCAAATGGCAGACGCTCTGTAATTTGAGAGCCCATTTGTAGTGGCTTGTGTGTGCATCTTATACAGTATGTGAGTGATACGCCGCTATTTCCATCAATTCTCCTGGGCTTTTCCTCTCTTTTAATGTCAGAGGAAGGTCAATTACATATATCACTTTACTAAATATAACCTCATGCAAAATGTTAGGTAAAAATCTTGCCGCCTCAATAGATTCTATCGAGTTGTTGTTGTTGTTTTTTCTATGCTAATTGTAACCCTTGTGGCTCAGGGAGCGTGTGAAGTCACTGTGAAGCATGTTTAATATCACAGTCATCTGCTTTCAGTTTTGAAGTGTTTGCTACATCCATATTTATCCTTCTCTGTTTCCTTTTTTCCTTGGATAATATGCTAGTTTCCCAGGAATGCCGTAACTCTGTGGATCTCATCATACCTAATATGGTAGAAACACTGAAAATTACAAATGCTGGAATTACTGAGAATGACTTTCTTACCAATAACATTACCATTCCAGATGTGGACCAGAGGCAGTCAGTATGCTTTTGTGTTGTTCGGGGGACTTCTCTGCACACACTTAAAGCTGGAACATTGTGTACAGTGAGTCAATGATTGAAGACAAAGTCAGCAAGGAAAGGAATTTAGCTCAAAAACAATCAAGGCTATTTTTTAGGACAAATATGTTTGTTTGTTTGTTTTTTTGTGTGTGTGTGGGGGTGGGGGGGGTGGGGGTGCTGTGACATTATGTATTCTGTAACATTTTCTGGCCATTTTATGCAAAATTGGTAGCCTATTTTTAGGTTGATTATAGGGTTTTATTATTATTATTATTATTATTATTATTATTATTATTATTATTATCAGCATTATTTACCTTGAGACATTGTATATTCTCATTTCTGTATTGTATTGTTTTCTGGGCATTTTATTCATGAGGGTTTATTTTGTGATTCCAATTAATCTCAAATGTGAATCTCATTACTGTAATAGAACAATCTATATTTATATAATAATATAACAATAACATTTTCTATAATATTATTATGATTTTTTTTTTTGTGTGTGTGTGAAATCAGTATAGTTTATTTTTAGGGCAATTATGCTTTTTTTAAATATTATTTTATTTTTTATTTTAACTATGTATTCTTATTTCTGTAATGTTTATTTGGGCATTTTATTCATGAAGGTTCATGAGGGTTTATTTTGTTTATATATATATATATATATATATATATATATATACGGGTGTGTGTGTAATTTATTGTATTATTATGTAATTCCCATTATTGTCAAAGGTAAATCTCATTACTGTAAAACAATAAGTACAGTATTCTCCACTTCGGGTCGGGTGTTTTTCTTTTGCTTTTGGACTGAAATATGACCCCCAGCCTGAGATTCACTCATCCAACAGCAATTTCCACCCTGGATCAGTTTGGCATTTTTATGGATGTACAAATTCTTGTGTGTTCAACAGGCCGACTTCACAGAGAAGCTGCGAGTTCATGAGGAGACCTACATCTCGAGGTTAGAACGACTTCAAAAAGCCTCTTCCATATAGCACTGATGAGATGCCAAGAGGATTTCCCACCAGTATTTACTAATTCAATCAGAACAAGTCTGAAAATAACATAGAATATGGCACTGGTGGTTTATACACCCAGATCCTCCTAATTTACACAACATTTTATTCACTTCGGTTGCACTTATGTCAAGCAAAAAGACTTCATCAGTTTGTACGGTGTTGTTAAAAGAAATAAATGACTTTCTGGTGACATTCTTGATTTATTCAGTAAGATAAAATGATGCAGATGAAATTCCAGATCATATTCGTGTACGTCAAGGAGGGAACAGAATATCTAATTAAGTTGTTTGTATAAGGTTTTTGTGGCACCTTTCCCACAAGTCATTAGCTGTCTGAAAGTAGCCCAGCGCTATGGCAACGCTGTGTAACTCAGCCTAAATAGCTGAGTTGCCATATAAAGTGATGTATTATTAAAGCTGAATAGTGACTTTCCCACTGCATTTGAGAAAGCCCACATATAACTATAAATATCCCCCGCAGTACATATGAAATATCTTCTTCTTTTTTATTTTTTTTTAACTCTGAGCTCTTATTTTCCATTTACAGAGCACATTATTTCACATCACAAGGCACATTCTGCATACGGAATACCATCAAAGATTATTATTGTTATTATAAAGATGAATTATTAATTTAGCTTGTGTCATTCAACTCTCACTGCACATTTAATACTTAACCAGATTATGATTGATGGGTAAAACAGGTCCATTTAATCAGCGCAATATCAAATTACAGCAATATTCCTCCATGCCTCTGTGTTGTTTTACGGCCTGTTGATTTAGCTCTTCATTAGCCTTTCCACCCCCGTGTTGACATGTGATGGTGAAGTTAGCTGCTTACACGGGAACATGTTCAAACAGTTTGAGGGTTGTTTTGGAGCTGTTCTTTTTGTTTCCAAACTAACTGATAGAGTCATTCCTGAGCCAAGAGCTGGATGACCTTTTAGCTCATGCACAACAACAGTCCCTCTGCTGGCCAATGGAGTACATTAAACAATGACTTCCCGCTTACTGGAATACTGTGGATAGGTTTTAAAGAGCCCATTGTGGTTTTAGTTCATGTTTATGGGGTCATCTGGATGCTAGTGTACACTTGAAGGTTAACAAATGTTCCAAACCTTTAGCAGATATATTTAAAATATGTATTTAAATTCCACAAATGTTCATTTCCTGGAGAAAATGCACCATTAAAAGGCATATATTATTTTTTTTTTTTTTTTGACATTTTTCTCACAGTTACAGGAAGTCAGATTTGTGAGACGTAAACTAAGAATTCTGAGAGAAAAAAAATGGAATTGTGATATTTATTTATTTATTTTTCATCCTGCATGTGCCAGAAACTTGCTTCTGTTGCTTTATGGGGTCTTTAACTAATAAATTGCTTTAGAAACTTTATTTACTGTGACTGTTTACTGATTTACTATATTTATTTTATTTCAAATGTATTTAATTAAGTTGGAATTGTGAGTTACCTTTTTTATTTTTTTATTCTGTGGTGTAAAAAAAAAAAGAATTGCGAGATAAAAACTTGTGAGATGATATATTATGATGTAAACTAAAAAGTCAGAAGTTTATAGCCACAATTTCATGAACTCTAAAAAATAAAAATAATAAAAGGTCAGAATTGTGAGATAAAAGTTGCAAATACTTTTTATTGTATTTATTTTCTTTTTAATCCTTGTTCCGGAAACATCCTTTCACAGTTTTATCAGGTCTTTTACTAATAATTAGCTTTAGAAACTTCATTTGTGATTATTTACTGATTTACTATTTCTTTTCTTTTTTCTTTTCTTTTTTTTTTTTACATTTTAGAAGTAATGTATTATTTAATTAGTAATAAACACTAATATAATAAAAATAGGAATACTTATTATATATTATTTACTGATGACTAAAACAATGTTAATTATTGGATATTTTTGGGAGTGTGACACTTTTATAGTCATTAATAAACCATTTCAGAACTTTCCTAATGAGACATGCATGGCTGTACTTTTCGCTTCACTTAATCTTGGGTATGATGTCACTTTAAATAAGAAGAAATAATGCATATGTCTGTGTTACAAGATGGGTTTGTCTTTAAAGTGCACTTTTATTATTATTATTATTATTTCTTCAGCAGATGTCGGCAACAATCATGTTTTCATTTGCGATCTGTGTGAAATCTAAATACATTAAAACCTTTCTTTGTCCAAAAACAAGCTAACTGGAAATGAGGATACAGTTGCTGCCAAACGATTGTGTATCTTTGCTGAGTGATTAAAAACATACTTGAATATTTGATGACATGATGATTTATAGCTTTAATCATCCCCAAAATAGCTGGAAGGAGTCTGGTGTACTGGCAGTCTATAGTTAAACTTATTTCACAACAACCCCACTTGGAGAATAAGAAAGCTTTCCTGTTGACACATCACAACGCAGCCCATGATGCTTTGCTTTTTATTAAGTTAAGCAGAACATAAATGGAGGACAATAACAAGGGCAGATGGGCTCTTGGCTTCCAGTTGTTCATCTTGTTTTGCACACTATTGAATTTGTCGTGCCGTGGCAGAACCAAAACACTTTTCCTACATCTGCCGAAATCCAGATTTCCCCCCTTCGCTTTTCCAGGCTGATCTCATTGGGAGTGCTATTAATTGAGATCAAATGCTTTTCCGATCACTCTCTTTGCACATGGCTGCATAACTGTGGTGCCTTGTGAAACCTAATCGGCCTGTTTCTCAAGCGCTCAGACGTGACACAGTCAGAATGACAGGCTCAGGTTTGCCTACAGAATGAGCCGTCGTAAAAAAAAATTATAATAAAAAAATAATTGTAGATGTACCGCATCTATACTATCTTCTGTATCATTCTAAGAAAAAGAATGGAATAAAATGTCATGAAGAAAAAAATATATTATGATATGAGGCACTTACAGTGGAAGTGAATGGGGCCGGTTTTTGTTAAGCTTAACATTTATTCGCCTGTATTAATTGAGTCATATTAAGGTTTTAAGCATTATGTTGTCATGGCAACAACATTTCAGAATCAACTTCAATTCTAAGTGCCTCACCATAACCCAGAGTTTTTTTTTTTCAAAAATGAATGACTTGGTAATTATGCCACAAGTGCTTAATTTGTATCGAACCTGAAATATTCTCTTGAAGGAATAATTCATGCATAAAATCAAAATTTGCTGAACATTTTCTCACCCTCAGGCCATCCAAATTAATCAGAACAGATTGGGAGAAATTTAGCATTACATCAGTTGCTCACTGACTGATCCTCTGCTGTGAATGGGTGCCGTCAGAATGAGAGTATCTAAACGGCTAATGAAAACATCACAAGTAATCAACAACACTCCAGTTCATCAATTAATGTTTTGTGAAGTGTTAAGCTGCATGTTTGTAATAATAAAAAAAAAAATCATTAAGATGGATTTTGATAAAATACAAGTCCTCAGTCTGTAATGTTGCTTTCTCCAGTAAAAAGTCATCTTGTATGAATCAGGAGAGAAATATGCACAGATCAAGCTCCGTTTACAAGAAAAACAGTATAAAACCGTTCTAAATGAATATGTCTGTGGATTTTGATGTAAGAGGACTCACTGTAGAAATCTTTATTATGGATTATGAAGTCATGTTTTGGCCTGATGCGACAGTTAAAACTCTTTAATGTTTTTTGTTTAATGATTTAATGTTCTTTTAAAGATATGAAGTTTTTTTTAGAAAAATGCAACTTTTTATTTCACAAGATTTTAAATCATGGACTGGACTGGAGTGGTATGGATTACTTTTTTTTTTTTTGTTATGTTATGTTATGTTTTTATCAGCTGTTTGGACTCTCCTTCTGACGGCACCCATTCACTGCAGAGGAACCATTGGTGAGCCAGTGAGCCTATACTTGAGCACTATGTTTAAAGCCTTCTAAAGTAATTTGTCAGCTTTAACTGACGAGCAGACTTTTTTTCTGTCTATTCAGTCAGGTTTGGTCACGTCACATCGGCGCCATGAAATCGTTGTTGTGAAACTGGAAGTGATGGGAAAAATTAGATTACAAGTGTGACGTGATAGTTAGTAAAAAGGGACATTTTTGGGTAAACAATTCCTTTCTCAGAAAGGAAGTATCTTAAAAGAAGTGGAAATACTGTAATTCCCATCTTGAGACTTTTCTTTTTTTCTGTTAGAGGATTACAATTATCTGTCAATCTCAATATAATACGGCCCTGAGAACTAAATTGAAATTTTTCCCTTTCCTTTGCCACAGAAATTCTATGAGATGTGAAAAAAGCCAAGCAGTGTGTTGAAGGCAGCTGTCATTATCCTTTTTTGCTCTGCTGTCAGGGAAGGCTAGTTTTGGCATAAAACTCTTCAGGCGATGTAATATGCGTAGCAATTTTGCTGCATTACGGAGAAAATAGACAAAGTAAAACATTTTTACAAGTTAAAAGGATAAATTAGGATGGAAATGATTTAAGAGCTAACATTTGGTCTTAGTCCTGGGACCAGATGTTAGATTTTCCTCCAGTGGAAGAAAGTTATGGAGGTTATCCAGAATGCTTGACTGGTAGCCTCTTGGCTTTCCGCACATTCCAAAATTGCCATGTAATTTAAGACCTTGTTTTCATTGCAAAATAGCGTGGCGCGTTCAATTCGGTGCGGTTACAGTCGTGTTACAGAACACAAAAATAATGTTTGCATTGTTCAAGGAAACCAGGCGCAATTGCTGTTCTGCGCTGGTAATAAATGTGGTGGATAGCTCTGTTGTGCAGTAAAATTCTTTTAAAGTGAACAGGTTTAGTGCTTTGCCTAGATTGTTTTGTCAGCTCTTTACCCATGCAAATGTTAAAGAGCGCTCGGCCTAGTTTGCTTTAAGCTCATGACATTTCAACCGCTTTCCCCCCGTATCATTTACATAAGAATCGTTTCTCTTTAGAAACCTGAGACTTAAACATGAACAATATGGTTCCTCTTTGTTTCAACAGAACTCAATAATAACAGCCCATTATCTTCAAGTGTATTTTAGATTCATTTGGAGTCCTGGTGGGCACCATTAATGTTGCTTACATAATGAAATTCATCCAGTCTTTTGGGCTCGTTGTATAAATCATTAATTTCTCGCTGCAGCGCAAGTAAAAGTGGACCTAAATCAACCCCACCCTGTTGTTTCATTTGAAAAGAATCATTTTGTTGCTTTAGAGTCGTCTTATCTGGAGAGATACTGTGCGTTTGCCTGTGCTGGTTTCAAGTGAAATAAGAAAAAGAAAGAGAATAGTTGCAAAGGTCAGGTTTTATTGACAGAACTATCTACAGGAACTACAGGAATGTACCGTGTCACACACAATGTCAAATGCACCGGCGATGCACATATAAAATGTCACATCCCATAGTTCCTGGCTGTTGTTCTGAAATTTCTGCTGCATAAATTGTTTGATTTGATTGAACTTTTTCTGTGCCTATTAAATGGAAGGTTGGGATCTTGTGAGCGGCTCTTAGTATCACAGATAAGATAAAATAAACCCATTGTGTTTGAATCTGTCCAATAGATGTGCTGTCTTAATCTAAGCCTAGCTTGTACACTTAATACTTTATGTTTCCTGTCAATAAAGCCAAGACATAAAAAAGGTCACTGTAGTAAGATTCTGGTGCTTTACGAGAGCTGTGTCACGGCCGCACTGCTGTGTAACACATCATTCGCACTGTGACTGCAAACAAGTACAGCCAGGCTGCTGTGACGTTGTAATGTCAGACAGACAGTTCATACAAAAAACCAAACAATATAAATGATGAGGTAAGCTGTCAGATAAAAGTCTTGTTGTCAAAATGTAAATAATAAAAAATATGAAATAGAAATTTAAATACACCCATAATAATAATAATAATAATAATAATAAAAACAATAAAAAAAAAAAAAATAATAAAAACAAATTCAAAGATTTAATATAAGAACAATGACTAAATAAAATGATCCATATTTAAATAATAATAATATTATTATCACAATAAACAATAATACAATTTTATAAAAAATTAATTAAATAATAAATTTACTTCTACCACTAATATTTAATATAATAACAATGACTAATAAAACCAATAAATAAATAATAATTTATTATTATTATTATTATTATTATTATTATTATATCAATAAAAGAACAATCAGTTACATAATAAAATTATTGTAATACTACTACTACTAAAATTATTACAGCTGCATTATTAATCATTGCATTAATATTTTTTACTATTATATAAATGAATAATAAAAATCAATTATATAATAACATATTATTGCATGTGTGCTAGGGTTATTATAAAAACTAAACTAAAAATTTATTTTAAATGTATTTTTTTTAATAATATAAACTTAAGTTAAATAAAATGATTTTAAATAAAAAAATAAATAAAAATATTTATTTTATTTCTCAGTTTGGTTTTTAATATATAAATATTAGAAAAATAATATTTTATTTAAAAATAATAATAATAACAACAATAATAAAAAGAACAAAAACAAACAAACAAAAAATTGCTAAAAACAAAAAAAAAAAAAAATAAATTTTACTTTGAACAACAGAATTCTCAAAAATAATTGAATACAAAATCACAGCTAGAGATAAACACGCATTCATGAAATTGGATTCAAAACCTATATAATAGCTGTTGAGATACAGGCCATAAGCCAACTAGCCTCGGCCTGTATTCATGTGTTGCAAATGTACTGCTCATGTTCTAATCAGTGTTACGATCAGTCCCAGAATGACACTGTCGGCTGCCGGCAGAGACTCAGGAGAGCGGTTTGAAGCCTTTTCATGCGTGTTGCAACCATTGACTATGCATGTGAGTGGGTGTTTGTTCATGTCACAACCAGCGACGATAATGAGAAATATTTGCCTTTATCCAAACTGGTATTAGCAGCACCTCAAACGGATGAGGATAGACTGACATGAAACACGATAAGTACATGCAATACAATTGAATGTGAAATTTTACACCGCCTTCGATAACAAGTCCCAGCTCTGCTGGTTCCTCTGCCGTTTCAAGGCTCCCACATTTTGTTTAATCCATTCTGGGTGTGATAATGTTAAGGTTCGTATAATCCAAAGCAGCGTTTTGCCTCAGTGACAGATGAAACAAGTTGTATAACAGGCTGAATAATACATTTTTAATATCACTCCTTAAAGCATAGGAGCTCCATTGTAATGAGTTGCATTATTATATGCAGGAGTGTGAATTATGCAGGACCTTCAGTATTATTTGAACTGTATGGTAATAGCTGTATCCAGTGGCCTCGACATTAGTGCATTCACCTCGTGCTCAGAACATGATAGAGCTCGATCATTTGCAGCCGTATCTTAAAAAATAAAACAACGTCTCCAATTAAGTTGCCTTTCAAAGCCTGGGCCTTAATGCAGTAATGCAGTAAAAGTCATTATGTGCCTAGATGATAGAAGGCAAGTGCTGCTGGAGGAACAGACATGGATATTGATCTAATATTATCAGCCCAGTGTCATATTCCCCAAGGCACAAATTGATGCTTGCCAGCAAACAGACTCTTTTTTCAGACTCGCAGTGAACTGTGTTGAATGAAGGGGACTAGTATTTTGGAGCTGTTTGTTCTTTGATTGATTGCTCTTAAAGAAACAATTCACCAAAAATAAAGGTCATGCTCTCATGTCAATCCAAACTTGTATGACCAATTCATTCAGTGGAACACAAAATGAGTCATTTTTGGGGGGCCATCATTCGCTAAAAATGACTACAAATACCATAAAATCACTATTAAAAATCGTTATATGACTATATTTCAGGCCTACTAAAGTCATATGATGGTTGTGTTGTAGCTGAGATGTATTTTTCTGAAAGTTTTCCTGTTGTCATATAGCTCTCAAATCTCATGAAGGCTCAAGAAATTTCCCACTGATTTTGACAACATTGGTTCTTGCACGTCTTGCGACTGATCGTGATGTGGCGTTTGAATGTTTTGAATTGAATGCAAGCGTGAATAAGATTTGAGAGATTTGAGATCTTCTCCACAGGGGAACATTTCATGTGAATAATGGCTTACATTTTGGCCTGTTTCTCACTCAAAACTACCGTATTATTGGTTTTAGAAAACTCAAGGTGCAGCCACATTAGCAAAATTTCCGTCCATTGTCTGAAATACTCCACCTTTAATTAGAAGTGGCCAAATTGTCTGCCCCTCAATATTTGATATTCTCTGTTTGTTATGACCCATTCCCCCGGGCATCACCGTCTACGCCTGACGGAGGGCATGTCTGGAGCTTTGCACTGTCATAGTGACGACAGCCAATCACATCCAGTACCTCTATTCTCTGGTGTTGCATGAATGCAATTGGCTAGCGTCTGCACTTGCATAAGGTGATCTGATTGGCTGACGCCTGCGTAGGCGCTTGAAAAGTTTAAAAGTTTTCGACTTATGCCTCAAGCAACACCAGTGACATGACGCAATGGACCCACAATTCAGTTTGGCAACCCTTGACATCACTCCATTCAAAGTAAACGAGAACTGTTGACACCCCGTGTGAATGTACCATAATTTGGATGATGAAAAGTTAATGGCCAATCAAATCAAAGAAGGCAGGCTTTAATGGTTCCACCATATTAACTGTATATATTTTTAAAAATATATTTTTTGCAAATAGGTCAAATTGATTACAATGAATTCTACAATGAAATAGTAACACTTAAATTAACTAGTTCTATTCCATTCAAAAATATTATTGAACATCACTGAACCCAATGTTCAAGATATGAATCTATGTGGCAAAATCTTTCTCTCACAAAATTCAAGATTGCGTGAAATTCTATTGAAGTGACTGGATTTTGCACATGAAAAGGGTAATTAAGCGTAATTCACACTCTCGGCAAACCACCAACCCCTCAAACTCACCTCCACAGATGTCCACACTGCATTGAGCCGGATCAACACACGCAAGGCTGCTGGCCCGGACGGCATTCCTGGACGTGTGCTTAGGGCATGTGCAGAGCAGCTTGCCGGGGTCTTCACAGACATTTTCAACCTGTCCCTAACCCAAGCAACTGTGCCAATATGCTTTAAGTCCATATCCATTGTGCCAGTGCTGAAACACTCCTCCCCGATGTGCCTGAAGGACTACCGCACCGTAGCACTCACACCTATCGTTATGAAGTGCTTTGAGTGACTGGTCCTAGAACACCTCAACCCACACCAATTTGCTTACCATAGCAATAGGAGCACAGAGGATGCAGTATGCACAGTGCTGCACTCTGTACTCACACATTTGGACAATAACAATACATATCTACAGATGTTGTTTGTTGACTTCAGCTCAGCATTTAAGACTGTTATTCCCTCCAAGCTGACCACAAAACTTGGAGACCTGGACATTAACACCTCCCTCTGCAACTGGATTATGGATTAACTAGATTATGGACTTTTTGACCAACAGACCTCAGCATGTTAGGTCAGGCCACACCTGCTCCACCACCATCACACTCAGCACTGGCATACCACAGGGCTGTGTGCTGAGCCCATTCCTCTACTCCCTCTACACCCACGACTGCAAGCCTGTGCATGGATCCAACTCCATCATTAAGCTTGCAGATGACACCACGGTGATTGGTCTCATCAGAGACAACAATGACACTGCCTACACGGAGGAGGTTTAGCACCTGGCTGCATGGTGCGCTGACAATAACCTGCTCCTTAACACCAGCAAGACAAAGGAGCTCATTGTGGACTTCAGGAAGAGGAAAGGAAGCACACACAATCCCATCCACATTAACAGGATGGTTGTTGAATGTGTCTCCAGCTTCAAGTTCCTGGGAACCACCATCTTGGAGGATCTGTCCTGGACCACAAACACCTCCAGCCTGGTCAAGAAGGCTCACCAGCTCCTCAGGACACTGAAGAAGAACCAGCTGTCTTCAGCCATCCTGGTGAACTTTTACCGGCGTGCTATCGAGAGCATCCTGACCAGTTGCATCACAGTCTGGTATGGAAACTGCTCAGTTGCTGAGCGCAAGGCACTGCAGAGGGTGGTGAAAACCGCCCAACGCATCACAGGGACACCACTTCCTGCTATTGATGACATCCAGAGAAAACGCTGTCTACGTCGAGCTCGCAGCATACTTAAGGACTCTTCTCACCCCGATCATAGACTGTTTAACCTCCTGCCCCCTGGGAGGCGCTTCAGGAGCCCCTGGACAAGGACAGCAGACTCAGGAACAGCTTTTTCCCTACAGCTGTCTCCTTACGGAATTCTGCACTCTGACACCCCCCCCATACACACACACACACACCACCACCACCCCCACACACGCCAAACACACACACTTCTCACCCCTCCTCAAAACTATGTCTGTCTTACAAACAAACAAACAAACAAAAAACAGTTCACTTATTACTTGCACTACTGTCTGTTCATCCAGAATACTAAATGATCCATTTGCACACTGGAATATTTTTCTATGCACTTTTTACTGTCCATTGCACTAGTGTAAATAATGTTCATATGCTCATAGTTTCTGCTTATAGTGTACATATACTTATTACATAATCCATCTGTATAGTATGTTCATAGTGCAACCATCTGTATATCATGCTGATAGTATTTAAAAATCTGTAAATTATGTCCATAGTACTGCCTTATCTGTATATTTATTGTACATTTGTAACATATTGTAGACACTGTATATCCTGTACTTACTGCTTATTGCACTTCTGGTTAGATGCTAACTGCATTTCGTTGCCTCGTACCTTACATGTGCAATGACAATAAAGTTGAATCTAATCTAATCTAATTCACTTTAATGGATTTAATATGGAAAACAGCAGCATAAACATTCTGCTAAATCTCTCCTTTTGTGCTCAATGCAAAATTACATGGTGAAAAAATAAACAGGTTTGTAATATCATGGGGATGACTACATGATATTTATTTCTGGTTCCAAAGAATCTCTTTTCAAATAATTACCCTTCATTGTTTCCAAATAATTACAGCTTGCTAATATAGGTGCCATTAAACAAGAGTGCATATTACAAAGGAAGACCCGTAAGGTGAATCCTCAAGAGCATATCTATGTGTTGTCAGTTCAATTCGGTTACTGTGTGGCTCTACGCTGCTTTTGCACAATTCCCACTTTCCCACTTCAATGATTAAATGACTCATATAGTCACTGTTTTAATTTGTCGTCATGGTGAAATCCTCTCTAGGCCACTACATACAATACCAAAAGCATCATACGAAAGTGGAAAAGGATTTGGCAATGACACAATTCAAATAAAGGACATAAACATCTAAGAAATGAAAAGGCCACAGAGCTTTTCTGAGAATCCCCCTTGTTGTTCTGCAAATTAAAGCCATTCATTCTCATGTTAATGATAGCCCTCTGTCAAGCTGAGCTGATGACTTTTAGTTTCCACAGCCTTGCACCATTAACGAGAAGATATTTATGCTGCATTTTTGTATGTTTGGATTTGCCAGTCAGGTTCACACATTTGCTTTCCAACAAAGGTGCTCTTCTCAAGCATGAGTAACCAGCTATGGTTTCTGAGAAACATGCAAATCAAATTATTTTTGAGCGCAGACGCAATCAGTGTTTGTGACATCCTATGGGAGATATTGCTTTGTTTTCCTGACAAAAGACACAGTGTAAAGGGAGCATGTGTTTTCCATTTTTACTGAATAAAGCTATAGTATGCTTTCATCTAGCGAAGCACAATACACAATCCATCAAAAACTCATGTTGTGATCTATCATGTGAAATTAGGCAAGGGTTTCATGTGCTGAAACAATGCAGTTTTACTTAAAGGTGAAGTGTAATGTTTTTGTTGCTGTTGTAAAATACCATCTATAGAGACAGATATAAGTAAGCCATTCATAGGTTGATTCCTCTGAATAGTGTAAACACTGTGATACGATTAACATGTCGCTTTGTTTGAGCTCAATAGCAACACATCAGATTGGCTCAACCAATAGCATAACTTTGAGGCGGGGCTATCCGTTTATTTGTCCAATGGCAGAGTGTTGGGAAACCTGTTTGAAAACACTCATTTTTGCATTTAGTGACTTTAGTGGCAATGAATGACACACTTTATCTTTAACAAACAAGACATGGTTTAAAAAACTATAATTAAAGGACTAGTTCAACCCAAAATGAAGATTTAATGAAAATTTACACTTGGGCCATCCAATATGTAGATAAGATGGTTTCTACATCGGAACAGATTTGGAGAAATTTAGCATTACATCACATGCTCATCAGTGGATCCTCTGCACTGAATAGTTCAGATGAGATGACTTTTTCACTGGAAAAAGCATATTATGGATTATGGCCAGAAGCAACAGTTTGAAGTTAAAATGCTTTAATGATTTGTTTGTTTGTTACAAACATGCAGCTTTTTGCTTCACAAGATGTTAATTGGTGGAATGGGGTGGTGTGAATTACTTATATTTTTATGATGTTTTTATCAGCTTTTTGGACTTTCATTCTGACCGCACCCATTCACTGCAGTGGATCCATGGTGAGCAAGTGATGTAATGCTAAATTTCTACAAACAAACTCATCTACTACATCTACTCATCATGGATGGTCTGAGGGTGAGCACATTTTCCTTTAAACCAAAGCATAACCAAAAGTAGACTTCAGTTTGACTTAAATATTAAAAATGATGGTAGGTAAAAAGGAGCATTTGCAGAGGTTTGGAATATTATTTGGAATGTAATTTGGGGGGGTGGGGGGCATCTGTTTAAATATGAACGAGAGGTGTTGGAAGAACGCAGCAATATTTGCTATTTTTAGGTGGGAACTCATATGTTGCTTTGTCTGGCTGGTGTCATCATCTCTGCCAGTTTCATATATCATCCTATTTACTGCTCTGTGTCTATGCATCCGAACAAGAGAGAGCAGATGGACCTGTAAAGATGATTGATAAACATTCCCTTTAACTGAAAATTGGTGCAATGAGATATTAGAGATATTTTGAATAAATAAACAGCATTAAAAATCCAATCAGTTCGTTTGGTGATTATTTTAGTCTTTGATATTCCTGCACAACATTCAGAACATGTGCTTTAAACATATGCTCATCTGTTTTTCAAGCCAGCATGTTGCAACACACCTGATGGCTGTCTTTCTATAACAGTATGCTGTTGTCAAGGACAAAATATGGTTGGGATAATGTAATAATCCTGTGCCAGCTCTATTTTGATAATCTATAATGAATAAAGGTGTTTGTGAATGAGTGTTTGTTGAGAAAATATAAAGGATCACCAACTTCGTCAAATCTGTCATGTTTTTTTTTTTTTTTTTACATTTTTACTGAACTGTACCAAAAATTTGTCCTATTGTGTGACATGGAAAAAAATAAATAAATAAAAAAAAACCTTAATAATATATAAATGGCATTAGAGAGATTTATCTTAATTGTTAGACATGTTTTAATATATTCAAATTTTCATTTTATTTATTTAATATGAAATTATAATTAGCATAATTTTTCCCCCATGACTTGTTGGACAATTTCAAGACAAACTTTGACAACAAGACAAACTTTGTTGTCATCAGTTCAAAACTGCTAAAAAATTATACCTTTTTTAGTGATGATTATATCTCCCCTATTGCAATACTTACAATACAGTATTTCCAGATATAAACAAATCTGTGGTTCTTTTATTTTTATTTTTTGTCACATCATAGGACATAATGTCACACTAAAGTACAGAAATGGTACCTATGAAAGTATTTCTATTTAATTTTGAACATGTCAAAGTAGAAAGAAAGTTTTATTTTGATACAAACAATATCAATATGTTTTTTAAACAAAACAAAGAAATTATTATTTACATCAACAAAATTCAGTCTCTTAGTCAATTAGTATGTTATTGAAACTATTCTAGCCCCCCACTGCATGTATGCAGTTATGCATCTAAATGTGATTGATATTTAAACTATATTCATTAAGATGTTAATTATATATATATATATATATATATATATATATATATATATATATATATATATATATATATATATATATATATATATATATATATATATATAAAAACTATATGGCTACTCTTTTTAAGGCATCATTTTGATTCTATTTTCTTTCAACATCACTCTCTTAGGATCTCCTCCCCTCTGATCCCTGTTAATTTTCCGTCTTTTCCACTAACTGCTTTCCATCAATTCTTTCTGTTTCAAAAAAAGATCACATTTTATACTTATTTTCATGACACTTTATAACAGTACAAGTTATCTGCATAAACATCAGATAATAGTTTAATTAATGTAATTATTGCCTTTAAGAACACTGAAAATGATCAAAAAAGAATAAAAAAAGGAGTTAAAAGAATCTTATTTAATTATTCAAAAAATTTCTTAAAGAGACCTTGTCCTCTGGTGTGACGTCTTTGTCCTGTGGTGTGACCGTACGGGTGTCACACCAGAGACTTTGTTTCTTCAGTAGAACACGAATGAAGATTTTTAACTCAAACTGTTGCAGTCTGTCAGTCATATAATGGAAGTGGATGGGAATCACGGCTTTGAGAGTAAAAAAAAAAAAACATACACAGACAAAGCCAAATTAAACCCTGTGGCTCATGATGATACACTGATTTGTAAAGACACAAAAGGATCGGTCTGTGCAAGAAACTGAACAGTATTTATATAGTATTTTTCCTCTGACTGACCGCAATGTCCGAACTGTCCTGAGCGCGTTCTCAACAGCCGGTGTGTGACGCGTCTTCTTCTTCTACTTGCTTTATGGCGGATCGCAGACTAATAAGTGCATTATCGCCACCTCTTTCTCAGGTGGACCATTGACACTCCTAATTGAGATTGTAAATAGAGTGTCAATGGTCCAGCTGAGAGATAGGTGGTGGTAATGCACTTATCAGCCCGCGATCCGCAATAAAGCAAGAAGAAGAAGAAGAAGAAGACGCATCACGTACAGGCTGAAGAAGAAGTGCGAATGCACTCAGGACAGTTCGGACATTGTGGTAAATCAGAGGTATATAAAAAAAAAAAAAAACACTATATTAATACTGTTCATTTTCTTGCACAGACCGATCCTTTCATGTCTTAACACATCAGTGCATCATCATGAGCCGCAGGGTTTAATTTGGTTTTGTTTGTTTGTTTTTTGGACTCTCAAAGCCGTGATTCCCATTCACTTCCACTATATGTCTGACAGACTGCAATGGTTTGAGTTAAAAATCATAATTTGTATTCTACTGAGCAAACAAAGTCACCTACATCTTGGATAAACATCAAATTTTCATTTTTGGGTGAACTATCGATTTAATAAATATAATTTAGTGGTGTCACACCAAATGACAACAAAACGTACCACTTTTGTAGTGGTTCCAAAAAAGTTACAAATTTGAACAATTCTGAGACAAAAATTGACAATGTGCACATGTTATTGGCTGATTTAAAATCATGATATGGTGTCACACCAGAGGACATGGTTTTCAGAGACAAAATGTATCAAGTTTCTATGCTTTCAGAAATATATGGATAAAAAAAATTATTGCTATTTACTAAAATAGACACTTATCATTTTCTTTTTAATTTATAAAAGTCATAATTTATTGAACCATGCTTGGGACAGTCACACCATAGGACAATTTTGAGATTTGGCTCAAAAATTTAAATAACTGAATAACTGAAATGTTTAACGATTTACTGCATTTTAAATAACGACATCATTAATTATATTCATTTTTATCTTGTGGGATAGTGAAAATGCCACGTTACTTTAACTGTCAGACTCATGTTCCTGTTTAGTTTTGTTGTGTTTTCTCCCCATGTGCTCCCCATGACCTAGTTTCTCCCTCTTGTTTGAAAAGTCATTTGGTTCAGGTGTGTCCCGTTTATTAGCTTTATATAGTTCAGTATTTAAAGTGTTGTCTGTTCCTTGATTTCTTTGTCCGGTGTCGTCCATACTTTGTGCTATGTGTTCCTGCCTGGCCTATGTTACCCCTTGTTTGGATTAATAAGGACTGTTACTCTCCTTCATGTCTGTGTTCCTAGCACTGTGACATCAACAATCCATATATATATATATATATATTTATATATAAGTGAAGTGACATATATATATATATATATATATATTTGTGTGTGTGCATGTGTGAGAGACTTTTTTACATTGAAAATGTTTATATATAAGTGAAGTGACATACAGCCAAGTATGGTGACCCATACTCAGAATTCGTGCTCTGCATTTAACCCATCCAAAGTGCACACACACAGCAGTGAACACACACACACAGAGCAGTGGGCAGCCATTTATGCTGTGGTGCCCAGGGAGCAGTTGGGGGTTCAGTGCCTTGCTCAAGGACACCTCAGTCGTGGTATTGCCGGCCCGAGACTCAAACCCACTACCTTAGGGTTAGGAGTCAAACACTCTAACCAGTAGACCACGACTTCCCCTAACATAAACATAAATATATACACAAAAATTAAACTGTAAATTCAAGTTTTATTTTAATTACAATATTCTATAGTATTTATATCATGTAGAACATGTACATAGTATTTTAATTTTCCAATATATATAATGTTAAAAAATATTAAAAAATAATAAAAAATACTATATATATATATATTATACTATATTATATAAAGTTATAATAATAATGTATATTATTTTGTATTTATATTTTTTATTACATTTGTTGTTCAAACTTATTATATATATATATATATATAATTACATTTGTTGTTCAAACATAACACATATTTACATATATATATATATATAATATTTTTTATTACATTTGTTGTTCAAACTTATTTCAGATGTACATTATAGATTCTGTGAAAATCAGATGACATCTGGCACAAGATGTCCCTGGGGTCTTCTTCTTGCCCTAATAGTGGAGCATGATGATAGCACATGATAATAAATTTGTATTATAAATGACTAAATATATTACCCCTGAAAATATGTTGAATAATGCTTGATAATTCTGTACATTCTAATCATGTTATATTTTTCAGCAAATGCACATGATCTGTATTTATGCGTGAGGTGAGCTCAATCCGTGTCTGCTCTGCTTTTCTTGAATGGGGTGCAGTGTGTGATTTCTGCCACTGACAGCAGTCTTGAGTTTGTAGCAATTTGTCATTAATTTATGTTATCTCTAAAGGAAGAAAAAGTGCTGATGCTGTTTTTGCTTCCCACCCTGCAAATTACTGACGGTAAGGTGAACAGCATTTCAATGCCTCGGAGCAATCCTCGGAAATTACTCCGCTTCTAATTCAAAACAGGTTCTGCGGATAATATATAATTACAGGCAATTTACTAAAAAGAACACTAGTGCATTTAGGAGTGAGTGAATGGCAAGGCGTCTAACTTGTCAGTTGTATTCAAATGTAGCTTGGAAGAACTGAAAATGAAGTACATTTTGTGTCACATTGTTCTGAAAACAAATATGGGGATTAATGGAGTGCTGAAGAGCGCATAGTCATGCAAAAATCCATTGACAGGCAAAGCAGCACATTGAGTCTCACGGTGCGAGAGAGAGAGAATTCAATTTTTCCACAAGCTTTCAAACTGCAAATGTTCCTTGCAGCTCTGAGAGAAAGATTAGGCTATCAATATGCTCTACTCATACTGTCAGCAAGCACGAGAAATCTATGCTGCAAAGCAGACACTGAAACACACAATCTGTGAGGCAAATTATTCTTAACATCGTCATCATCATTTATTACAGCTGGAGCAATCGGGAAGGAGAACAGTATTTTAAAATAGCTTATAAAGATAGTGAAATGACTATCCGAGATGGTAAACAGCCAGAGACTGGACTAAAATAACAAATAGGACACATACAGGCAGACAGTATATAAAAAAAAATATGTTTGGGCTTGACAGGAACTTGGTGAATCATTCAGTATTTAATCCATCTAACCAAAAAAAAAAAAAAAAAAAACTGTATTAAGCTAGCATGTTGTCTGTTATGGCTCTTATCCATGTTCATTAATCTGATTGGGATCTGTGTTTGTACAGAGGCTGTCTTCACCTCTCATGTCAATGTGTGTCACAGTGCAGTGGGATGATTGATGGTGTGCTTGAATGCACTTGCTATTACCGCTCACTGTCTCAAATAAAGGAGTTTAATCATAGGCTGACATGACGTTTACAGCGCCGCCCTCCTCCAATCACAAGGACGGTCACATACTATCACACTGCTGCAATAAAATCTGCAGAGTAGAATGACTTAAATGCTGGCTGACGACCAATATCTTACTCATTCTAATCTAAGAGATTTAAGATGTTGACAACAAATAACCTTAATTACCAAGACGTGCAAATATATTATATAAGGATCAACTGATTATTGAATAATGTCCTGAAACTTTGATTCATGCTTAAGATTACTATATATACATACATATATATATATATACATAATTTTTTCCTTATCCTCTTATTATATAAGCTTTATAATAATTTTCATTAATAAAATGACCAAACATTATTGCATTACACAATACATATCATTATACAAATTATATAAGATAGCTATATATCTATAAGACTAGCAATATATTATTTTATTAACCAGCAATATATATATATATATATATATATATATATATATATATTATATATATATGTGTGTGTAATTAATTATTAATGTGTATCTAATTATGCCTTAATTATTCACAATTAATTATTATTATTATTTTATTATTAATGTATTAATAATAATATTTTTATTTATTTATTATTAATTTATTTATTATTATTATTAACAACATTCAATTATTTTTCTTAATTATCAGCTATTTGCGTGGCCATACATTATATTTGCATCTAAATCCTGGGCACCTATATGTATTCTAGTTTCATCCAGCTCTTCAGAATAATAACCCCGCCCCCAAAACAAAATAATGTCTTATGATTCAGATTTACCAAATCACATTTGCTGCACATTGTCTGCTCAGTTCATTTGGGTTAGGCTGTTATATGAAGCATGAATGCGATCACATCCATAATCACCAGCTGCCCCTCGTGACTGGAGATAAAACATTGCATAAGACATAAAAATAGCTGACGTAAATGTTACATCCTGTAATTTAGGCCATATGCTACAACTTTTAAGGGCACAGCCATACATTACGAAATGAGGCAAATAACTACATGAGCAAAACCTCACTGGCATGTATGCAGCACGCATATTAATGCTCATAAACAACAATCGGGTTGTTTTTTGTATGACAGATCTAGCTTATATTCGTCTCCACTGTGTGAAAGCTCGAAAGCAATTTCAAATCGTTCCTTAAAATCAGCCCCGCGACTCTAATTCTCGATAAATAAAAAAAAAGTAACATTAGCGCTCCATCAAGAGTCTGATCTCTTTATAAGACGTTTGACTTCTCTTAGCAAACAATCGCGTTTCTTACCATGACATTTATTCGCCTAATGTACACGACAGGGGCGTAATATGTTTTACGCACTACCAAAGACCGTGCTCAGATCGCAGCGGCCATAATGGCAACAATTCAAAGGACGATATTAGAATGTTTCCATTAGTCGCGTTTACACGCGCTTGATACATTTCAACAGCGTTTGCGATCATGAAAGGCGCTTCTGGATCGTAACAATCCCGATCACATCCCCCCATACCCAGACTCCTTAACGCGCGTTAATGCTGCTGCATTAGTATAATGATTATATTAAATGATTATACAGTAAACGCATTCGAGAAATAAAGGAAGAATCTCTGCAGGAAATGTTTCGGTACACTCATACAAACCTCCTTTACACAGGTCCTGACAGAGGCGTACCAGCGTAATCGCGCATATTATCAAATAACGCTGTTTGTTTTGCGTCTAAAAAAATCGCTTGATGTATAATGCATGCTTGCATTTGGGGCATTTTCATAATCAGCGCCAGGTTTTTTCGAAAGTGGAGGTGGGGTTTTATAAAACGACTTCGAGCGGCTGACATACTGCACATGCACGAGGCTCGATTCGCATTCACGAATTTAATATGAATACGCGGTGGCCAAAAATGTAGCAAAATGATCGTAAGCGAAACAATGGAGGTTGAAAAAATATTAGGCATCAATCGCGGACATTTTAAGTGAGTCGATTTCGCACCGCGTCGGTTTCATATTGAAGGTCGTCGCGCTGATGCGCGCGGTGATATTTTGCTCTTCCAGGACCTTTGCCGATCCATTCAAGCCAACAAGTTTGGAGAGAATGTTTGAGTTTAATCAATTCAGAGCGACGAGATGGAGCCCAACTCACTCCTGGTAATATCAACCACTCCGCTTTCATTTCTGCCTCTAATGAATTTATTGCGCGCGCGCATCTAGGCATACGTTACGATAAGGAATCAATGGAAGAAACTTTAGGACAAAAGTTAATATTTCATTATTCATATTTCCATCTAATGTGATTTATCATGTGATCAGCTGGAATGCGCTGGTCGCGTCTGATCCTGCGTTATAGAAAATGTGTCTCAGTGTTGCTGAATATAAATATGGCATGTCTGTTTGTGTTTCCGCAGTGGGTAGGCTCACCTTGTGGTTCGCACGGACCTTACATTTTCTACAAGGCGTTTAGATTTCACCTTGAAGGCAAAGCGAGAATTTTGTCCCTGGGTGATTTTTTCTTGGTCAGATGTAAAGCAGGGGACCCCATCTGCATAGCAGAGCTACAACTCTTATGGGAGGAAAGGACATCCAAGCAACTTCTATCCAGCTCCAAACTTTATTTTCTCCCAGAAGATACCCCCCAGGGCAGAAATGTCACTCACGGAGAGGTAATTTCTCGTTTTCTGCTTTCTACGAAGGTTTATTGTGTTTATTGTGGTATTGATGAAATGTGAGCTGCGTGCGGCTTTGCATCGCATCGCATCTATTCCGCTGTCTGATCACAAGACATCTAATGCATCGCGTTTAATAATAGACGTGCAGTCATAGTGGACCCTTGTGTTCATTTCGCCTCGGCTCATTTGCATACGAGCGTTTAGCGCTTGCGATGATGAGAATGATGCCATTGTGTGAAGTTGTCACATTAGTGTTTTGCTTGTTTCATCTGATATATACAATAGGCTAGTGCGGAAACTGCTCGAGACGACTGAAGCGCCTCGTTGTGGCGTTGCGATCTGCTGGTTGGTGATAAAATATAGTGTGGCTTCTGATGAGACGCGTGGATCAAGGCAAATAAATACGCGAACGATCGATGTGAAGTGTAGCCTACTGTTGCTGATCGCCGCTGATGATATACGGCTTATGCTGGAGAATATGGAAGCCAGACGTTTGAAGTGTGCGATGCGAACTAATATCAATAGGAATTGATTAATAACGGCGCGCCGATCAAGCAGCTGCGATGCCTTAAAGGGAGCGAGTGACATTTATGAAGGTTATTATGTCAAAGTGCTGCAGCCTCATTCCACATTACACACAAGCTGAGATGTGTTTGCCCGACAGAAAAAGCTTCTTTCTGGGGATTTAACCCTTTGATGTACTGAAACATTGTTCCTTTACAATACTGTGTTTGTTTGCGCTGCTCTGCATTTATAGCTATACTAAGTAAGGTTTAAATGATTTTTAATAACACATATATCGTGTTATGTTGTAGAGCTGATTGTAACTACTTTGTAATACATTATTATATTAAAATAATATATAATTACATCTGATGATACTATATAATTATATATAAAAAAGTGATATCTGTAGTATTCTCTGTAATTGTGTACTCTTTATATAGCTATTTCTAACAGATCTGACCTTTAAGATGATTTTGTTTGTGGAGGCTAATGTAGTCAGGTTGAGTCAGTTATAAATATTATAGATTGTTTTTTTTTTGTTTGTTTTTTTACTGATGATTATTATGTTTTATGTTTTTGGATATATCCAGTAGCTAATATTCAAAAAACCAATTGAAATTTTTACTGACTTAAAATTTTAATATAATAGTAATAATAATAATAACAATAACAATAAAATGTGATATTGCAGGGTACTCTGTAAAATTTTAACTGCATTTTTATAGATTTTTTTAACCTCATCTGAACATTAAATTGATTTTGTTTGAGTCAGTTGAGTCAGTCATAAATATTACAGATTTTTTTTTTATAATAATGATAAATTATTTTAACATTTTTATGTGTCCAGTGGCTAATATTCAGAACCAATAGTTTTATCGACATTCATTTTTAATACAATAACTAAATGATGTATGCAAACAACACAATAAAATTATTAAAATATATTTTACCAATGAAAAATAGTAATTTTCTGTTAAACACAGTGGTGCTGATCTTGTAGTTGATCTATTTCTGATATTAATTGATAACTTTTAAAAAAAAGATAACTGATTAAGTAGAACATTGTGAATATTGGTAAAAAAAAAACAAAAAAAACATTGGTCATACAAATGATAATTTTCCCTTATATATCATTTATTACTGTTATTACAGAACTAATATTATTTTTGACTACACATGAAGCGTATTTTGATAAAACAGTGTCTACAAGACAGTGTAGAGACTGTAATGTAAAGCTTTCCCATCCTTTGTGCTCTAGCAGTTGTGTTGCAATTGCTGTTTTAACAAAGCAGCACAGCTGCGGTCTTACATGGGTAATGTAACAAGGTCTGTACCTGTTTTATCTTGCACTGCTCATGTAATCACCAATCCCAAATACAAAAAGACAATCTGCTGTGTGTGAACCTCTACTGTTCTACTGTCCTCCCCCCATGGAGTGGAGGATCAAATAGCCTTTTCAAAATAATCAACAGGTTCTGTGTGAAGCCCTGTCGAAATGTCAAGGTTACTTTGCTGAATTATTATCAATATTAGGTGGAAACATAAACTGTTGCCAGCATCGACCTTGAAAACATAGTGTTTACACAGTGTAACGAGGTGTTATTGAGGAAAAGCATTAGTCTTAATGCACTGTTTGTTCAGTTGATCAGAGCCCTCTTTCCAGCTTGCCACCGGCCTCCCTCCCTTCCCCCACTCAGCAGCAATGCCAATTATTTGCTTTTCAAATTTATTACGCATTCATGACTGCTGATCTTGAAACGGCCTGGGAGATAGGATTACTAGCCAAGGACAATGCTCTGCTCTTAGGTATACTTTCCAGTTTTGAGAATATGGGCCATTTTCTTAGCTGTTAGTCATTTTTGGGAACTATTTTTAGGAGTAATAACATTATATTTATTATTAGTACAAATTTCTAAGTACTAACTGGTGCATAGTTTATCCAAAAATTCTGTTGCCCTCAGCTGTTTGGTTACAGACATTTTTCAAAATATCTTTTGTGTGTGTGTGTGTTCAACAGAAGAAAGAAACTCATGCAGGTTTGAAAAAGATATTTTGAAGAATGCTTGTAACTAAATAATTTGCTGGTAGCTATTGACTTCCACAGTCTGGAAAAAATCAATAAAAGTCAATGCCTACTGTCAACTTTTTGGTTACCAAAATTCTTTAAAATATCTTCACTTGTGTTCAACAGAAGAATAAAACCTATGCAGGTCTGCAAAAGAAGATATTTGGAGGAATGTTGGTAACCAACATTTCTGGTAGCCATTGACTTCCATAGTATGCTATGGAAGTCAATGGCTACCGTCACCTTTTTGGTTACAAACAATCTTCAGAATATCTTCTTTTATGTTCAACTGAAGAAAGAAATGCATACAGGTTTTAATTTGAGGGTGAACAAGTGATGAGAGTATTTTCATTTTTGGGTGAACTGTATCTTTACACTGTGTCTGATTGGCTAGTTAACAGAAGTATGTCAGTTCCAACATACAGTATATCCAGCATTGTCAGAGAATAGTGCTCATTTTCTATATTCGGTTGCAAAATATTTAGAGTTAATGTTGTGTAAAAGTGTTCATATAAATTTTGCAATGTTTTTTGCATCTTGTTTGCTGTAATATAGAGTGTACTTGTTTTACACATGTCCTAACAAGTATTGTGCAAAAAGACTGTGAAGAATGTCCGCCACTCTTTTGTGGATTCCCAGTGTAGTTGCTAAATGAGACATGGTGAATTTAAATAACAATGTGATTAAGTGTCAGCCAAAGCACCTGCAGTAATGTGAGCTTCACAACTCCGCAGCCTCAGATGCACTCAGCAGATTGTCCAATTAAATTACATTTGCATTTGCAGCGAATAACCCGGGTGACCGCTGATAAAGTTAATCAGCTATCAAAGAAACTGCCATGCATTTGCAGAGGTTGCACTATGCTGTGTTAATGGTGCAATAATAGACATGTTTTCTGTTCACGAGAAGAGAGTCGTTGTCAGTTGTTCTCAGTTGTTGACCAGAAATTGGTCACAGTTCTTTTCTTATAGGGTCGCAAAGAGCGTGCAAACACTTTATAAATGCAAATAATAAAAAACTTAGCATTTCATTGTGTGTAATTAGTGTAGAAAAATAAATAAAATAATTTTTAAAAGGTCAGAGAAAATGCTTCCCATATATATATATATATATATATATATATATATATATATATATATATATATATATATATATATATATATATATATATATATATATATATATATATAATATATATATATATATTATTATTTTATTTATTTATTTATTTAATAATTATTATTATTTTATTTATTTATTTATTTTTTTGATGCAGTATATTCATGCAAATTCATCTGTCATCTATGAAGCTAGCCAAATAAGATGGATGCCAGGGTTACATCTGGGAAAGCTACAAAAAGGAAATATGACCCAGACTGCACTGGTGTGTGCTGTTATTATTAGTTAGTTTGATGTTAAAAAATATCTAAAATATTTTTTATATTGTTTATTTTTATATTATTGTAGAATACTCTAATATATGAAATTAAAGTATTTTATTCTAAATTAAACAACCTAAAAATATTTATATAAATATTTATATAAAATATTTTATATTGTTTAATGTAAAAATATGTATAGTTTTAAATTAAGCAATCTAAAATCTTTATATTATTTTTATATTGTTTATTTTATTGTTATTTTATTTATTGATATTATTAAACATTTTATATTGTATATAAAGTGTTTTGTTTAATTATTTTTATATTGTTTAATTTATATATGTATATTTATAAATAATATAAAAAGAAAACAGATTACATTGGTGTGCAGTTAGATTTTTTACTGAATTGTATATTATTATTTTAAATTACTTAATTCTAATTTAAAAATATGATTATATATATATATATATATATATATATATATATATATATATATATATATATATATATATATATATATATATATATATATATATATATATATAAAACATTTATAATATTATATATTTAAATAATATTACAATAAATATAATAAAAATATAAAAATAATTAATTTTTATTTTAATTAATTATTATTTCATTATTAAATAATCTACTGTTATATTAATTCATACATACGTACATACTAAGTAAGTAAGTAAATAAATAAAAATTCCAGTCTGACATTGTATACGCTAAACGGCTTTGGTATTGTTGGGCCTCCGCTTGATGTTTATTTTAAGAGCCCGAAGCAAAAGCATTGGAGAGCGACTGATCTGACAAGTTCCTCTGAATCTAAACCGTTTGAACTTTTGATCAACATTCAGTCTTATTTGAAGGCTCACCAGCGAAAACTTTTACATAACACAACTGGCAATGTGCTTATGTTTAGCGAGCGTGTGTATGCAAACAGGAAGGTATGCGAGTACACTTGTGTGATAAAACAGGGCCACTCTGCAGTTGCCTTTTTGGTTCTACACCCAGGTGATGTAATTTCCCTTCTGGCTGGGGTTAGTCATTCATTAGAAGGATAGCAGTGGCTGAAACAGCAACAGGCCTGCAGTGATCTAGCCGATAAAATTTAACACTTAGAGTTTGTGCCTAGAGAGGGCAACATAACACTCCTGTGAAGACGTGCAGGTTTTGCTTTTTTGTATCTATGTTTTTTTCTGCCCCCCTGGGTCAACAAATTCTTGGGCGTACAGTCTTACTGTACTCCGCTGCACTGGTGTTCAGCTCAGCTTTACGCGGATCTGCCTTTCATCTGGTTTAATCTGTCCTTAAGCAGAAAAACTTCTTTTTTTTTCTTTTCAGAAATAAAGATGCAGAATACTCCCTAGCACAGCCAATATTTCATCTGTGATTGTATTTCACAGAAATTATGTGTCATTTTTAAGGGAGGAATTGTTTTGGCAAGAGCTCAGCGCTGCTCTCACAGTTTTTCAGTCTTTAATTGGACCCAGTTGTTCTAGAGTCCCTTAGCTCATAATATCATTGTTTTAGTGTGTGTGTGTGTGTGAGAGAGAGAGAAAGACAGAAGGGTTTTAACGCTGTGTCGACAGACTCTGCACTGGCGATACTCTTGAATAGCATTTATGTGACATAAGAACAGAACTAAATGGGGTTGGTGCTTTATAAATAGATTGCATATCAGATTCCAGCAAGCACTGTGCACTTTGTCTAACAGGCATAGTTTGCATATCCATACGAAACCTCCAGTACTGTGCATTTATAAACCATGTGTAAGAATAGATAATGGTTGCGTGTGCAAATATGCTTGCAAATTTCCTCTTTTTGAGTGCCAGGAACTTCAAAGGATCCAGGGAAGGGCGCTAATGTCTTATTAGTTGCTTCTTTCAGCTGTTATTTGAATTACAAACCTGGAGATTCAGAGTTACGCAGGAAGCGTGTGGCAGCAATCCAGACTCATCTCTGCTGCCTGGCATTAGTCCATGTTTGTGTTTGAATCCCTAAGACATATTTATAGTTCAAATGAAATCAGCACTCCTCTTATAGGTAACATTTCGTAATGTGTTATTTACTTTCCCGTGGCGGTTCATGTTGGGGATGTGCAAAGCTACATATTTTCATAATTGACCAGGCAGTGACTAGTAAGTCTTGAAGAGATACTTAACCTATGTATATAACTTCTGTTATTATGTACTCATCTGTATGACTTTATTTCTTTCTTGGAACATATACTAGCACTCAAAAGTTTCACGTTTTTAATAGAAGTCTCTTATGCTCAGTGCTCACCAAGGCTGCGTTTATTTGATCAAAAATACAGTAGAACAGTAATACTGTGAAATATTATTACAAATGAAAGTGTTTTCTGTGTATGACAGAAAATCGTTCTAATGTGCTGATTTGTTGTTCAGTAATAAGCAATAAGTCACGCTGCTTATTTTTATGGGAAGTTCAAAAGAAAAGCATTTATGTCTTTACCACACTTTTGATCAGTTGAGTGCATCCTTGCTGAATAGGTATTAGTTACCTTTTTTAAACCTTGCTAATGTTTTAGTAAGCACATTAGAACAATTTCTGAAGGTTCATGTGACAGCGAAGACTGGAGTAATAGCTTAGCCATCACAGGGGGAAAAAGTTGTAAAACCTGTATTAATTGTAAAAAAATAAATAAAATAATAATATTTCTAGTGCTGTCAAATGATTAATCTCGATTAATCGCATCCAAAATAAACGTTATTGTTTACATAACATATGTGTGTGCTGTGTATATTCAAAAAGTATATTTAAATAATACACACACATACAGTATATATTTTGAAATTATTTACACGTGTATGTATTTATATTCATATAATTTATTTTATATATATATATATATATATGCACACACATAACATATTTTACTTATATATATGCATGTGTCACAGTATTATAGTTTTTATTGTATTTATGATCAAATAAATGCAGCCTTTAGCATAAGTGTTTCCAAATCGTTTAAAACCATCTTAAAAATTACAAACTTAAAAGAAGCTATTTAGTTGCTTTTTTTTTAAATCTCACATTTTTCGTCGTTCTGCTAATTTCAACAATAGCTTAATCCACACGATCTGGAATTTGCGCGAGAGGACGAAAGATTACCCCACACAGATTTCAGAACCAGTTCAAGTTGTACATGGTGATTTGCTGTGTTGACCAATAGAAAGCTGCTTAGTTTAAAAGTGGCTTGTGTGTGCTTTGCTTCATATATGCATTATTGACAATAGACAGAATTTTGCAGAAATGTCACTGGCTCTACCTTACAGTGAAAGTGGATGGGGAACAGGAGACATCTTTGTCAACATTTCCCTCTTCACCTTAAACCTTTTATTACTCTAAACTATCACATAAAATCTTTGAATTATGCACAATAAGCAACATTTATTGCTTGAAATATATTGTAGAATACGGTGGATTTGTATTTTTGCCAGCTATGGAGACAGTGCTGTAAATGGTTTGAATTTAGAAACACAGCTTCTTGGAGACTTTACCGTGCTGACATATTTCACAAAGTCTCTTTTCATCTCTAAATTTATCCTCCTCAAAGAACTGCTGCCCAAAATGTTAAATTGAAAAATTCAAGCTAAAACGGTCAACCTTGGTTGATGGGTGACTAGTCATTTTAAATACTACATCAGTCACATGTTTGTTAAATCCTGATTATTTGAACTTTCCAGTGTGTGGATGACATTGATATTTCTTGTTTTTCTTTAACCTTCATCTGAGCGTTACGAGCAAACATTTGCATTGTGTCTCAAAGCTCTCACGTTTCATGATAAATGGGTTTAATTTTGTAAAGCAGTGTCATCATATTTCAGAGCGGCCCATTCTGCACTTCACGTCCAATCAGTGCGCCGCGTTCGACCCACTCAAACAAACGGCTGTTGTTGGTGTGCTGTAAAAGAAACTGAATTAGATTCAGGAGAGATTTCAGTTGCACATCTGCAAGTTATTTGTGAATCAGTTCATGCCTCTTTGACAGCGACTGTGATAATTGCAGCAGGATGGAGCCGTGGGTCTCGTCTTCAATGTGAATGTGCAAAACAGACGTTTAATGCAACACTGGAGTTTTAAGATGAAAAAATAAACTGTGACAATTTGGGTCTAAACTTGGGAACGTATGACGTCAATGACGCTGTTAAGTTAAGAAAGTTTACCTAAAGAGAGCGATCAGATTTATTCATTGTTCATACTAGCCAGGCTGATAAGTCTGGATTATTCACTCTACAAATAAAGGAAATAATCAAAATAGATAACATGGTGTTCATTTGTGAAGAAATTATTTTACTAGATTATCCAAAAATAGGTTTTAGTGTATAAATAATTTGTATTGAATTGAAAATTGCTTTATTATGATTGCATTCTTTTATCATGATATAAAATTAATTAATAATTTATATTTGTAATATTTACAGTATATTATTCTGATGTTGATCATTTATTTGGTTAAGTTTCTTAAAGAGAGTGTCAGTGAGTATGAAAATAATTTAGATTAGGTTAAACAGCATTTCAAATTTAAGAGTTTTAGACTTTTAAAGCTGGATTTGTTTCAAACTTTTCAATGAACACGTTAAAACATTTATTTATTGACTCTTTTGCTTCATACCATTTTTCATTTATTGAAATGTTGTGGTGAAAATATGTAGGTAAATATTGAAAATTATACTGTATTTTTAATATGCATATAAATGGAAATTATTTTAATTTATTGAAAAATAATTTCTGTTAAAATATTAAAATAATGTCTATGATTGCCATTCTCTTAAAATATGTATGTGGGTAAATATCCATGTTTGTACTGTGTAGTGTTAATATGCATATACATAGACATAATTAAATATGAATTCTTGTTTAGTTAGATTTTTCCCCCCTGAAATTAATATTTTAAATTTATTGGAAAATAATGGCTAAAATAATGTGCCTTAAAAATACCCAAGTATAACTTTTTATAAGTTGCATTGCCCAGTAGTTTCTTGTTTAAGCTCAGAGTGAGATCAATTATTCAAGCTGAATTCTTGATTTAACTTTTAACCAGCTTTAAAAGACTTCCTAAGGATCTGCAAGGCCCCTTTTTCACATTAGCAGGTCAATAATTAAATCGGCATGCAAGCAGGTGTACAGATCTGTGGTGACCTGGGGAATTCTTGAGCTGACCCTGAATCAGCGGCGTGAGACGGGCTCAGCATGACTCTGGTTCAGGGGCTTCGGCGTCTACAACCCTTCACTCTACTTCTGAAAGACCCTTGAAGGGTAATAAAAAGGAGGCGAGTGTAAATCCAGAAGTAAAGCAAGGGAATCTGTAAAAGCCTTTGATTGATCTTTCTCATAACATCACTTAATAATAGAAGGGAAATGCAATCTGCTCAGTGTTTTTCTTTTTATTGTTTTATTTGTTTCCTCCTAAACGAATTTACACAATGAAACAATATTTCAATCAAAGCAGTGAGGCGCAGTCAGAGCTTCAAAGCGTTGGAGCGGGGCACATGATCTCATAGTAAAGTTTGCTTTGTCGCCGTCAGGATTAACAGTGTTTGACCCACTTAGCTTTATATACGCGTGAAAACAGATGCCTCTGTGCTCAAATGGTCATTATAGAGAGGCTAGATTCATTTTTCTGCTGCAAACATTCGGAGGTATGCAGCCGTTTTCCATTTACACTCGCAAAAAAGGAAAAAAGGTCATTTAAATTAGTGATTCTCAAATAATTTTGCTTTTTCTTTAATTGGGAGTTGACATCTAACACAGTACCAAAATGAAAAGTAAACCAAAGATATATGGAGTGTTTCACTGGCTTGCATTATTTTATTTTATTTTATTTTATTTTATTATTTTATTATATTTTTTTTAATTATTTTTTTTTATTTTTTTTTATTTTTTTTTATTTTATTTATTTTAATGAGATTTAAATTTTATTGTATTATTCCTTATTTCTTATTTAATTTTATTTGAATTAATTTAGTTTTTTCTTTTTATTTATTTTTATTAATGTATTTTAGTCATTGTTTTTTTACTTGTATTTTAAATTTATTTATTGTGTACTTTTTATTTTTATTTTGTTTTATTTTTCTTTTACTTATTTATATTTTTTCTTTTTGAATGAATTTATTTATTTGTTGCTTTGTTTACTATTTTATTTTATTTTCATTTTATTTATTTTTTACTACCAGTATTCATTGGTACTTTACTTCATTTTATTTGACATTTTATTATTTTATTTTATATTATTTTATTAATGCAACTTAATAATGGTGCATAGTTAGGAAAGCAAAATAAGCTAAAAAAATATTATATATATATATATATATATATAATATATATATATATATATATATATATATATATATATATATAATATATATATATATATATAATATATATATATAATTGTTTGCATTTTTTATTTTTTTTTCTGATTGTTTATGCTTCTTGATCTTCCATTTCTGTCTTAACTGCAGTATTGTACATAGCAGGGAAATGCTGTGTAAACCTAGAGGAATGCATACATGCCCCAGTGCAAAAGAAATCATAGATAACGCATCCATATCCTTTCATTTGCGGCTTTTATTAAGGCCAAACCCCCTTGACTTTGTACCTCTTGGTAACTTTATAAACCTTTTCATATGGTGCGGTTAAGTACACTGAAGTAAAGTTCCATTACTCAGTTTGTGCGAGAGATAAATTGTTTGCTTGACAGCATGACAATGGGACCTATTCTATGGAACCAAGAAAAAATATCTGAAACCTAAAAAGAAACAGCCCTACTTAAAGAGGACGTAATTAGACATGGCCTGTTCAGCAGAAAGTTAGTGCTGCCTGCAGATCTGGCAGAAAGAAGCACTGAACAGGAAAGAAACAAAGAAATGAACTATATTGTAGTGTCGCAGAGCAGGTATTCCCTCTGATCTATGCTCGCCGTTATTGGGTCACACTTGGGAAGCGTAGCCAAACAATGCGGAGGAAGCATTCAGTGAATTTTCTCAGCGTGCTGAACAGTGCAGTAGAGTCAGTCAAAAGTACATGATCCAGTGCTCTGCCAAATCCGAACGCATCTGTTCCCCAGATTCCCTTCATAACTGGGACCGTTCTGTTATCCCTTGCCAGGTCACAAGCAAAGCTCTTGCTTAACTTTTACAAACGAATAAAGCAAGCAAGACTGCTTGGCGAAGTCATTGTAATGCCTTAGTGATGCATCAAAATGGAATTGTACTCGAAATTACAACATTATGAATTAAGACCTGAGCAAGTACATATTAGAAGAAAGAAATGACTGTGCTTTTTGTCTTGTGCCTTAGGCTGTGTACATTGAACCCAGTTCTCATTTATTTTTCAAATCCAATCTTTAGAACTGTTCACACTCTTATTTTGCAAATAATGTAATCAGATTAGTTTGTTTGTGTGGAGTCAAATATTTGGCAATGTGGTCATTATGTTAGGGTCAAATTACCATTTTTATTGTTTTATATTTTTACGAAAAACAAAAGAACAGTATTTATTTTATAGTTTTCTAACTAGAAATATTTTATAACATTGAAAATGTCTTTATTGTCACTGATAATTTTAATACATCCTTGAATAAAAGTATTTTTTAAATTGTATTTAAATGTAATTTATTATATTATATGATTTCTTTTTCTTTATTATTTTTTAAAATGTTTTTGTATTACTTATTTTATTTTATATTATTTAATTTAATAGATTGTTTTACTTATATTTTTCATTTTTGAAAATGTATTTTAATTTATTTTTGTTTTATTTATTATTTTATTATATTTTAACTTTTTTATTTTATTATTTTATTTTATATTATTTAATTATTTTTTTTACTTATTCATTTTTGAAAATGTATTTTAATTTATTTTAGTTTATTATTTTATTATATTTGAATTTTTTTATTTTTATTTCATTCTTTTATTTTTCTTTTTTTAATAAATATTACTTATTTTGGGATACCACACTGTCAAATTATCTGATATTTTAAGAGACTTACTAACCATATTAACGTTTGTTTGCCACACACACAGAGTAGGGGACAATTGAGGAAATGGTGAATATTTTCATTAAATTGGCAATTTAACAGTGTTTTGCCTGGTTTTGCCACTACACCTGTGCCCTTCCTCACTTTGCGTACTCCTCTCGACAGGATGAAGTGATCGCCGTCTCTGAGAAAGTCATAGTGAAGTTGGAGGATCTGGTGAAATGGATGGTGGCGGACGTGTCGAGTTGGAACAAGGGTCTGCGGGCCGTACCCCTGAAACCCACCGTGCTGAAGGAGCTCGGCAAGAACGGCCAGAGAGAAGCGCTTCACAAATACAGAGAGTCCACGCTCAACAGCGGCCTCAACTTCAAGGACATTCTCAAAGAGAAGGCTGAACTAGGTATGCAGCATGATTTCTCATCTACACAAGCCATACAGTAAGACTGGATAATGAATAATGATTTGATTGTGACAATATTCTTTATGACAATCATTTCCTGTGTAAAGAACATGAGGAAAGACACTGGAAAGCGATTAATTAGATGGACCTCAGTAAGCCGCTTCATGTATACGTTCAAGTAACATTGGAGAAAATAACGTGGTGTTTATCACGACTAACCGCCTGCAGCCCTTGATAATAACACAGCTTGAATGTTTCTCTTTATGAGCGTCAAACCTATTTTTTACGGTGAGTAGAAACTTAAGTGATTGTACAAGACACAACAAGAAAGTGTTTGAGTATGACACTTGTTTAAACAGGCAGGGTGTCGCCCCGGCATTCGTCTCCCTCTGCGCTTTTTCCTTCTTCGGTTGTTTCTGTCTCTCATTATCTGGGAACAATATGGTGTGTAAATGCTCATTAATGTGCAGACGGATCACACCCAGTGTGATTATGCTTCCTGTGTGATTGCTCAGTAAGGATCTGATTTATGAAAGCATTGTATGTTTAGTTTTTAAGCTTCGGCAAAAACAAAACATTTGCTCATACTTTGTATCTTTTTTTTATTTTAAACAGAAATAACTGTGTGTGCCTGATAACTAAATGAAACGGGGTCAAACTCCATTTTGTGTTATGAAGGAGATACAAGAAATAGCATATGTTTCTTTTATTAGCCATTGACAGTTATCACGAGTTGTTATATTTGCAACCTTTGTAATGCAAGAGTTCTTTACCGGTGTGTGTATATAGTGCACCGTGTGCATTTACAACCTTCTAAATGTGTCATTTTGGCTGCTTTCCTGTTTTGCAAATATCTGCTGGCTTGGACTGACTGGGTGATAACGAATACTCACAATCAGTTTGCTGGCGATTTAAGATTAGGCACAACTGTGAATGTTACACATGTTAATGTGCTTTTAATTAAGTGTCTTTAGGAATTCTTAATTGTCTTGTTAGAATGAGAGTGTTAAGAAATGGCTAGAGGTGCTTACTTTTGTTTTTTCTCTGTTTTCTTTTCATGGTGAAGCAGGAAATTTTGGAAGGACATGTTTAAGGACTATGTCATTTTTTTAAATAGCCAATAGGCTTTAGTTTATCAAATCAAATTTGTAAACATGTTATTACTTGCTAGTCAGAAGCAGGACGAATCATTAATATTTTCAATAAATCAATAATTCATGTTAAATCTATAAAAAATGACTTGCTTTAAAAAAAAATTGTAAATATATATATATATATATATATATATATATATTATATATATATAGATCTATTATAATATTATATATATTCAAATAGAAATAAGGCTTGTTAGGCAATATATATATATATATATATATATATTTATAATATATATATATATAATATATATATATATATATATATATACATTAAATTTTTTTGCCTAACGTGGCTTATTTCAAATTAAATCTTCTATTTTGAATATACTTGGTTACAATGGTTGTTTGAAAATATTTCTGTAACTAAAAGTGCAAATGCATAAAAAATCTAGTCAAAGATATAGCCTATAGATTATCATGTAAAGACAGGAAAATATAAAGATAATTGTTTTATCTATATCACCTAGCCTAGGCAGTCAAAAAGGCCATCGGGGGATTTCCACGATTCTGCAGACTTGGGCAGAATCTGATTCCAGAATCCCAAAAAAATCCATTTTCAGTGCATAGCATTTGAATCCGTTCTCACGCAGGTTAAAAGCCATTGAATGGCTAAATATACATATCACCCCCTTCAATTTGGTGGATATAATAATTATGCAGCACTACTGGATGGATCTTTTTGCTTTGTCGGTTACTGGAATTTGCATACGGCTTTGTCTCGAAGCTTGGAGGCGAATGTGCTCTCAAGTGGCCTGATGTATGAGGTTCCTATGAGATAGAAGAATCAATAATGGATGCTTTGTCACTGTAGCTTATGTGCAGACTACAGCTGCGAATGACAATCAATAGCTGCACAAAAAGATCTGTGATTTATTCGCTGTCAGTCCTGCAACCTTATTATTTCTTTGTGTATTGTGAGTGTGCACATTTTTGTAATGTTAATAAGTCGCTTTTTAATGACTCTATATGAGAGTGTTTGTGTTGTCAGGATGCTAAATGGATTTACTCAGAGTACCTCGAGATCCACTCAGTAAGCGAAATATTCTGGCACAGAACCATACTGGACTTGATTATTTGGAAAGGCAGCTCTTTCAATATCAGACTTAGTCTGTTTATTACAAATAAAGCATTTTCATTATTTACTCAATCTCATTTTGTTCCAATCCCGTATGACTTGCTTTCCTCCATTAAATACAAAAAGAGATATTTTGAAGAGGGTACCAGCTGATCTTTTCCATGAATAGGAACATGAGCTCTTAAGTTTTAAAAGAACACAAAAGCATCATAAAACTAGTCCATACAACTTGTGCACTATATTTGACCCTCATGCTGTTCCAAACCTGTATGAGCTTCTTGTTTTGAAGAATGTTGGTAACCAAACAGTTGACGGAAGCTATTGACTTCCATAGTATTTTTTTTTTCTCCATACTATGAAAGTCAGTTGCTGTTTGGATACCAACATTGTTCCAAATGTCATGTTTTGTGTTCAGCAGAAGAAAGAAACTCATATAGGTTTTGAAGAACATTAAACTGTCACTTTAAATCATAAGATAGATTTGTTTGACGAACAGGCAAAAAAATTAAGTCATTATTCACTGATAATATCCACCAATGTTTTGTTAATGGCTGTGACTGAAAAATTGAGTTAAACTCGATAACCGAATCAGTCCAATCTTTCAAAGCTTCATTCACTGCAGTTCAGTGGAAAAGAGCAAATAGTACATTCTTCGAAATTTCTCCTTTTGTGTTCCACAGAAGAACCTGAAGGTGAGTGAATAATCACAGAATACCATTTTTGAGTGAACTGTACCTTTAACTGAAACCTCTTTTCTTTTTTTTTCTTTTTTTAATTGTCCACATCTGACCTTTGTACATCAGTTTATTATTGAAAAGTGTAATACATAATCATGAATTATGGGGTCACAGAGTAAACTCATTTGCTTTTTAATATGAGATCAGAGGTGGTTATGAAATGAATTTGGGCTGAGGAGAATGATTCACCAACATGTTTTGCTTTTTAATTTTTGACCTGGAGCATTTTAACGCACCCTTTCTCAGGTTAAGAAGGAAGGCTGTCTGCAGGTGATATGAAAATTGTGTTAGTCACTTTTGAAACAGCACTGTAAAATAAAAAGGCATAATTGCTGCTGTATAAAAAGCTGACCGTTCACCTGCACAAATAGGGAGTGTATTAATAATTAAAACAGGATTTTTTTTCACCGTCTGGTATGTGGACGAAAGCCAGCAAAAGACTGCCAAGAAAATTGTGAGGAGATGTAAAAAAAAATACAGTGTGTAATCAATTGAAACATTGTTTATCGCCTCTATTGCAATATATTTTGCCAACAGGGAAGAGCTTAGTGTCTAGAAAGCTGACATAAACTTCACGCTCTGATTTGTGAAGTCTGCAATAATTAGATTTTAAAAGGTCCTGCTTTCGATAGAGGGACTGCAATAATTTTAGCCACATCTCGAGGGAACGAGAAGATAGCTATAAGGATTTTGCCATATTAGGCTCCTGTCAGAGTGCTCTGGGACGCTGCGTAATAATAATGCAGATCTTTGAACTGCCCTTGAAAGTGCTGAAGATTTAATGATGTTCCGTTTTGGTTCCGCCCTCTCCAGCGAAATGCTTTTTGTGGCTTTCAAAAATATCACTTTCGCTGCAGAGTATGCAGGGATCCATTTTAATGGGAAGGGATTTTGGAATAAGTTTGCAGAAACACCCAATAAGTGCCTAACGTCTTGTAATATATCAGTCTTGTAGCAAGTGCACATTTAGGTAGTCAAACAAGTGTCAAGTGACAGCAATTAGTTTTGAAGTCACATTCCATTTCACCAGTAACAAACTCCAGCAGATTTGCTTATGCTTGCTCATATTCAGCTGCCAAGTTAGTGTCTTAGATAGAGGGAAAAGGGTTTAATGGATCTCTCTGAAGCTGAACCGAGAAAAAAAAAAGGAAAAGAAAAACAAGATGAAATTGACTTGATGCATTCTTAATCTCGTAATTAACATATCTCCCCTCTGGCCTTGTTACACAGTGTGATGAAGTTTGACTTTGGGATATATTGCTCAAATTAATTCTCATGATGGTAGCGAAACCTCATCTAATTTTTGCTTTGGCTGCCGACATTAAACCCATTCAGGTCAGAGGAAGGATGGTGCTGGCTATTTTTCTGTTTACTTATCTGAAAGCCTGCACTTGTGTTACTGGGTTCAGTTTAGGTTCTCCGACTAATATGATATATATATATATGATATATAAGAAGAGCGCTGAAGAGTCGTTGTCTTTGAACAATGGCTGGGTGTTATCAGATGCACCGTGTGATCAGAACCCCACCCTGCTGTGCTATCTGTGTATGATATGGGACATAATGAGCATACGGTAACTCAACGCTGGATGGGGAATCTTTAAGATGATCGGGTGTTGATTTGCAGGGAGCGTGAGAAGTGGAAATGTCTCGTAATTCAGTGGCGTTCGAGAGATCGTTTGCGCAGCACCTGGAGGGTGGTGATATAATCACAAATGGCTTCTCTTTCATGGTGGATGTGATGTACCTGCACAATTATAGCCGCTGTAAAATGAATAATAGAGCCTAACAACACCTGACAGAATGTATCCTATATAAAACAGATTTGTTTATCTCTCAGTCTGTCTGTCTGTCTGTCTGTCTGTCATTGAGTTTGATTATCTATCTATCTATCTATCTATCTATCTATCTATCTATCTATCTATCTATCTATCTATCTATCTATCTATCTATCTATCTATCTATCTGTCTATCTGTCTGTCTATCTGTCTGTCTGTCTGTCTGTCTGTCTGTCTGTATTTGTATGTCATTTCATTTGATTATCTATCTATCCATCTATCCATCTATCTATCTATCTATCTATCTATCTATCTATCTATCTATCTATCTATCTATCTATCTATCTATCTATCTATCTATCTATCTATCTGATTCTGTCTAAATAACTGTTATATATCTTTCTGACTATCCAGCTATTCCTATATCTCTCCATTTGATTCTTTCCTACTATCATGGAGTAGTAAAAGTCACATTTTTATTATCTGTTCAGACTGTATTTGTATGAAAAGCCTCTTTCTGGGATCTCTGTAAGAGACAGCTTTTGGCTCGTTGCATGCTGGGGATATTGGCTAGAATCTGTCTGCTAAATGACATTCATGTCAGAAACATTAATGCTGCAGTTGATTTGTGACAAGAATCTATGTGACTTTCATTTTCATGTCCTGAAAAAGGCAATCCACGTTGTGCTGACACTGGCAGGGAGAGCGAGGCTAATGCGGAGGAGAGTAAAACAGATGACACGTTAGCTTTCACAGCCAGGGTAATATATTCTGGGCTAAATACAAATGATGTTGCAAACATGGAGATTCTGGGCAGGAAATTGTGTCCTATATTTGAGGCGCGTATAACAAAATGCATTATTATGTATATAGAGCATATTCATGTGTACATTATTGTAGACGGAGCACTGAAAAAAAAAAAAAACAGGTTTGTTTCAGCATTTGCTTTACATTTCCAGAATTAAGATGTTATTTATAAAAAGACATCACCATCCTGCCAAAGCAAATGAAAAGGCGCTTTGATTTTTTAAATAATGCTTATTACAGAAACTAACGCCTGTGCTTTGCTCTCTTTATACTGATTTGGATTGCTCTGTTTGTTCTGCTCTCAATCCAGGCGATTATTTCATTTTTCGTTTTTTCTAACCGTTATGTTTTTCTTATTGGCAAGCCTGCTGGAAGTTTACAGGGCTTATTGTCTATTAGAGCTCTCTGATCTTCTTATATCGCTGTTCTCTGACTGAATCCAGGCACCGGAGCCGGCGTTTCCAAAACTGTGGAGTGGGAATTGAAATGGAAAAAGCATGTTGGTTCCCTAATAATGGCACAGTCATTTTTTTAAACACAAAACAGGGCAAGAAGCAGTAATCACTGCCTAAACATTTTTATTCTTTTTAGTTACTTGGCCCTGTTTTTGTCATTTCCACAAGGCAAGACTCACTGGGCTGAAGTATGTGAGGTGAGATAGCATCCGTGCCAGCAGACAGTCCGACAATGTGTATGTCTCCCAGGCCTGACCTTTGAGGAAATGAATCGTTTTATTGTCTGTCCATTACAGAGCCTGAAACAACAGTTGAGTTATTAACGTTACCTCTCTTATAACGGCAAATCCCCCCAACCCAACAACCTGAAGCTGAACGGAAAGAGGAAAAATATAGCAAGAGTTGCTAACAACAGATGGAAAATAAGCCTTCGTTTTTCTTTTAGGAGCATTGTTGCATTATATGTTCTCAAACAGCTGCATTTGTTCCTGCGATGGAAATTCAAATAAATGTTAATGCAGTGTGGTGATCTTTTCTGAAGTTCGTCACCCCCTCCGGGCAGCTATTGTGGAATCTTATATTTTAAAGCGAGGGGGCCGGCTGCGTTTGTCAGGAAACACAATGTGGCTTATTGTGGTGTCTGGTGCCAAGCCCCAGCCACTCACGATGACTAATCTGTTATTATCATCAGCCAATCATTTCATGTCTAGTAAGCTTGGGGGGAGTTGCGAAATTCAAGAAGGCCTTCCTTAAATATTAAACATCTCGGACTTTGTGCGGTCTACATCTCTTAGTCTAATGAATGCCCTATTTGCCTGCAGTGGCTGCTTGCCTTTAAGAGTGTTCATTCATTTGGCTTAGTCATATGGCTCTGAATATTGTGTGCATGAGGGGTTTAATTATTTGCTCATCAAATTTATTCCACTCTATGTAAAGCCTACTTTATCATATTTGGCACACTAATTTTTAAGGCCTTCTGTTCTCTTATTGGTAGATTATAAATTTTTAGTTTTATATTTTTAGTAAAATATAATATTTTTTAATTAGTTTAATTCGAAAATGCTCCAGGTTGTGGTTCACGTGTCGGTATGGTCTGAAATCTTTACTGAATGTAGTAACTTTTATATTGTTAGTAATATTTCAAGGTTGAACACTTACTTGACTGAAGCAACATAGGTTTACTTGATTATCCATACATCGTTTTTTTAGAAAAAATATGGTAAAGTATGAGTATCTTATATGATACATCAGGTTTTTGAGGAATGTTTTTGTTGATCTCTCAGTCATGATTATATTGCATTGAATAAGACATATTATTGGGTGATATAGAGTGACATTTAACTAACATCTATATGCATTTTATGTAAGTAGTCTGTTGTACTGTTATAAAGATCTTACTGATTTACATTACTGTCAGAATTATACCCCCTTCATGTTCTTGTTTTTCTTCTGTGGAACACAAAAGGAGAACTTAAATTTGTCTCTGTTCCTCACACAAAGCTGTCATATGACTTAAGAACACTTGAAATATAATGTACAAATCATATAGGCGTCTTTTATAGTGCTTTTGTCATTTTTTGGAAATTGACAGATACGGTTACAAATATATATTCTTTCGTGTTCCATGGAAAGACATAATTGTACGCATCTGACAAAAGGGTGAGTACATAATGACAGAATTGTGGGTGACCTGTGCCTGTAAGTTGGTTTCTTTCTTTTGCATTGTTAAATTTGACCTCATTGATGTTTTTTCAGAGGATGTGGTATTTCTCTCGGGGGGCTGCTCTCAAACCCCCAGGTGATTTGCACAAGCTTGCAGAAAAGGAAGACAGCAGCATGCGTTTAAAGCAGAGCTGATATTTCAGTGGCTGGAAAACTCTTTTGGACTGATTTATCAAGTTTGCTGTTAGCCCTTTGAGACAGTAGAACAAAGATGCACTTTACTGCTGATCTGAGACCAGTTGCCTAATACAGCCTCAGTGGCCAATCAGCAGCCACCTCTTACCCCCTGTGCCCGGGGCAGTTGTCAGTTTGACCTTTAACCTCCAGTGAGTGTCAGTGCTGCTTAATAACAGCCATTAGTGAACACTAGTGTTTCCATTCTTGTCATCTCACGAGTTTAAGCATAATGACATGGCACCTCTCAGACATGTGGTGTCTAATATCCAGTAAGCTAAGCACTTTTGACTCTTCAGAGTAAAAGAATCTGCTTCCTCTAGAAAAGTGCTAGGCGATGTGGTAGAAATATGTAAACCAGTAGAGGTTTGGTATGGTGTAGTACATGTTGCATTCTCAGCATTGCCACAAGGGGCACTGTAACATTAGCGTAAAATTGTTGACATGTTTAAAACTAGCTACCTGAATAATAACACTGTTATTGTTATTAACAACAGCGGTGTAATGATAAATTTTTATGGATGAAGTGAATAATGATATGATGTATTAATATAATACATTAAAAAAAAGTGTTGAAACAGTGTTACTCACCAGTTGGCTTATAAAACAATTAATTAATTAATTAATTTAAAAATTAATTCTAACAATGCCTGACAATGCAACATGGTTTAGTGAAATTATCAAATTCTGTAATTATATAAATATGTAATCTGATGTGCTGCGTGTTTCAAAGTGAAAAAAACAACTATAAATATTAGTATTGTAATTGCGCTTTTGTTGTTGTTTCAAAATAATATTTTATAATTATAATAATAATAACAATTGTAATTATACTTATAATAGCAATATTTTGTATTGTTATTACATAATTATTACATAAAATATTATGAAATACTTTACTGTTTAATACTATAGTTGATTGATTTGTTTAATTTTTATCGTTATTGACAGAAAAGAATGAGGTGTGTGTGCTTTTCTTTTTTTTTTCACTAATTTGTCCCGAAACCTTCCCCAATCCGCCATAGGTCAGATGAAAGGATAGCCCCGCCCCAAGCTTATTTTATTGGTTGAGTAATTGCTGTTATGTTCTGTTAGTCGCGATGCTCAAATAAATATTTCTTTAAGCAATATTTTGATTGCCCCACTCAGAAAAAGTTTTTTTTTTTTCAAGAAAAAATAACTAAATAGTGAAATATTATTACCATGATATTAAAATAAGATTAATATTTTGGTCAAATCATATCATAATTTTATCATTTTAGATATCTCTTCAAAAAAAAAAAAAACCTGCTACTGCCTAGCACTACTGCTCAGTGCAGTGTGATTTTTTTTTTACGGTTGTGTTTTTTCTTCCATAGCGCAGAACCCCGTGGTTCAGGACGGACGGTGATCCTTTAATAAGCGTGCTCTTTGTGGCAGCTCCGAGAATTATGAATGATTAATTCCTTGGACAGTAATTGCAAAGACCTTGTCTACCACTGACTGCCGATGAAGAAATCAGCACAATAGTGCATTGATAGCACACTATCTTCTTATCCTCTGTCATCTAATCCCTCCTTTGTGTCACACTCAAAATGCTTTTTAATTAGTTTCATTGGGTAATGCGCTTCTTTCCCTCTGTCTGTGGCTATTGTCATCATGTTGAGTCACATGAGTGCCGCCATTGTCTCCAGCGGGGCTCCCCAGAATACATTTGCCATTTCCCGTGAACAAACACAAGTTAATCGCTTTGACATACGTGTCTCTCATCGCCAATGTTTGACTGCTGCATACTGAATTTTTTTTTATTAAAATAAATAAATACAGGCAAAGACGTAGTATCGAGGATGTTACGGTTCTTGCATGCATTCATTGATTAAAAACATTTGTGGATTAATCAGGAAGAGTAGTATATACATGATTTAATGACTTAAGGTTTACATAAGAAAACAACACATAGAATTAAATACTGTTTTGCATTTACTGTTTCATAAAAATTAGCTATGCTCAGCTGTTTTTCCTGGTTGCATCAAAGACTGGCAATGTGTTAATCCGTCCCTGTTGTGCTTATGCATTTCAGAGATGAAAGCTCCTTTATTTCCATTGTTTTGGACTCGACTGGAGATAAATTCTGAGGTGCCGCTCAAAGGGCCAGATCGGCTCTTTTGTAGTCCGTACGAGAGATGTTCCATGATATTTTGAAGTCTTGGACAATTCATGAGAATTTTGCAGAACATGTACAATTCCCATGACTCACGTTCACAACCCTGTGAACCGCTCGCTCTGTCATTCTGCTGTATGTTGCACACAAATATGCTTGTTATGTTGCTTGAAAGATACATCTCTAGAAAAAGAAGGCATCTGTTTCAGATACTGAACACAAATCTGTTCAATGCAGTCTAGAAAGATTTAGGTCTGGTTTGTTTTTTGTGTAATCATATCATATAATCTTAGTAACTGAACAGCTGTAGAAACAAAGCGTTTCAGTGTATTAGAACTTATAAAGGAAGTCATTTATTTTGAGCTGTATGCTAATGCTGCTATGACAAGGAACATTTTTTGTATACATTTATTAAACATATAATTGGTCTGTATTCTTCATATAATATATTTATGTAATAGTTTAGATTTAAAAAATATGAAACTAAAACTAATTGGGAAAAAGTGTAGTATTGTGAAATATTACATTTTTTAAAATAACTTTCTATTTTAAATTAATTGAATAAATTAAATTAATTTAAATCAGTAGCCATTACTCCAATGTTCAGTTTCACATGATTCTTCAGAAATCATTATATATATATATATATATATATATATATATATAAATCAAATCTTTTCTTAACATTATAAATATCTTTACTGTCACTTTTGATCAATTTATGTGTCCTAATAAATGCATTTTTTCTAAAATAATAATTAAATAAATAATTGTTTGTGTTTTTGTTACTAAAACGTTTTGATTTATTAAATATGCAGTATAATTTATTTGATGCAAGCAACTCAAAACTTTAATTCACTTAGTTTGAACTGATTCAGTTAATCAAATATTTAAGGTCAGAAACACTATTCAAATATTTTAGGAGGCATTGCAAAACAAGTCTAATTGCACAGTTTAGGAAACTATTTCAATCATTGCAACATTGACAGTGTTGCTTAATGTTATAGCGTTTACAAAATAATGACAAATATAGGGGGAATATTCTTTTATTTTGCTAGATATCTATATTTCCTTGTTCTAGAGCATATAATGGCAAGTGATCTTTCTTTCCCTGAAACAATATCTGTGTCTTCTGTATGTAGCTGCGCCTTGTTATTCAGTGTTCTATATAGAGGCATCATTAGAATAATATGCTCAACGTGTCTCTCTTCTTGTCTCTTCAGAAAGTGGAACATTTTGACATAACCAAATTTGTTCTAGCCTGTCATGTTTTACAAGAGCCATTAAATGCAAAGTTTGGTGTTTGGTAATCAATAATACAAACAGCTATATTTGGAGCCAGTCCCTCTGTAGGAATATTAGTGCTTTGGCTTGTTGCTAGGGAGCAACACGAATTGTGCTGGAACTATAGCGAACGAATGCCCACTGCTGTAAAATATCAGCAGGTGCCATAAATCATCAACAAACGGTTTCGACATCAGGGGATATCCTGGAAAAATGAGCTCAGGGTAATTTCAGCTCGGACAAGCTGGAATCAAATAAAGAGTAATATCATAGAATTACGGGTAGAGTTGTGCCACGTCGTGCCGCCCACATCTGTATCACAAGTGAATCGCAATATATTGGGTTTAATTATCGAGTGATTTCTATGGCATGCAAACAGCAATCATACAAACTCGCCAAAGAAACCGTTTCAGAAATTGAGTGCAGGAGCAGTGTGTTTTTCCAGGCGCCTACTCTCTCACTTCAATGTTTCCTCTCAGTTTGGTGAAAATATCATACTGATACTGATACTGACAAAGAGGTCTGAGTTTGATTCCTTCAAGAATGACTGCAAATGTGATGCATGTAATTTTTTTGCTATTAAACCATTGCTCATCTGTTTGTATGAGCATCATAGCAACACAGCAACATTGCTTCAGCCAGTAGCATGAGTTTGAGGTGGGGCTATTTGTCTTGTCGACCAATGGCAGATGAGTAAAGTGTCTAAACAGCAGCAATATGAGATGTTAAATACTAACAGATTGCTTTTTTAAAATCAAAATAATTACAAAACGATTTCTCTGCAGCCCTTCTTTTGTTCTTTCCACCTCCAGATATTTCTGTACATTGTTATTCTGTATTTACAACATGGCGATCGATATTGCTCGGGTAGTGTATGTTGTAATCTGTTCAGGCTCTCACATCGGGCATATTGAAGTATCAGAACCAATTTAATAACCCAACAGGGGCGCAGAATCTCAGCAGCCCACAACATTAATAGATGGATGTTATTTGACTCATTAGAGGTCGCGGCTGTGAATAATAATTAGGGAAAGACTGATTATGCCGAACCTAGCTCTAATAAGACATGCATTTAAAATTTCTCTACAATCTCTGCACACACACACACGCTCATCACTCCAACGTGAAGCACACACACACACAGGAAATTGATTTGTGGGTTTATGACTGAAGTGCAATTTTGTTAACTATTATTGACGGGGAGTCTTGCATTAAAACAGTTGCCGTGGCGATGACACACATTTTCCTTTCATTATTGTGTTCTGTGGTGCAGAGAGCACTAATAATAACACACTCCAATAACTTTAGCATCAACGCATGCTTATTTTAATATAGTAACCAAGACAACTAACAAGCAGCTGCTGTCAGGATTCCAGGAATTGTTTTTTTTTTTTTCACCTTCTGTCCCTGTCCTCACGCTCGAATTGATATTTTAACCTGCATATTTTAAAGAGACAGGTAGCTATTACAGTGTGTTTGTTGAAGCTGACTCATTGACAGGGAGAATATGTTTGGTAAGGATTGTTTTGGAGGGAGGAGATGTACAGGAATGTATCTCTAGGCCTGTGTTTGACTTTCTGGGAATTCACCGGCCCATTTGGCGAAACTTTTGAAGCTTATGTGTAATGCATATTAACAGCAGTTGTTTTATTGAGGCTTAGTCAGTGTACCTTGCAGTGTTGTTTTAGTATTCTTGAGGTTTTATATTACAAGATTAATAGTTTTTATTTGTTTGGTTTTTTCCATTTTTATTTTAGTCAAAAGATTGTGTGTTTTGTGTGTATGACTATATACATTTTTATTTCAGGTTTAGTTATTTTAGTACATGTTGAACTAAATTAAAATGAGGAATGTAGTTGAAATATTTTGTAATATTTTATTTATTTGTTTTATTTCAGTGTGTTAGCTGTATAGCATTTTATTTCAATGTTTTTAATTGTTTTAAATTCAGTTTTACTTTTAGTTAACTATTTAAATAAATAAATAAAACAAAAAAATATTTTTATAAAATAAAATTAAACAAATAAAGAAATAAAATAAGATAAGATAATAAAAAGTTCTGCCAGGACATTATCCATAAATTTTATGGACATTTCCGTTAACACTAAAACACAATTCAGTGCAGTCCAAAATTCAAAATGCAGGTAAGACACCTGTAAAAATAAAAAATAAATAATAAAAATAATAATAATAATAAATAAAACACCTGTACAAATATGTGTGTGTGTTTATATTTATATATATATATATATATATATATATATATATATATATATATATATATATATATATAGTATTTTGTGTTTATTTTCATTTTAAGAATGTAGTGATGTTGTTGGTTTGTTTGTAAATTGTATTAGTTTTTTTATGTTTATTGTTTTAATTATTTTAGTACTTTAAAAAAAATAGAAATGTTTACTTGTCAGCTAACTGAAATTTTTATATATACAGTATATATTTTATTTAATTTCTGATAATGCTTGTTTTATTTAAAGTATTAAAACATGTTTTCATGGTTTACTTTAGTTAACAATAATAACCCCAGTATGCAGGAGATGTTTGGCTGATGACAAACAATGTTCTACTGAGAGCTCAGGTTTCTTTCTGTTATAATCAAAGGGGCTTTTTCGTGTCGTAATCTTGGGTTATCGCATTATTTGCAATTGTTGATTGGCAAATAAGCTCACGGAAGACCTGCTGACAAGTAATTTGGATAAATTGCCCTGTAAACTCCCATCACAAGCTCAGGCAAGTTCAAGAGTGAACTTCAAACAAACATTATGAGATGTTTATCAGTATTTTTTATCATGTTACATGTCATAATTTTTACATGTCATAAAAGTACACTGCCGTTTTTTTTTTGTTGTTGTTATTGAAAGTATGTACCTTGGGCTGTAATTAGTGTTTTATATGGTTCTCTCTCAATCTGTCTCCTTGAGCTTTTTGTTCTGTCTTGTATCTTGACATTCTGTCCTTTTTTGAAATAATGAAAAAGAGCCTGAATTTCATTCCATCTAATCAAAACAAAGGTTCTGTTGAAAAAAAAAAATGGCTTCATTCTTTTTGATTGATGTCACAGATCCTCAAACCAAGTTTTATAGAATAAAAATATCATGAATTATTAAAACTCAGAGGCGTTTTACCACATACGTCCATGTTTTATGTTTAATTGGTCCTCTTTGGCACCGGCAAGCGGTGGAGAGGTGTTATGTAAATATATCCCCACAGAGGCCCATTTGACATTTGTGGAGCACTTGAGCAGTATACGGGGAGCAAACTGACATGGGTAAAATGTCCATTCCTTCTGATCTGATGAGACATGCTAGGATTACTCATGCAGATTTCAGTCTGTTGATTTTGTGACCAATCGGTGCCCTACCTGTGTGCGTTTTCCCCCTTCCTCATCACAAAGGCTTCTTGTCAAAGTGTGTTACTGGAAAATTGCATAATGCGATTTTCAGTGCTCTCTAATCATAGTGTCGTCCTAGCCAATTAAATTGCTAAACATAAGAAATCCTTTCTTTAGAAAAGGTTAGCTGTTATTAACAGCGTGGCTGTAGAGCTGGTTCCTGACCTCTTCTGCAGCCCAAAGCCAAATCTAATCAAGAAAATGTACATTGGATCCCTGCGTGATTAGCATGGCACAGTGCGGTCCTTAAAAGATGGATTTTTTGAGAGCAACCTCGGTAGTGCTAATTGCAAGTAAAAGAGGGGAATACTCTTGAAACTGTTAACAAATTAAGTCCAATTGTTTTTCTTTTCAACAGATTGTTAATGAAAAGAGGCGCTTAACCTACGGAAAATGTTATTCATGCAGCTCAAGAGGTCAAACTAAATAACAAATTGATTTTTTTTAAATAAAATAAAAGGCTGTTATGAAAATCAGGAATGTCTAAATACAGTTTGAAACTCTGATTTGTGCAGTTTTTTGTTTTAAATGTAAAAAAACAGCACTTTAAAAATAAATCCAATTAAAAACAAAACAAAAAAACAATTCACAAAAAACAACAAAAACAAATAAAAAATCACAAAACAAAAAGTACAAACGCAAATACAAATCTAACAACAACAATTCAGAAAAGATTATAACAAGTCAGAAAACACAATGACAAATCAGAAAAACCGGAAGAGGTAGGTATACTTTGAGACTGCACCATTGGTTTGGTATTATTCACCGCTGACTGGACGAGACATCTGTCAATCAAGGTATACAGGAAGAACCAGCTGAAGTACAGCAGAGTTGCCATAGAAAGTGCGGAGATTGTATTAAACTAGCTCAATTTAAATGCATTGTATGAATTGCGCTTACTGTGGAATAAAAAATACGGAGTGTCTATGTACACTTCATGTACACTTGGGCTAGTCAAGACTTTAAAAGCGGCTGTGAATAATCAGCTCCAGTGGCGCAGATGGTTAAGCGCATGTCGTTGGCTTTTTCATGTGATCAACACAGGTTTTGCACTTCTGGTCCACCGTACAAACATTATATATAAAAACAAATGTACACATCACCGTTCAAATGTTTTATATATATATATATAGTATAGAAAAGACACATTAAATTGATTAAAAGTGACAGTATGAATATTTATAATGTTGCAAATGATTACTATGATTGCTAACTTTCTGTTCATCAAAGAATGAATAACCTCCAAAATATTAAGCAGCACAACAGTTTTCACCATTGATAGTAATAAGAAATATTTCTTGAGCACCAAATCAACATATTAGAATGATTATTGCAGGATCATGTGATATTGTAATAATGTTTCACAATACTACTGTATTTTTGATCAAATAAATGGTGTTGTATTTCAAAAACATAACTTTTAAATGGTAGTGTTTATATTATGTATGTATGCGTATTTATTCAAATATGGTTAGCACTTACATTTATGTTAAAAGTGAGAAAACTGAATTGAATAGTCATGACAATAATTCATTAAATTTATATAGCGCTTTTCTAGGCACTCAAAGCACTTTACATTGTGTTTTTATTTACAGTATGTATCTTAATGTGTCTTTACTAAAATGTAGCCTATTTTATTATTTTTTTTTACTCGTGTCTGGGTGCATGCTTTTTAAAATAGATCAGAAAGAATACAAAGAATGAGAAGACGTGCTCCACTAAGAAGGAACCATAATACATGCAGTGAAAGTCCAATAAAAGGATAAGCAGTATAAATCAAAATATTTCATGTTCTCTTCTCTACAGACATCAAATTGAGACTGCAGTCATAAATGGATGAGTATGTTTTGTGGTGGGATCTGAGCGTGTGACCAGTGGCAGTTGGGGCAAGAAACCCATTTGAAAACAATCATTATTTTTGCAGTTCCATTTGGCGATGCTAGTGGTGCAGAAATTACATGTAAAAAATGCGTTTATGGCTCTCAGCAGCAGAATGTTTGCGGTCGTTGTGTGTGAATAAAGCTAGTTCTCTCCAAGGACACCATCGTTTGAGGTTTGCAACTCGCATGTCATATTACGAGAGCTTGTATTCCAAGATGTCAGGTTTTTGAGGTCAGGAGATGCGATGATGCTTTGATTCAGCCGAGAGTTTTTTCAAGTTCTGATGGGAAGACTAACAGACGAATGCTATTGCTCAGATCTCTGATCTCTTTAAGAACTGAGTGACGTGGCTTCCTGCCCAGAATCTTTTATATTGCCAATCCTAACAGAGAGCTGTCATGTTAAACCAGCAGCTCAGGCTGTAGTAAAACATAATAGCCCACAAATCTATATCCAAACCCCTGGGAGCAGCTCTCCTCCATTTATAGAATAAGATTAGCTATATGAAGTCACAGCACTTCGATTTGGGTTGAATTATCATTACTGCAAAGTTATAGGATTCATCAATGGTCTTTGTGCTGTATGCCATTGTGTAGCATTCTGACTCATCGAATGATGTCAAACATTGTATTTGAAATAAACAAGTTGGATTGAGCTGATGTCATGAAATGATGGTGTGAGAGTGCAGTTACCACCATTTTTATTTCATGGAAAGAATAATGGTGGAATCAGTGGTGTAAATAATAGTTTACACCCGTAAAGACACAGGCTCACCGTCTTGACATTTACTGTTCTGCTTGAATTTGTTCTAAGTGCACTGGAAATATTGTCACTCAGAAATTGCTAGTAAATTTCACAATTGATCACAAAGAAATGGCAAGTAACACATTAAATTAAGCATTGAAATGTTAAATAAGACTAGACTAGAATAGCATTTCTTTTTAAATATATATTTCAATAATGTTTTATTTACAACTTAATTTATAACGTTACAGCTTTTATGTAGATCTTTTTGTGCGTGAATTTTAGAGAAAAGTATCAGTTTTAACATTAAAAAAAGAGTGAGGTAAGATGGAAGTAGTGAAATATTTAATATTTGACAACTGCTTTATGATATAAATGTTAAACGTCCAGTAATGACTTAAATATGACCGTTTTGGATTTAAAATATAAAATCATTTATGTGATTAATATAGTTCCTTATTGAATGTGACGAGGCTAGAAACGTTTTGCGTTTTCAACATATTAGACATACAAATAAAAGTGCATGTGTCAAATATTATTTCAAATATTATTAGCGAATGGTTGAAAATTGTTACATTTCAACTAGAATTAGTCATAGAATTCCCATCATCATTCTATTTCTTTATGCTTTGTGGTTATGGCCTTAAAATTTGCTAGCAATTTCTGAGTGAAAATTGCTTCAGAGTAAATCCTTCACCATTTTTTTTTTTAGTCAAACATTATTTTGAGTTGCTTTTTGTGTGCCAGAAATAACATTGTTCTCTTTTAAAAAATGAATTGTACTTTCTTGTGTTTAGGTGAGGATGTGGAGGAGAAGAAAGTTTTGGTACTGAGTTACCCTCAATACTGTCGGTACCGCTCCATCATCGCGCGGCTTCGTGAGCGGCCTACCTCCTTCCTGACGGACCATGTGGTGCTGGCTCTGGGGGGAATCGCTTCCCTCACCAACAACACCCAGATCCTCTACTGCAGGGACACTTTTGAGCACCCCACGCTGGTGGAGAATGAGAGCGTGTGTGATGAATTCGGTAAGTAGATTTTAAAGAAACTTTATAGTGTGAAACAACTGTGAATTCAAATACTTCATGTTTTCGTGCGTTGTTTCATTCATTCAGGAAAAGATTGACCAATATTGCATTTTTATGACTGATAGCGATATAGATTGCATTTTTATATTTAGAGTTATTGTTTTATATCCAGCATGCAGAAGTCATTTGTAATTAATATCTGCTTTACTATAGAAAAATATGAATAATTATTATTTTGATTACTGTTATGGTTTTAATTTATTTTCCGTCAGTCTTAGTACACGATGTAACTACAGCAGAGTCAAGTTTTAAATAGGAAAAAATATAGACACTCTTTGGTCATTTTTGAGCGAGATGCTAATGGTCTAATCAGATTCAATGATCTATGCTAAGCTGCAGCTAAAAGTGCTACCGCCAGACCCGGAGATCGGCTAAATGGATTTGAAAACGATAAAACTCTATGGGAGTTGGAAAATGGGAGTTTCAAAAATAGCGGCGTGTTCTTTTAAATGGTTTAGACCTGATAATAAATAAGCAATAGCCGAAGTTGAAAAGTGTGGAAATCTGTAAATATATTGGTCGAACTGATCAGTTTAAAGGTAACTTGAGATTTGTTACTACCACAACAATGCAAAAATTAATGGTTAGCATTACAACACTACCACTAGGGTTGGGTATCATTTGAATTTGATCAATTCTAATTCCCATTACCATTCTGCTTATCAATTCCGATTCTTATCCATTCCCATTTTTGGTTTCAATGTGGTTTAAAAAATGAAGTCAAATATTTAGATATCAAACATATTTATTTTATGTGCCTTACTGCAAAACATTTAATTGCTGCTGAATATTAGTAAAAATCAGCCGGCTACATAAAAACTGGACTCGATTAAGAGTTGTTTGTGTGCAAAATAGAGGTTGTAGTTCTCTCACAATTGTGAAGAAACAATTTTAGACAGCTAAACAAAATCTCATGGAATTTATGATTGGAATGATTTAGTGATTGACTTGTTTCATTAGTGGATGAATCAGTGTTTTTGAATGAATCTCTTGAATGAATGATTCAAAGACAAATACATTTTTAACAGCCACTTTTCATTAGATAAAACTAAAATATGCACACACAGGAATTGATAGGTGGAATTGAAATTGAAATTTTACAACAAGTATCCGATTCCTGACCGTAAATATACCGTAAGTATTCTGGAATTAGAATTGATTTTCGATTCCCAACCCTAACTACATTCTTGCAATGCATTGACCAAACATTTGCATACTTGTGTAAAGTATATTTCTGACCTTACTTTTTAGAGGCTGATTACTGCTTATTAATTCATATAAAGATTCATTGAACTGGCATAACTGAGTTAAGTAAGAATGAATGAATGAAAGATTGATGGCTAATGATTCAGTAATTGAGTCTGTTGTCCAAAACAAGACCTTCGTCTTCATTACCTGACTGACGATGGGCTGCTGTAAGAGAGCCGGCAGCTTTCTCCGTTGGTGTACAAACAGGAAAAAGTGACTTTGAGCTGGTGATTGAAACAGACACTCGTGGCTTTTAGCCTGTCGAGTTGAGAGTCGAGAGCTTGTTGTATGATAGAGTAGAACTCTCAGATGAACTGAAAGCCTGTTTTTACACTGAGGTCTGAGTCCATCACAGTCCGTCTGCTTGTGTCAGTAACTGATTTTTTCAAAAGGGCTGCTGTGATATCAAAAACAGCGATTCGTCCCACTTTTGGCTGACGGTTAGAAAACCTCAACTGTGCATGTAATTACTGGCTGTAAATGGCGGTCTTTCTCTGATCAGTTTACATTCACTCAAAAATGAAAATTCTGTCATCATTTACTCACCCTCATGCCATTTTAAACGTATATGAGTTTCTTTGTTTTTCCATACTGTGGAAGTCAATGGCTAGCGTCAACTGTTTGGTTACCAACATTCTTCAAAATATCTTCTTTTGTGCTCTACAGAACAAAGAAACTCAGATTTAGAGCACCTTGAGGGTGATGAGAAGAGAGTAAATCCCTTTAAAGCAGTGTACATTTTCTGAATGAAAAATGCGATTTTCTATTTTCTGCACTGATTTTATTTATTTTTTATTTTTTTGTATTTAAATGTATTAAAATATGTGAAATGGAGCTGTACTGAGAGTTTGTGTTTGAATGGCACATTCAAACAACAGTGGGTTTGCGTGCAGTTCGCTTTTCCATACATGCTGCCAGTTAAAAAAAAAAAAAAAGGAGGCTCCAGTTTACGTGCACGACTTCCTGTTGGAAAAATGCTGGGTTACTGAATGCTGTTTTGTAAAAGATGATAGAGCTGTTTACATAATAGCAATTGACAAGATGGGTGAACAAACTGACAGTGAGTAATACAATTGAGTAAATGGCTTCCAATGACTTTAATGGATGTCCTTAGGTTTCTCTGATTGCTCAAAAACCATGCTCTTGTCTCTGAAAGTTTAACATGAGGGGTTCTGCTCGAATCGGACAGCCTGCAGGGATTTGAATACCCAGATTAAAATGTCTTTGTTCCCGCCAGGGCTTTAAACACAACCACGGCACGCTGTATTGAAACCCAAAGAAGTCGTTCTGTTAAACTTCGTAGGGTGTGTTATTTATTAAGGCTTTAGTTCAACATATGAAGTCATTGTTCATGTAAAGGCTCCCATACACTAGATTTGTTACAGAGGGGTAGATCTGATGTTGGCCGAGAAAATCTGAGAGAGAGTGGGGGGAAAAAGACTTCTAGTGCTTTTTATGCTCGAAGTGATGGCTACTTGGCGGAAAATCTTCTGCGTTTAGTCTTGTCATTAAGTTTTTGAAGCGAATAACAGTGCTTCCAAGGGCTTGGCGATGAAGAGGGGAGTTCTACAGAATTGAGAGAGGTCCAGTGTGTTATAGAAGAAAGATGAAAATGGAAAGCAGCGCTATTTAAGGAAAAATACAGCTGGAATGGTGCAGATGTGATATTGAATATTTTTTGTTATTTGTTCCTCTGTTAACGGAAATAACTGCAGGGGATGGTTCGCTTGCATGCCTCTTTGGTCACATGTTAGGAGACAACAGGATGTTAAATTGACTCTAGACTTATCCTCACTTGAATGGACTTTAAGAGCATGGTTGGGGATTGAGAATATGGAATTCAATAAGTGATACTGGGGATTTTTGTTCAGGCATCAGCTGATTTGGACCCCTGCTTGTCACATGGTTATGATAACATCCACTCCACCACACCATTTCAGAACAATGCTGTTAACATTTCTGTTTTCTTTCCTGTCCTATTAAAACAGGACATGTTTGTTGTTTGATGTTATTAGATGGTGAGGCATTCTTATTTATTAGGATGGTGGAGATTTTTACAGAAAAAAATCAGTAGTTCATTGATATACTACTTTTTACATTTTCTGTTTTCATTTAGTGTTTTACTAATTTGATGTTGATATATATAGTTTGTAATAAGTTTTAGTTTGTAATTTTAGTTTTAGATTTAGTACTTCAAATTAAAGTAGACAAAAAATTTGAAATGTTGGCTCGTCATCTAGCTGAGGAAAAATGTTTACGTTTTTTTAAATATATTTTATCTTATTTCTATTAATGTTTATTTCAAGTAATATAAATGCTTTTTATGGTTTTAGTTAGATATTTATTTTACAAGTAATTAAAATAATATTAGTCGTCTTGTTTTTTGTGAGAATTTTTTTCAACCTCTCTCTGACCCTAACAATAAAAATGGTATCTTTTGCTACTGTATCTTTTCACATTTAAATTTGTGACTTTTATCTGCACCATCCTTATGTAACCACCACTAAAGCTGCATTACATCGTGACGGATTCACAAAACAAAATGTGTTGAAATGTGTTGCTCAAACTGCTGATATAAGAGCAAAATTATCAGAGATTTTATAAAAAAAAAAAATAAAAAAAAATTAATAACTTGAACAGCATGTTTTTATTGCTGGGATTCTTCTGCGGGATCTGCAGAGCTGTAGGTGCTACACACAGCCAGAAACAGCACAAGGTTTGACTGAATTTACCACATTGTACTCACTAGTTTTTCTGCTGTTTAGGAACAAAAGTCCTACTTCCTCCTTATTACCTTAACACCAAAATAGTGTTGTTGGTTTGTAAGTGTTGGAGGTCATATTTACGTATCCAGCTGCCAGCAGGAAGTTCAGAGTTTCAGAGCAAGTCATTTTGGTAGCTCAGTTTCAATAGATACTCTTTTTGGACTAGGGTGGATGTGTTTTGAGTTCTGAAAGTTACTGTGTGTTTTCGTAGTCTAATGAACTCTCTTATCTCAACAGATCAAGCACAACTCAATTCCTCGTGATATGACCCTTTTATTAGAAAGACATTGCCAAATCCTTCCCTATAAAACAAGGGAGAAGAAAAGCCAGGGAGAAAGAAAGAGGGAAATACTTTTATCTGGATGTAAGGGGTTTGTAGAGGGTGAGAGATTGGAAGATGTTTAGATGGACATAGTTAATGCGACAGTGGGGGTTGAGGGGGATTGTACTGATGAATTATTGAAGAGAGTTTGTAGGTTGATGCCATATAATGGCCACACTATTATTCCTCTCTCTTGATTCATTTCCTGCCTCTCATGAGGTTATTTTTAGGAGGTTAGTGTTATTATGTGAGCGTATACTTATGATTTGACTTCATAATAGCTGCATTATGGAAGGAGTTACACATTTTCTCTGGCACTTCAGAGAAGCAGCTAATGTTCTCAAGTTGTTCTCATCATTGTGACATGTGCTGTGTGGCAAGTGATCTCATCTCTTTGTTCCTCGCAGGGGTTTATTGCTCCTCCGCACAGCATTGGGATTAGTGATGGGAATCGGCAGGAATTTAATTATTTGGTTCTGATTCCACTTAATGATTCTGCTTTCATAATGATTTCATTAACTGTTTTAAGTACTTTAGAGGAAGCACCAAATAATTGATCTTAACCGTATTATACAATGAAGTGTATTTTGCATTTAAGCCTTTATTATTTAAATATTAAATATTTTTATTATTAATTTATAATAAATATATTTATATATTTTTTCTGTTATTTTTGGCTAAGAAAATAAGAAATAAAAGGTCTTACAATACAGACTTTTTCCCCTCTTACATCTGTTAAACTAGAATATAAACAGAATTTTGACTTCTCTAAAGATTTCAAGTTTACATATTGTAATTCTGAGATTATATCTCACAATTGTGACTTTTTTTCTCAGAATTCTAAGTTTACATCTTGTATTTGTTGTTTTTTCTGCTATTGAGTAAAAATAAAAAAGATAATTGCAACTCTTTTATCTCACAATTCTTACTTTTTCTCAGAAGTGTGAATTTATATCTTATAATTATGCATTGAAGATGTAAACTAAGAATTTGGAGAAAAAAAATCCTAATTGCTAGATATAAAATTCGAGAGATAAGTTGAAAATTTGTGTTTATATCTCGTAATTTTTTTTTTTTTTTTTTTTAAAGTGCAAGAAAAAAATCCTGAATTGTGAGACAAAAGTCTTTTTTTTTTATTGTTTATTACATGATGGAAACATTATATATATATATATATATATATATATATATATATATATATATATATATATATATATATATATATATATATATATATATATATATATACACACAGTATATATATGTATATGTGTGTGTGTGTGTGTGTGTATATATATATGTATATGTATGGAATTTTTTTTTTATTTTTATTATTAATCTTTATCTTTATATATTCATATTTTATATATTTATATATTTACTGTTTTGTCTTATTGTATTGCTTTGTGGCAACAGGTTAATAACAACATAAGAATAAGAAGCGGTTCTCTATTACCACTTAAGGGACAGATAAGGGACAGAATCTGTATAAGTATATGCAAAAAGAATGATTAAGAACATCCCACCTCTGTATTAGCCTGAATGGATTTGATGGGCAGACAGAGTGGATTCTGGGTAATCCAGCAGGGGCTGAGCTATGTGATGGGAATGCTGTGTGTATGATTACAGCGTGATTGATGCCCACTGCTGGGGGATTATTAATGATAGCATGTTGTTCAGCGAGAAGATAGACCCATTTATATTTCTCATCAAGACGCCACTCAGTTTCAACTATTCAATGGTAATAATTTGCTCTTAAATAAAACGGATTACATGCGATGAGGCGTTTTCCTCCTTTATCGCGGTTTTGAATTGCAGAGGGCGTTCGGGTAAAGTGCGTTCCGGTTTCGTCTGCTCTTTCATTTAGATGGTATGTTTACCACATACACTGCAATAAAAATGGGTCATTTATTTTCCTTCCCTGCAGATCTCAGCAGTGCTATCAATGCGGCCCGCCGCGGCACTAAGAGAAATCTTAAACAGGCCGACAGAAATGCGAGAGCTCTTCATAAAACATTTGAAGTATTTTAGAAGGATTGAGGAGTAGTGTTGGGGGATTTATGGAGGGTTGAGTATAATGTTAGGATTTTGCAGTCAATGGTAAGAGTGTATTCCTGAACAGGAGTATTTAAACTTGTGGGTCATGACTCAAAAATGAGTAACAGGTTTGTTCTGAAAGGGTCACAGACAGTAAGAAAAACAATTCTAAATGGAAATAGCTTTGCCAAAAATATGAAACCATCAAAATGCAGTTGACTTTTAGTTGTTTACATATTTGGGTCAGTGACATTTTATTTTATTTTATTTTATTTTATTATTTTATTTTATTTTATTTTATTTTATTTTATTTTATTTTATTTTATTTTATTTTATTTTATTTTATTTTATTTTATTTAAAATTGTCAAATGTCATACAGTGCCGCAAAACCATAATGATATTTATGAATGAATAACTCTTGATATTTGGAGAAAATAAAACTTTATTTAAGCGCTTTAGAAAATAACATTCACAAAGTGTACGTCTAGGCTACTTTTTACTTAAATCACTTAACATTTTTTCAGTCATTAAATTTTAACTTTTAAAATTGGTTTCATGTTTTTACAAAATTACATGAAAACACAAACACAAATGCTCTTTTCTTTTTCATTGACAATCTTATATGTCATTGGCCCATTTAGCATATGGTTGGACCTATACAGTTCAAGGGAATATTAATACGTTTAAATGCTTGCCATGCAATTTTAAATCTGGATCCTTGAGCAGATGCGCTCTGGGAGTAGTTCTGGGAGGGAATGGGTGATGGCTTTTGGTTAGTACATGTGGCTTTTGGAAGCTTTGAATAATTGGATGCTGGGAAAGGATTCATCATTGTGTGAGCACGGAAGTGACTTTTTCGTACATTGAGAAACATCAGGCACTCCCTTTTTCTCACCCATAAGAAAGAAAAAACATGGAACTGCAGGCAGAATTACCTATTATTACCCAGTTCATGTTGCAATCAGTCCCTGTCCTCAGGCATACTACTTAAGTAAACAAAGCTGCCTCCAAATTGATTCAGCGTTTAAAGACTTTCCAGTGAATTCACTGCACTTCTCTTTTCTATTTATGGCCGCCATTTCTTGTTTAACAAGATAGGATATAAGCTGCTCTGAACATAACAACTGAATATTTGGTGGTTTGTTTACTTGACAGCATGCATTTTGTGTTCACCAAAACATAAACCTTTGCTAAGATGAGAACATATCCCACATTCTTTTGAAGACACTCATTTTCTCATATTTCCCTGCACTAGATTTAATGCTAGTTATTAATACCGTCCAGATGTAGTGTGAGGATGGACTGGCCAGGCAAAGATTTTTATGCTGTGATCAGTTCATACAGTAAAAGATGTTTATGATGACTGATTGAAACTCTTGTGGAGCAGAAAAGATGACGTTTTGAAAAATGTTCTAGCTGTTCTTTTTCATAGAATGACCTAATGCAAAACATCTAAAGTAGTGTTCAACTAGTGCTAATTGTTAATCATATAATCTCAAATAATTGAAAAAATGTGTTACGCAAAAAATAATATTAGGTTACCTTACAATATTTGGTTATATTATCAGCAAAAGCTGTAACAAAATCTGAATCTAAATCTAAAATGTTTCATTGTTCCTCACACATTACTATGTGCAATTAAAATTTAATGAACCGTATATGATTGTAAACTATTATTTTATTGACTTTTTAAGTATCAAAACAAAAAATGTTAATATATGAATATGGTTATTTTAAGCCAAAATGCAGCAAATAATGTTCCATATATATATATATATATATATATATATATATATATATATATATATATATATATATATATACATATATATATATATATATATATATATATATATATATATGTTCCATATAATGTCTTTTTTCTTTGGAGCCTGACTGCTCACTTTTATTATGTGGAAAATAATGTCTTGGGACATTCTTCATAAATTCACCTTTTGTGTTCCACTGAAGAAGGACAGTCATACAAGCTTGCATTTTATTATTGTGTGAACTATTCAGAAACACAGCAATTTCTCAGTCTTTTTTTCCCCCTTAAAATTGTGCGACGCTTACAGTTTGATATGTATGAGATCATACTGTAAATTCTGAAATGTTCCATTTGATTCCATTTTTTTCCACTTGTTTCGCAATCTGGGTTGGATTACTAAAGGTCATGCATTTTTAAAAGCCCATATGCCTCATCCATGTGTCTTCTTAAGAATTCAAGGAGAAATTGAAAGGCTGATTCCTTTTTTGCCCTGCTATTTCAATTCAGAGTCATACTTTGCACATACTTTTTTTTCATATACCATTCTAATTTCTTACTCTGCTGGCAACAAACGACCTCTTAAAATCACAAAATGTTTTGCCTTTGAGTGGAATTTACATAATTGTCTGGTGAGGTATGATATTCCTCTCATTTCATAATGAATAACATACACGCTGTCCAGATGCAGATTTTTACGATTCTTGCCAGCGCACAGCCTTGAGAAATATCATTCATTGGATAAGTGCTGGCTGTGGTAGGGGGCACATGTGATTTGCGGTTTATGCCACTGTGACTGCAGGGTCACTATTTATCAGTTCAAATTAATTCTACAATGGCGTGCTTAGATTTCCCACATGCCAGATCGGTGAAGGATATTCGGTCGTACCTCGGTTGCCAGTGGAGATGTTTTATAAAGTTAACAGCTTCACGTTGGACATTTTTAGGACATTCCACCCCCTGCTGCAATGAGCATTAGACCCGAAACATACTCTACACTACTACACTGATGCATTTGCAAATGCATGACCAATGCAACACAAGGTACAGTACACACAGGAATCACAATTTATTCCACTAAACATTTTAAACTTGTAATTACAGATATACACTATGATATACTTTATCAGCCACCATGCATTAAACTGATAAAGTTTAAAACAGTAAATAAATTTATGCTAGAAAAGATTGATATTTTAAATAAATACTGTTCTTTTCAACTTTCTATTCATCAAAGAATCCTGAGTTTTCACAGAAATATTAAATATAAATTATTAAGCAGTAGATTTTAATCAATATTAAGTGTTTTAATAAATTAAAATCTGCATATTTGAATTATTTCTGAAGGATCGTGTTACACTGAAGACTGGAGTAATGATGACTGCTAAAAATCCAGCTTTGCCATCTCAGGAATAAATTGCATATATATATATATATATATATATATATATATATATATATATATATATATATATATATATATATATATATATATATATATATATATATATATGTTGTATATAGCTATAATATATATGTAAAACTAAATTATATTTTACAATATTACCATAGTTTTTTTGTTTGTTTGTTTGTTTTTTTACTGTATTTTTGATTAAATAAATGCAGCCCTGAAGAGATTTCTTCCAAAAAACTAACAAAGAAAAAAAAATCTACCGACCCCAAATATTTGAACAATATTGTTTACACATTATATGCTGAAATTGATGAAGTGTCAACATATAGGAAGTGCTATATAATCATTTAATTAATCATTAATAAATAACATAAATTAATTATTTTTAACTTGAGATGTACATATTTTTCTGTTGCATTCGCTCATTTGCATGCATTAGCTCTTGAATTGGTGCTATTATCCGAGTACAGGAGAGAGAAAAATGAAGGGTGAATGATTAGAATGAGGGAATAATGCTATTCAAAGAAAATGGGTAAAAAAAAGATGAGTGCTGCATTAATTGCGTCAATTTTTTAGCATCCCAAACAAACCACACAAATCAAAGAAATAAAAACAATAAAAAAAGGTTTTGACAGGGATCAGAGCTGGCTCAAGTCTCTCAGGTGTCTACGTCATGTTCGGGCCACCGTGCCAGCCCACTTTGGCTTTTTTATGAAAGGCTTTTGAAATGAGAACCTTAGTTCCTGCATTGCCCTGGGTTTGAGCTCAGCAGCTGCTCTGTATTCTTTTATGAATCATAAAATGTGTCTGGACAGCATCCCTGAGCAGTGAGAACTTCTCAAAGAGGAAAAGAGAGAGAGAGGTGCATAGTCTCCCACATCATTTTCCAGAAAGTGTTTTGTAACACATCACTTCAAATTAAAACCAAATTGCCATTATTTCCATCTAATGTGCCCACAGGGCATTGGAGGTTTTTTGTTCTGACAGCTGAGAGCACAACAGACTACTTTATATAAGTGCTGAGCGCCTGCACCTTGCAACCATATTCACACATGGCACTAGTGCTGCACAATATATTGAAATAAAATCAATATCGCAGTATGGCTTGGTACAACTGTCAAATCATGCAGGCTGCAATTTAATTAAAAACATATATGATACATGATACAGTGTTCAGCATCTGAAAACAGCTTGGGTTCATGCATGTAAATGTCAACATGAATATTAGTATTGTATTTTTACAATATTTTACATTTTTTATTACAGTATATTTCTCATTTTATAAATTTTTTTCTATAAATTCACAATTTTAATATTTTAATCAATAATCACAATAAAGTCAATTCAGTCATTTAATATTATTTTAAAATCACAAAAAATCATGACATTTGTTATTTTATAGACTTTTTGAAAATTAAAAATTAACACAAAACATTAATTAAATCAGTAATCACAATAAAATCATGACAATTATTATTTTATTGTCATCTTGAATTGAAAGTATTATTACAATGTATTTTTTATTTTGTTTAATATTTTAATTTCAAAATATCACAATAATTACAATATTATAATCAATAATATCATATTGGAATGTGCTGTTTTATTACAGTGTATTTCTTATTTTGTTTAATATCTTTTCCATTATGTTACAGTAATCTCAATATCGTGATCAGTATCACAATTAAGTCATGAAAGTTTGTATTATTTTATGGTCATAATGAATTGGCAGTATTATTACAAAATGTTTCTTAGTTTGTTTATTTTATTTATTTATTTATTTATGGTTACTGAAAGAGTTGAAACCCAAGAAGGAACAAACAAATGTTTTCTCAATATTTTCCCAAATCTTGCAGCCCAAAAAGGATTTTACCCTAAAAAAACAAGTCCTTTTTCAAAGTATTATTATTATTATTATTATTATTATTATTATTATTTAAATTATTTAATTTTTTTTTTAGAGAGATGCACCCCTCATCAAAATCACCTCAGACCCACTCACTCTATAATGATTTATTCTTTCTAAATATGACAATTCAAGTCATCTGGTGAAAATTCCTGTAAATACAAAATATCCCAATGTCATTTTTTCCCCAGTATCGTGCAGCCCCACCCATCCCACAATACTTCCCTCATGACATTAAACCCACAGTTACAATGATGTCATCAGCGTAACCCCACAATAATCTGTCATAGACCCATCAGAACATCACATAGCCCCCTAAAGGCCAGCAGGACTCCCGCAGACTGGTTTTCCCTACCCCTGTTCTTTATGGACGCTTTGAATATAGTGTCACAAAGTATTTATTTCCAATATATCCTAGAAGACAATCCAGGTTTTGGTCGTAGGATTGTCAGGATTGGCATTTGAGGTTGCGCTGATATTTTTAGCATCCTCCGCTGTGATTTAGACTAATTGCTCCGCTGACTCCCTTTAGTTTTAAAAGCTCATTCTCTGTAATAAATCCTCAGGAGAAGCGTTGACGTTTCTCGCTCAAATGATTTTTTTCCCCCCCTCTTTCTGTGTTCTGGAAAAGAAGTCTGCGTGTCAACACTTGAATAGCGTTGGAGTGTTATAAAGTAACAGAAGAAACACAGCCATGACGTGCATTGATTCGGAATGCTGTGCAGAGAAAGTAAATATTGAGCTTGATTTTAGTTGCATGTATTCCCACTAGAATACTTACTTACAGGCAAGCTTAATAATTCATGCCAAAAAATGGAGCTCACCCTTTTGGGGCCAAGAATGATTTTTACTCTCATGCTGGCAAGAAATCTGCTTTTGAGACAGGTGAAATGTCGCTCGAAGCCTGATTGGTGTTTAATTCACATTTTTCACATTGTGACCTGGTTTTCCCAGCAACGTTTAGATGCAGCTCTTTGCGTGTCCTATGATTTATTGCCATGCAGACATCCTTGCTACATTTCCCCTATAAACATTTAATGAGACTGAATACGTGGACATGAAAGAAATGCGCATGAAATCTGTCTGATAATAGCTTTAAAGTAAACTATGTAGCAAGAGCATCAGGAAAACATTACTTTCTTGTTTGTGTCTCTTGCCGGTCAGAAAAGTTTCTAGTTATTATTTGAGAGGCATATAACGGATGTAATTTGTAATTTGATAACATGAGGCTTTTCAAGGCCCCTTGACTACGCTTTATCTCATCAATCTCGAGTAAATAGTTTTCTGTGGAATGAGCATGTTTTTTTCCTCCTTGTTGCATTTTTGCTGCGAGTAATGTCTGTCCTTATAATTTTTAGCTTGGCAATTAAAGGCCACCGCTGTTAAATCGAGCCCGCTGTGGATGCGGATGAAAGCAACAGCAAATGCTGTTTCTCTGATATAGGCATTTGCGAATGTTAAGACGTGTTTAAAGAGGGTTTTTCTGTTTATAGCCTCTTTATGGAATTGCAAAATGGAAGGCAAGCTCTGTTTTCCCACAGCATTGCCATGTGAACAATTGGAGATTGTCAAATAGATTTCAGCTGCACACTTTAACGGTAATTTACAGTGAAAGATCTTTGTTTGTCCACTTTCATTTTCTGTAAAATACATTATGAACGCTCAAATGTTTGGATCGTTTTTTATTGCGGGTTATGTAATGTTCCTAAATGCCACACAGAGCTTTCTATTTGGAGCGCTTGAGCTTTTTACATCAAATTAATCCATAAAAGGCTTTTCCTCCTGTCTAAACAATGACCAATAAACACGGCAACCACGGCTTAGCAGCTCAGAGATGAACTTCAATAACATGCTCATTACTCAGATGGGTATTTATAGTCACATACTGCTTAATCTCGGTTCTCTTTCAGCCAGTGGTCTCGATTTCTTGCCTGAATGTTATTATCACAGGAAGTAGGGCGCTAACTGTTCTTCACATATTAAACTTTAATCAGATCCTAGATTTTAGCATAGCCGTTAGCAATTGACATATTATAGATTCAGACTTTTCTTTTGCCTTCTGTGCTTTTTTTGTCATTAATCAGATGCTGGGATGAGCAACAGAACTGATCCATTCACACACCAGGCTTAATAAGCAGCATATGTTTTAAGTGTGAATGGGGCGACCGGATACTGTAAGGCACACAGTGTGACTGGTTTAGGGAATGATGGGACTGTGAGGTGGTATTAGAGGTGTGGGTTCAAATTAAAGCTCTGATAATGGCCCCTCTGCCTGTAATGTGCTGTAATGAACAGTGGGTGTATATATATATGTGTGTGTGTGTGTGTGTGTGTGTGTATATTTAGTTCCAAAACACGATAAACAAAATTTTTTTTAAAAAATTGAGTTTCTGCCAAAATCAGTATTGTATCTGGTCGGTATTGAAAAGTCAATTTGTTATTTTATACAAAATGCAATATTCGTCGAGTTATTAGGTCATGTTTTCTCCCTTTTTTTCCAAACCGCGACAAACGCCAGTCTCACTTTTTTTGCAGAATGTGATATATCCACTCAACCAATCACAGCGCAACATTCCACACACTCTAGACAGTAATTGTGCCGCTTTGAATACAGCCGGCATCCTAGTTTTCCTCATCTATTTTGTACTTTGTGATCAACATGTGATTGTCATGCGCATCTCATCAGTAAAGCCAGTTCTGTGATTAATAGTACCGGTAAATCTCCATCACGTGCTTTCAGATGGAAATTATTCAGATGCATTTAATACACAGAGCCGTAGATCACCAACAAGCTACGCAATATAGCATTCATTAGATGAATCGCATTCGATTATGAACGTGATATTGCGTAGCTTGTCAATGTTAGTGTTTTTATTAATGCCATTTATGTTTTTGTTAATACAGCACATAGCACTGGTCAACTAAATGAATGTAACATGGCAAAGATTAATGCACTTTTGGAAGTTGAATGTAAAGGAAATGTCATTTTTTAACATCTTATTTCTAATGATAAAATTTTATTTTCATGTTCTTCTTCAATAATAAAATTAAATAAAACACATTAATAAATTTATAGCATTAACAAGATGACCCGTTGAATAAATTTTGGAAGCGATTACTGATGCATGTATTTTTAGTGCAGTGCCTGTATATAAGATTCGTATTGACCAAAAAAAAATTAGCATGGATTTATTGCATTTGGGGGGGGGGTTGGAAATAAATCTGGATTTGAATTTTTAATGTTATTATAGCCTAAATATATATTTTACAATATTATTCTTTTTTATTTTGCTTTGTATTCAATGTACGTATGTAATACATACATATATATATATATATAAGTAGATATATTATTGTAGAATCTATTCAGTAGTATATGCAATAAAGTTATCTTGTACTGTATATTGCATTTATTGCTTACATTGTGAGTCAGGACTATTGTACTGCATTACAGTAACTTATAAGCAGCTCCTGCAAACATACAGCATGTGATTGATTATGTCTCTGAAAAGCTGACATGATGTTTTAGAGGACTCTGGGTTTTCCTTTATGACCTCGTGTGGACAAATGGAGCGGATTGATATCACTGAGTGATTGATGATGCACGAGCACTCAGAGCACGATCTGACTGGCTGAGGAGGATCACATGTCACCTGTCTATTCCTTGTTTAGCTGACCTGAGCTGATTTGCGTCAGATACAGTATATTTGACTGACGTGGCATTGGGTGCTTTGCAGATGCATTCTGAAAAGAATAAAACCATTAATTTTTAACCTACTGATTGCTGCTTGATAGTCATGCATGAGTAATGCCCTACTTGCTTATGCGTAGACAAATACACATTTAATTGCATTACGTTTTGCAAATGCGTGTCCTGCATGGCCCCGGCCGTGCTGAAAGTGAATCCCCCGCTGTGAGCAGTTCCAGGTAAAGAGCCAGATTCCCTGCAGGTGTTCTCTGAGCACGGATCTATCCATATTCATTTCTGCTACATGCAGAGGACGTCTCTGTTTCCACACTTTTTCTCTTTCATTTGACTTTTTCAATTCATTAGATGCAAGAGCTCCAAACATCAGTGAGATCTCAGATGAGAGGCTATCCATCAATTAATATCTCTGTGAGGGGCACATTTGGCCACATCTTAACTATTTTGAGCAATGCATGATCTTTTTTTCCTACTTAGCCATTAATAAACCGTTAAATATGGGCAGATTTAACAGTCATTTCATACAAAAATATTGAATAAAGATTTTACTTTAATCAATGCGGTCATTTTATATCATAACAAGTTGCTATAAAACATATTGTGCTACTTTGTGGGATAATAGAGTAAATAGTTGATTTTATTTGCAGTCACCATTACTGTGATTAGTGCATGGGAACATGGATCTTATTTTCTTTCAATTTTCTAACAGCCACAATGGTTTGCACTGTGTTACATGGGCAATAATAAGCTAGGCTTTAGATATTGTAGTAATAATAATAATTTATAAGCAATTAAGTGTGTTGCAATTATATTGTTTTGAGCTCGCTGAATAATAACTGGTCAACCAGTCATGCATACAGATCAACACTCGTGCTTTATTGCAAGATAACTAACAAAAAAAAAGGAAAATAAACTTGAAAATACAGGCTTTATGAAATCTGTTTTATTATGCTCCTAAATTCTGTTTTCCATTGTCATAATTTTAATTATTAAAAATGTAATTATTATTATAATTGATATTTTGTTGAAGTTCTGTGTGATTATTATTATTTTTTTGGATTCTGTGTTTTAAAAGACATTTATTATCAAAAATGCTGGTAATCAAATGCATATTTCAATATTTATCTTTTAAAATGTAATAAAAAAAATTGATATTGTGCAATATTCCTGCAATAATGTTTTGATAAAGGTTTTGTCAAAAATTGTCCCTAAATTGTAATTTTTATAACTTTGAGAACAGTAATAATTTTCTCTAATATTTTCAAGTGTCTGTGTGTATCTGATGATAATTTTATGAAATGAAATCAAATGCTTGTGAAATAGTTAATGAAAACATGCTATTCATTCACACAGAGACATGCAAAATTCAAATTTATCTATTTAGTCTTTTACAGTTTAATATTCATAGACATAGGCTAAATTCAAATTAAGTGTGCAGCTCTACTTTGGTTTATTGATCCAAAATATGCATTATAAAGTAAATTAAATTTTATGACTGGATTCCACCTGAGTTTTCCGCTTTGCGGAGATCAAATAGCAACTGGAAGTCACAGTAATCTTAATTTGAATTTTAAATAAACGATAGAACTACTTCTGTTAAATGACTATGATAATTTGACAGCTAGTAGGCAGAAATACACCAGAAATTCAACCTGAAATTCTTTCCACTGCAACAAATCTTTAGGTCTCCCTGAGGTGATTTGCAAATAAACAATGCTGCACATAAGCAAAGCTACCTTTTGTCACATCTGTATGCACCTTATCTATAGCTCTTGAGTTATGTGAGGGAACAATAACCTAGCCATGGGGTGTTTCAGCTGTTTTTAAACTTTGAGGGGAGAAATGCTTGTCAGAGCTCTTCGTCTCTACCACCTCCACCCCCCACCCCCCAGGGCTTTAGGGCGCAAACGCATTTTGCTTTGCATACTACGCTGACATATCAATGACCCAGGGGACAAATTTGCCCCGCATTGTATTTCACTGTAATTAACTGTCATTACGCTGAGTGGTTCTGGCTACTTGGGAAATTAAAAAAGGGGGTTTTGTTACAAATAAACAAGATAATAACCGCTGTGTTTGTTCTCAGAGAGGTTTCTGTTTATTTGATAATATTTATTAATGTTTATTTGATAGTATTAGATACAGAGAGGAGCGTTAACATTGTCAGAGCAAAAGGCTTGGGCCCCGGTTGGGTTTGCATAGCGCAGTAGCATTCATGCAGAAATAATGGAGTACCATTGTGTAGAGCTTCTTTAATAGCCCTCTGCTATGCTTAAACAATTAGTTAGCGCATTGCGCCTCCCCTGCCATTTGGAGCACAGAATCGCTAGGCAAATCATACATCATTCCAAGGATGTAAACGTGAGGGGTGAACATGCTGTTTCAACAAGGTCATTGGGAAGCATGTGAGGAATAATTACAACACAAAAAGCTCTTGTGGTAGAAAAAATAATAAAAAAACAGCCAGTGGCCTAAATTGGATGGTGTTGATATGAGGGGCCGGTTTGTGTTTGATCTGGATTCTTTCCTCATTTTTCTCTGGCCGACTTACATATTCTAAATCTGATTACATTTTCTTTTTTTCTAAATGTGGGTGTTATTATAATAATATCATAATTAATGTGTTTGTTTGGCATATGTTTGTAGGCCAGCCCGGAAGTTAGCTTTATCCTGGTTACCTTCGATTCGATTTTACCATTGGCTTTTGAATTATTGCAGAATATGAGTTCTGTGACTAAGAAAAGTTTTGATTCTTACACATTTTTGATCATGACGATCTTCACAAATGGACACAATGTTTGAATGACTTTAAAGCCGGAATGCATTCATCAAAAGTTAAAAGTGAAATGTAGGCTATAAACGAACTACACCATGGTCACATGACCTAAACGTCACCACCATTAAAGGGGTCCTATTATGCTTTTTCACTTTTTCAACTTTAGTTAGTCTGTAATGTTGCTGTTTGAGCATTAAAAAAATCTGCAAAGTTACAAAGTTCAAAGTCCATTTCAAAAGGAGATATTTTATTTAACAGAAATCACTACAACCAGGGTGCGATTTGCCGGGGGGGATGAGGGGGATTTCCCCCCCTCTGGTCTATGCATCCCTGCCTCTGCTGAATAACTTTTATCCCCGGTGGGGATAAAAACATCATGCAAACCCGCTCTGACGTCCCGATCTGAATCAAATGATTTGCGATACATGCTCTGACGTCCCGATCTGAATCAAATGATTCACGGTACGCGATCCGATTGGAGCGCTTCGAAACAGTGAATCATTTTGCGACGCAATGGTTTAACCTTAACTGATTCGGAGTTTCAAAAAGCTCCGTTGTGTTCTTTGCTCACTTTCCCTATGTAATTTGTTGTTTGAATAACCGTGGACATTAAATCATTGCAATTAATAGGCCTAACGTAGGCTTACAATGTTTTTATTAAACTGAGATTCCACTAAATACAATTTCCGTCGTATTAAAAACATTTCATAAAAATTTTCAAAAGCATCCGCCTCTCTGTTTTTTACACAAATCGCACCCTGACTACAACGAACAACTTGTTTGGACTACAATGTATATTCTCCGGGATCACAAATACCGACGAATGGGATGAGATCTGGTTGAGCTGCACTAGAGAAGGCAACGAGTGTTATCACTATGTCAGAGACACGCTAGCTTTCCCAAGGCAGATGAACTTAGAGTGGTTACAATTATCTGGGTTTAAATCGCGCTCAAATTGATTTGATTTTCACACAATATTTACACTGAAGCTCACAGCAGGCGGCTATGGTAAGGGGCATGACATTTTCCGACCAGGCGCCAAGTGCTGCCAATCACAACACACACTGGCCTAGCTAACCAATCACAGCACATTTCATATTTCAGAAGGTGGGCCTTCATTTAATACAGGAACTATTCGAGCCATTTATGCCAGACTGGGAAGAGAGGTGTTGTTATAAGGACCATAACACTTCAGATGCTGAAAGGAGATTGGTCTGCTGGATAGTCAGGTTTTGCTATCGCATAGTGCAAAGTTACATTACTTTTTTTAATGCGCGAGGAGGAATTTATTTGACATACGCAATTTGCATTAACCCTTTTTCGCACAAGTCAAAAACCACCTCAAGCAAGCGTAAAAACTTTTTTGCGAATTAAGGGATTTTTATTTGAAATTTGGCGTTTCATTGTTTCTGATGCAATACTTCAAAATGTACATACAAACAAGGTGATGGAAACATAGCTAGTGAGGATGTGAAAGTGGACTAGTGAGTAGATGATTTTACCTGTTCGATGTGGTGACGTTTAATATCTCCAACAACCTCTGTAGTCACATTTAGCCACTTGTTAGCAACCACCTTTTTGAAGACAAGTAAAAGCTTTAAAAATCACAAGGGGGTATTGCTTATATATTATATGTTGCAGGATAAAACATGAAATATCTTAGGTTTGTGATAATTACAGACCTTATGTCAGGCATTTAACCAAAAATCCCTTCAAAAAAACCATCGACCTCAGTACGATGGAAACGGAATTGCTAAAATACTATCTTGTTTCTTGATTTTGGCCTTTAAAAATGCATCATACCTGCAACACTATTAAAAAATCACAGTGTTAGCTCTCCAGCTACTTTGTGAGACATGCTATTTATGTAGTTCTGCCTTTGTAAAGTGTTCCAAATCAGTCACTTATAGGATTCAGTTTACTTTAGGATGCTACCTTAGAGGTAGCTGCCTTTGTAGACTGCTAACTGAGTTTTGGTTCAAGCTGTTCAGTATTATAGAGAAATTATTGGACAAAACACAAAGGGCTATTGTTAAAACACTTAGCTGTTCATGATGGCACTGAGACTCAACCGCTAACAACAACAAGATGAAGATGAGTGTAAAAATGAATGTGTTTACAAGTGGCTGCCTGCTTTTATTCGCTGTAACAGAGGGAAAGTCCATATGCTCCTTCCATTTTTCCCCTAAGGATAATTTCATTTAGCAGCACTGGCTTGTAGCGATTCATTATTCAGCTGGGTAGCAATACAGCACAACATTGTGTCCACGCTTCTTCAGCAGTCTTGGTTCAGGAATCAAACCAACCAGCTTCAATATGAAACTCTGCCAGCTTGAATTTTAGGCAGAAAAGGACATTTCAGAGAAATATAAAGCTACTGCTTATCCTACGAAGCATTGCAAGTGGCCATGAAAAATCAAAATGATGGTACAATATATAATATATATATATGTATATATATATATATATATATATATATATATATATATATATAGCATTGATTTGTATGGAAGCCCGTTTCCGCCACTGAATAAAAAAAAAAACAATTTAAATAAAAAAAACTAATAATACAAACCTTACACCTCTCAAATAAGAGTTTATCTCACAACCTCGCAACTAAGAATTTATACCACAAATCTTGCAATTCTGAGAAATAAAGTCAGAGCTCTGAGTTTTTTTTGCAATTGTAATTTCACATATCAAAATAATAACTATCAATTATAAAAAAAAAAGAAAAATAGTCAAAATTGCAAGATATAAACTCGCAATTCCAAGAAAAAAAGTCAGAATTGTGTTTATAACTCGTAATTGCAAGTTTATATCATGCAATTCTGACTTTATAAATCGCAATTCTGATAAATAAAGTAAGAACTGCAAGATATAAAGTCGCAATTCTGAGTTTTTTTGTTGGAATTGCAAGTTTATATCTTGGAATTCTGACTTTCTTTTTTTTCACAATTGCGAGTTCATATCTCGCAATTTTTACTTTTTTATCACAATTGCAAGTTATAAATAAAAAAGTCAGAATTGCAAGTTAATATCACACAATTCTGAGAAAAAAAAAGTCGCAATTACCTTAAATTTTTTATTTAGTGGCGGAAACGGGCTTCCATAGATTTATGACTATAACTAAAAATAACTTGTTTGTTGCAAAATATTCAAATATGTAGTTTAAGAGTGTAAAGAGATCGACACAAGTATGTAATTTGCACTGCTTCACAGGTGTGGCCACTGGATGTGAGCGACTTCTCTGATTGGTGGATATCTCTGCAGGATTACATTTATATTACATTTACATTTAGTCAATGGTTTTATATTTCCCCAGAGTTTCTATTCTGATTTAATTTGCAGTGCTTCATGGGATTGTAGTTCTTTCCCTCATTTAAGCTGTTAATTACACAGTCTTGTACCTAGTCTTGTACTTCTTTGCTTTTGTTAAATTTTCAATGTTCTGATTCACCCTGTAGATGGTTGGTTGGGTTCATGGCTTATAACACTTCAATGAAAATCCCTATGGAAAGAAATACATTCAGAATCAAGGCTGCTGAAAAAGTGGGCAGCGGTAATGCACTCTATAAATCATTAATTTAAAAAAAGAAACAGAAATCTCAGTATGGTAGTAATCTCAGAGCTCATGGTAGATCTGTCTTAAAATCGGTTTGTCTATTGAAAATATTAAAGATTTTTATTTCTCTACTCAAGGTAGATGAGTAAATAATCTCTATTATAGAACAGTTGCACTTGCTGCTTTGCCTCAACAACCTCACCAATATTTTTTTTAAGGTCAGTGTCAAGACTTGTAACATAGTCTTATTCAATCAGTTCATGAAGGTTCTGCTAGAGCACATTTTGTAGAGCTTTAATGGTATGGAAGTATATTATAACTACATTATAGCATGTTCTGAATGCCAATGGTCTCTCTCACTCATCCTACTGTCGTTAAATGCTTTAACCATTTAGAATTTCCTCTCAATTTCTGCTGATTTCCAGAAGACAGTCTGTGTATTGTGAGAACTGCAAACTATGAAGCCGTGCAGAGTGAACTGTACTGCTAGTTTACAATGCGCTATTGTTATAGATTGTTTTGCCATGAGTTTGTGACCCTCAGAGCATATAAACCGTACCGCAGGTTGCTAAAGGTCTATTGATGCTATTATATTAATCATGCATACTCTTTCATGGCGGCTATGTTTAAGTGTAGATTAGAAAATGTGCATTCTGATGAACTGTTTTAATATCGTAAAGGTTACTACCCACTTTGCAGCTTGTTTTGTTGCGAGAACATTTTCTTCTCTGGAGTCATTGAGCTGACAGCAAACAATAGTTCTTTGAGTTGTTTAATTACTACTTCCTGGAACTTTCCCCCTCATTGTTAAGATTAATGAAAGATATAGTCTTACCGTTTCTGCATAATCACTTCTTTTATTTCGCTTCTTAAAGCTATAGTTCACTCAAAAATTAGCATAATTTACTTACCTTCCTGTTCTCTATTTTGGGTGTTTATTATTTTCTTTCTTATGCTCATTATGGACATTTTGGACTAATTTCCTTGTCTTGCTTTATCACTTATTCAAAAATACATTAAATGCAATATGTACATACAGTATGTCATTCTATAATGATCATGTTTTAATTTCGAAACCAAAGTAAAATGAAGAAAGTGGAGAAGAAATTGTGTGTGTGTGTGTGTGTGTGTGTGTGTGTGTGTGTGTGTGTGTGTGTGTGTATATCTGTTTTCCTTGAAAAATATATTGAAAGTTTTTTCAAAATGTATACAGTTATGTATTTTGGTAAAAAAAATAAAATAATAATAATAATAACAGGAATTATTTATGAATGTATAATAACAGGAAATGTTTATGAATTAATAATTGTATTTATGAATGATATTTGTTAAATTATATCCTGAAAAATATATATATTTTACCTTTAAAAATATATTTAAAATGTATTTAAAAATGTGGAAAAATGGTATTGTTATGCGTTTAAGGTGAAAAGAAAATGTAGTACTTCTACTTAATGTTTACCCAAAATTACTTTGTCATTCATTCAAATTTTTTCATCAAAATGGTATAAAAATAACATAAATGCTAAGACTGAATTTTTACAAATTTGGCACTTAAGTCGGGTGACCCATATAGCAGCACTGAATGAAGATTTTATTTTTGGGAGAACTGTTCCTTTAAGTGCTCACTATTAATAATTCCTCTTCACTGACCATAATTAATTTCCCTTTAAAACAAAGAAATATCTTATAGAGGAAGTCAAGCATTGACCCGATGTCCTGCTTATTATTCTCTGAGTGACATTAGAAATGTATTATTTATATAAATATGGAAATGAATACAAAATTATGCAAATACCAGCATTGGCCAATGGAGCGGATCCATTCCTGGGCTAAGGTTTGCCTAAAAGACAAACGGTAGTTGTCAGGCGGAGCGGCTTTGGGCTCTGGTCCCACAGGGCCCGCCCAGCCTACAGGGCCTCTGCAGGTTAACTCGGTAGACCCGTCCTGCCAAGAGCGAGGAAGTTGCTGATTCAGATTTTGACAGTGATATTCAAATGAGCTCACTGTGAACACTGGCAGAGAGAGGGAGGAGCTAAGGACCTGAGCATTGTTTAGCAGATGAGGAGCTTGGAGCTGCTCTCTCGTTATCAGATTCCCTGCAGAGCAGATCTGGCATGTCATATGCGGGCATGTGTCCATCTGTGCCGTTTGCCGAGCCGGACTGGATCCCCTAGTGGAGGCAGCGGGACAGCCTGGATGCCACGCAGCCCTGAATTTGCCTAGCACAGTGCTCTGCTTTCATGGCAGCCCAAAAGCTGATCATTGATAATTCATTTAGTTTGCTATATTATGTTTGTTTTGATGATGTATTGGGTGATATTTTTGCGGTTTTGGTGGGAACAGCAACTGCGTGGCTTTTTCCATGGTTAGGATGTACCTTGATGTCTCAGTTTATATTATATCATGCAGTTTGTCATACAATAACATAATCAAACATAAATTGAACATAAATTGAAATGATACTCAATTAATTCTAAAAACCAACGTTTTTATTTTTAGGTTTAGTTTTCATCTTTATCACACTCTTTATCACACTGAAAAAAAAACCTGTAATATGGCTTGATTGTAACATAGTGAAATGCAGGAATTGACATAATTTTGACTTAATCGTATTTATTTTTTCTTTTTCTTTTTTTTTGGAACCCAAACTGATATGTTGACTGTATTTTTAATTTTTGGGATGTTCATCAATTACTACTTGTTATAATTTATATCATTATATTTATATTTTAGCATCATCAAGATGCTATTACATTTTTTATTAATAATTTGAATCAATTTTAATTTTTTATTTTCCATTTTCCCTTTCCATCCGTTTTTTTGTTTTGTTTTGTTTTTAAATAAAAATATATACCAATTACAAATACTTAAAACATTAATAAATCTACAAATTTTAATATATCAAGTGAAAATAAAAAATGCTGCTTTGACAAATAGTTGAAATATTAATAAATTTATACATGTTTATAAATGTTTTATATTCAATTTGAAAATTCTATAATCTCAAAAATATTTATTTCAAGAAACTTTTTTATTTTAATGGTTTTATTTTTATTTTTATTTTTTATTTTATTTTTTAACTATATTTTTTTACAGAATGGCAGGTTATTTTGGCTAAATAGCTATTCTGTTGTGGTGATGCATTTTATTTAACATTTAACGCTTGAAAATTAGAATGCTCAAATCAGTGTAACAAAGTTGCAAAAACAGCAAACATCACATTATATAAAACATGTTATACTCATATGAGAGTTTGATGATTAGTTTTAATTAAGATTTTTTCATCAATTTATTGATAGTTTCCTATATTTTTAAGTTTCAGAACCTATTTTTAATTTTTTTTACAAAATGTATGGACTTTCTATCATGATATACAGGTGTTAGAAACCTGAAAATGTGAACCTGCTTCTGTCTTTGATAAGCATATCAGTTAGGATAAAAAAAAAAAAAACACTTAAAAGAGAAATGGATTGAAATGGATTTCTTTGAGTACAAGGCAAACCTTGAAGGAGAACAGATGTCCGTAAGTTATCTCTTGATTTCAAAAATGATCATCTGAAAGCAGCTGCAGACTGGCACTGCTAATTCCTAAATGAGGCTGTAATATTCCATGTGTCAGAAATTGAATCGATTCCACCGAGCCAATTCAAACGGCTCATCTATCGCAGGGGGCGCCGACTTCAAAGTTGCCTTAAGTTTCTGGCAAATATACATGCTCTGTCGGTATCACGGTTGTCATGGTGAGGTTGTGGTCGGATGTATAATGATGATTAGCGCTTGGCTTTGGGCCAGAGTTCTTCAATCGTACACGCAGATAACAACTTCTCCTTCCCATTAAAGGTCTCCCTCCATCTTCAGCATTCAGCCTTTGAAGTTCTTAATAGGTTTAGAGTTAAGGATTAATCCATGCATTTTATGCAAACAGAACTGTTTATTTTAAAATAAAGGTCAGAGCTGAACATCACGTGCACGTTTCAGACCGAGCCAAAGCATTTCATAGACATTTACCCTTACTTCTGCGCTAATGAAAATCATTAGTGCTGGAAACACAATGAGAGCTTATGAAATAACCTCCTTTTGTGTTGACTGTGACAGAAAGCACACGCTGTGCTGTGTAATTATATTCAGAGGAAATCAACGTTTCTGAGGCAGGCAGAAGATCCTTTATATGCTGCCCGTCTGCCTGGAAATAACAGCCACCGTGGAATTCACATTATATCAGCAGAAATGAACAAACTCCTACAGTTAAACCAGCTATCTATACCAACCCTCCTTCCTTCTGTCTTTACACTCTGTTAACCAAACTACACTACTTTATATGTGTCTGTTAATCTAACTCTCTGTCTGTCTGTCTTTACACTGTACTACACTACACTAGTTTATTTGTAGTAGTATTAGTAGTATTTTTTTACATTGTGATTTTATATTTAGATCAATGTACTCTTAAAGATATTCTAACTACTATTACTACTATTATTATTATTATTAATTGATATTTTGTAATATTTAGATTAATGTTAGACATTCTCACTACTATATTATTGATATTATTATTATTATTAGTAGTAGTAGTAGTAGTAGTATATTATATTGAATATTATTATATTTACATTAACATTTTATAATATTTAGATTATTGTAAAAAAAAGTAACTTTTGTATTAGTAGTAGTAGTAGTAGTAGTTATAATATAATTGTAATTATTTATAATATTTAGATTAATATAAATATTTTTATAATTCTCACTACTGTTGTTATTATTAGTAGTAGTATTATTACTGGTAGTAATAGTAGTAGATTGATATTATTGTTATTATATTTAAATTGAGACATTTTATATTTATATTATATTTTATATTTACATTTTATATTTTAATTATTTTAATTATTTTAATTTTAAATCAAATGTTAAAATATGTCACTACTGTATTATTATCGTTGTTGTTGTTGTTATTGGTATATTTACATTTTATAATATTTGAATTTATGTAAAAATGTTATCTGTCTTTACACTGTACTACACTATGCTACTTTTGTCATTATTGTTTTTTTTAGTTATTTATAATATAATTATAATTATTTATAATATTTAGATTAAAGTAAAATATTCTCACTACTATATTATTATTATTATTTTAATTATTTTAGTAGTAGTAGTAGTTGATTGATATTATTATTGCTATTATATTTGCATTGTGACACGTCATATTAAGGTTGTAAAAATAAAAAATATTTTTAAAATAAATTTTGCATTATTATTAGTGTAGTAACATCTGTCTGTCTGTTTGTTTTATATATATATAAGTTTTTTGGGAATTATTTCCTACATTTTAAGTTGGTCCTACTAGTAATTAGTAACACCAGGAAAACACACTTTATTCTAAAAATCAAATATGTAGGCAAAACGTAAATGACAAATTGACCAGATTAAAATAATTATTAATTCTATTTAAATATTTCATCTCTCACTGCTAACAAATGAATCCATCCATGCCAAGATGCTGCTGATCTTATATATAGCAGGGAATATTTAGCATCTGGCAGATGCTGTATCATAGCACTCATGCGTCTGGACTGCAGTGCACAAGAATATGAAAGAACATATGAAGTGCCATCTGTAACCTGCTGCACCCCCACCTCAGGACCACCTCAACTAACCCACAGTCAACACACACACAAGATGAAGAGCTAGCAGGGATGCCCAGGTCTTTCATGCTTACATAAGTGGACAGATCTTGCCCGTCTCTTTGTCTCTCTCTCAGACACACACACACACACACTAACATTAGGTTAAACACACAAGCTTCCAGCTTAAGAGAACTGTCTGCGGCACATGCTGGCCTTTTATTTTGTCCCCCAGGATGCATCTGTCAGTTGGGCCGCACTTGCGGTGTTCTGGCGGTAATGCAGTTGCGTCAGCAATTCTGATGCAAATTTGCACTGTGCTCTCTGCCCTCCACATGGATATCATGCAATTTAGTTTGATGAATTTGCCACAGGATGGTGTGCTTTTTGTCATCTTTTCTCACATAGATTATTGCATTGTTGTAGCTCACAATCTATCTGTGAAAAATAATATTACCTTTTTTCAGGTTTATGCCATACATTACAGGGCATTACATATGAATTTTTGATATATATTCTGATTAACCAAAATAATAGGAAAGGATATAATGAAAATATAGTATTTGAATATGTATATGTACACACACACACACACACACATATATATATATATATATATATATATATATATATATATATATATATACATTATTTTTATTTATGCTTTTCATTATATATATACAAGCGTGTTTGCTTTTTTTAAATTGTATATATTTTATTTGCATTTTAAAATTTAGAAATTTATTAGAAATAATATTTCCATACTATTTATACATAATATATACAGTGATATGCAGATGAGCAGCAATTCATTTAATAGCAATTTCTAGACCGCACAGATCTATTCTTGAGCTCTATCGCTCACCCCGCTTGAATTTATTCCCAGACCGCATTAAAATCCACTGCAACGTAAAGTGCTAACTATCCAATACATTAAATGTCAACACAGATGGCCAGTTCTCGGTCAAACCACAGGGCATATTAGCGTCTTCAATGGGGGGGAGCAGGGCAGAGCGAGAGAGTTAGGAAAATAAATGAGATTTACGAGAAATTGGCATGATGGTTATTACACATTCCTGCGCCAGTGTGAGTGGATCCAGTCTCAGTCATAACCTCCTCATGGCCCGGACCGTGGCATGTCTAAATGAGGATGAAATCCAGCACAGGGAAGACACACTGAGTAAACACTGAGGGGCCGGATCGGATGACGACACATCTGTTGTTCAGCAGCGACTGTTAATTTGGATGTCTATAAATCCCTCTCGTAGTGTCCCGTTCCACACTTGCTGGCCCAGCGGCTTGAGCCAAGACTGAACACCCCCACCCACGTGAGCAGCCGTCCCAGCAGCTCTGGAGGAGTGCTGTCCTGCTGACGGACGCTGGCTAGATTAATGGACACTTGAATAGGCTGTAGTCTCAGCTTTTTATATTTTTGTACACAGGGCAGTCAGATGTGAGCAGGTTGGGGTGACAGTGACCCAGGGTGCTCATCTTAGTAAGTGCAAAGGGGTACTTATTTTATTAAACCCTCTCCCCCACCCACTTGCCCCTAAAAGAGACACACACACACACACACACACACACACACACACTTCACTCTCCACCGTCAAATTTATTTTCAGGAGTGTTCGTTAAAAAGCTTTCATGGATATGTTTAATAGAGAGAGAGAGAGAGAGTATAATATTTTATTATTTGTTTGTTATTATTTATTTATTATTATTGGCGTTACGATATTTTATATTTGGATTACTCAGAACGGTATTATTATTATTATTTATGTAATGTTTACATTTGCTAAATTTAATTTAGGTATGTTCATTTTAATTTTAATTATATTACATTACATTACAATTTTATATATAAAATTGTATGTACACACACACACAATTATATATTATTTGTATAGATAGATAGATAGATCACATACCGTCTACATCCTATAGTTTGATATTTAATTAATAATATCTGTAGTAAATCCATGTTTCCTCTTATCCTTTTAAGGAAAGATACTGGGGGTGTATCCATTAAGTTATTACATTAGCTAGTATGATGTCATGGCAGGAAGGGTTAAAGTGATTCTAAAGCTAGATTGACTGTATTGATTGTTTGTATTTTGCGCTCTCTCTCGTGTGTGTGTGTGTGTGTGTGTGTGTGTGTGTGTGTGTGTGTGTGTGTGTGTGTGTGTGTGTGTGTGTGTGTGTGTGCGTGCGTGCGTGTGTGCTGGTGTGAGTAATTCCTCACAGTAACACTAGAGGGCAACTGGCTGTCAATGTGATGATTCCTCTATGCATATAAATAATTCAGAGCAAATCTCCAGTGCTGCCGATTATTCTTACATCTGATCTTTTTTAATATTACAGTCTGTGTTCACAAGAGATTTTATTGTTTCATTATGCCACCAAAAAAAAAAAAAAAACAGTTTGTCAGAATGGATTGACAGAAATGTGTGCAGAAAATGTAAGAGAGAGAGAAACAAAATGACTTTGGATTATTTTTAGACAGATCAAATGGCAGCTATTCAGAAGTTCATAACAGAAGCTGAGGCAGCAGATTAGCATATTGAGAGCAGAAGAGTAGAAGCTGCTTCTGCCTCTGCTATGAGCTGGATCAAGTTTGATTAGTCTTGTATTTTATCATTATGGTTATATTGTTTTGTGACTAAAATATCTTGTGGCACTAAATGGTTTTGAGTAAATCAGACTGGTTTTATTGTTTATTTATTAATGGTTTCAAAACTGATGTACAAAAACAATACAACCTTTTGTATCTTGACTAAAAACTTGTGATTTCATCACAAATATCACCATTACCATATGAACTAACTTTATTAAAAGGCATTGTACTATATGTCAATACCTTATTCAGTATTGGGACTTTCTGCTTTTCTAATGTATCCAAGTCTATTCTCACCCGTGGAACCATAAAAATGCACAGAAAATCTTTCTTAATCATTAACAGAAGGACCCAAGGCATACATAAAGGGAGTGTTATAAAATATCATAGGATGTGGATTTTTTTTTTTGTTTTTTTTTTGTTTTGTTTTTTTTTTACCAATAAGCAGCTACCCAAGACCCTTTAGCAACCACCTAGCAACAGCCTATCAAAGTAACAGTGACTTTTGCATAGGCAAACACCATTTAAATTCTCTTCCCAAGACATAAAGAAGTTCTCAGGTCTGTGAGATGAATAAGGCCAGCTGGAGTGTGTTAGGAGGGATCAAGCTGATGCAGCATTCTCCCACAACCACACATGACATAACACCACACACTTCAGCACAACAGCCGGATAGATAAATAAATAACAAACGCGCCGTATGTAGCGCCAGTGCGTCCTCCGGCATATGCGAGCATGTGTGTGTGTGTGTGTATGTGTGTGTGTGTACCGCAGCTTTTAGCGATGTGCTGTGACTCTACCACTTGCTCCCTCTTGAATTAGCATCTGACCTTGGTGTGTGCGTCATCTACACGCTCACACCACAGTTCCCCCCCGTGAGGGGACGTGCAGTGACATTGACTCATTGTTTGGTCCAATCTGTTTGCACTGTAAAAAACCTTAGAGAAGTCGCACTGATGCTGATTCAGAGACTTCTGCTCAACACTCTCAGCGATTAAAAGATAGAAGTGTTGCCGTTTTGGTGGGGGATTCGGGAGTGCAGCATTATTTAACGAGGGCGATATCATTTATTCATTGTGTATGTTTTGCTCCTTCTGCACCTCACAGTACCATCTGCTGTATAGAGCTGTATTAAATCACAGAGTGAGGAATTCAATCAGGCCACGAGAGAGGAAGAATAAAGGGTGTTCAGCAGTTTGCAGTGACAACACGATCACAAGCCATTCATTTTCAGTGAGGTTGAGAAAAGTTTAAAGCCAAAGTGCCTAATTTCTTGGTTCCACCATAAGGAAATCACAAAAATGATGATTTTCAAACAGGTTTCCAAAAAACGCAACCTATCTGCTATTGAGATTAGGCATGCAGAATAAACACTACCAGTCAAAAGTTGGGAATAATTATTATATATATATATATATATATATATATATATATATATATATATATATATATATATATATATATTTGTATTTGAAAGCAGTGCCTTAAAATCACCAAATATTAAAAAATCTAAAAACAGCAATATCGTGAAATATTATTAAAGTTTAAAACAGCTGTTTTTTATTATATTTGTTTAATTACTTTGTATTTTAAAATGTAATTTATTCATGTGATGCAAAGCTGGAAATATATATATATAAAGCATGTGTGTGTAATTTATTTACTTTTTTATTTAAACTTAATTATTCTAAACCTTTGACCAGTAGTATATCGGTACCATATCCCTTATTGGTCAGTATAGGCCAAGGTGTTTTTTTTTTATTATTGGTCTATATACTAAAAATATATCAGTATATTTAATTGTCCATTTTTACATTTAGGTTACCTTTGCTTTTTTTATAGCATTTAATTATGTATTTTTTGTTTTTAGTGTTTTAATTTTAATTGACTTAGACAAAATCGTACTAGTTGTTGATCAATGTATTGCCAAGACCAATGTATCGGCTGATATTTGCCATTTTTAAATTATCAGCATCGATAAGTGTTGGAAGCTTTTATATTGACAGCTTTGGGACTTTTGGGAGTCCCAAATACCATGTATTATTGAATGCTATGCTTTAAGAACATTCATGAACATGTATGTGTTAACATGCCATGAGAGAGAGGCAAGAGAAAGTTTCTGTTTTGTTGCTCTGGTCTGTGGATTATTGATATGAATGTGTCTGTCATATATGTGCTCATATAATCCACTTACCTCACTGATGTGTGCCGGGATGTTATGAATGGAAGTGCAGCTGGATGATGATGAAAATATGGGCGGGACTAGCCTGGCGGGGGTTGGCATACAGCCCTTCTGTCTTCCTGCAGAATGAAAGCAGCGGGTTTCCTAGCAGCAGAGTTTATCAGGTGGACGTGTGCATGAACACACAGGTCATGTGATGAGCGTGACCTTTTAGCACAGTCTAGCTCTTCCACAGCAGTCAGACATGTCAAACTCAATCAACATCATTTCAGTCATTCTTATGAATTGCTGCATTGGCAGGCTATTGTAGTTTGTATTAATATTTAAATTTTTTTAGAAGGTCTAATTGTGTGTGGTTTTGTCATGTTATTAGTTATTTTGTGTGTGTCGCGTGTCTATTAATTATGTTTTTATTGATTTTTATTTAGCTTTAGTTATTTTAGTACTACAAGTTACAATAAATGAAAATGAGATACATTGCCATTTATTTATTTTTAAAATATTTTATTTCAGATAATGTTTATTTTATTTCAAATAATGTTTTTTATGGTTATAGTTAACTATAATGACCCTAACGAATACAAGCCACTTCAAACCTGTAAAATAATAATTTTCTTTTGTAAAGGGTAATATGAAATCAAAACCGACCCTATTTGCTTTCTTTACAAATGTCTGTCTTTACAAATGTTTTATTTATTATGATTCATAAGTGCACACTATACCAAAGAAAACAATGCTTCCCTTTTTAGACCTTTCCCAGGAATATGAATTTTCTAAATCAAATCATATTAAGTTTATCCATTTATGAAACGACTTTTCTGTTGATGTAACCATGTGAGCAGGAAAATATGATAATAACCAATATCATACTCCAACATTTTCCCATTCAATCAGAGGCTTCTAAATATCAAGTAAAAAATGCTTAAAAATATCATGTCAAATCAAATCAAGTTTGTAGTAGTTGTAAACATACTGTACAATGATTTGAGGCATGGAATGTGAGGGCGAATATTTTTTCCCATACTGTATCATGTGTGTGTGTGTTTTGGGTGGACGGGTGTGGGTCTGACTTTGAATGAGGCCCTCAGATACAGTTCATTTAAGTTGGCTTCCTCTGAAACTTCCATCCATTGCAAATGTTTCAGGCCAAAACTCTGGAGAATCTGCAGATATGCTTCAAACGTATTTGCTCAAAGGAAAAAGCACGACCACAGGAATGCACAGGCAGATATTTAATCTGCGAGAGACCCCATAGTGCTCTGTAATGACTTTGGAAGAAGGTAGAGAAGCCCTGCTCGGCTTCAAAGCTCTGGCCACCCTTCAGCCCCCAGCAGCATGGCAAATGACCTGTTAAAATCCACAGAGGGAAAGCACAGAGATTACTGGAAACAAAAGCAACTGAGTTGCGGTAATGAGCTTTTGAGGTTTGTGACAATGGGAGACGTCAGTTTAGGGGGAAACAAGAAAAGAAGACGTATAAAGAAGGGGTCAGCTATTCCTTTGGATAATTGGAGCTTTGGTTTACAATGCGGTGACAACTGTATGATCACCATTAGTGGTTAAGTATTATGGCACTCATGTAAACACATTCAATGTATATTACAGTATGTCAATTCTAATTATAAGTTCTAACATTCTTCGTCTGGCTAAGTAGGAACACTGAACAACCAGTTATCTCACAATAGCTGATTATCTCCCAATCTCCCAGATATTGGCAGATTCTTCAGCCTGGCTGATATATTGAGCAATCTAGTCCCCATATTGTGTGCAAGAATAAGGGAGAGAGAGAGAGACAGATCACAGTTGTTATGTCTCATCAGCAGGCTTAAATGGAATCCGGATTTGGGGGGAAGTCCATGGAATTCTGTGTAATGGATTTAAAAAAAAAAAAAAAAACACAATAAAAAAAAAATATATTATTGCACAGCAGAATGTACTTCTTGAAGCATAAATAATAATAATAGTAATAATAATAATAATCAAATTATTAAAACATTATATTTAAGATTATATTTAATCAAAAGTTTCATCCATGTTTAAATTTAAACAATAATTTTGGCAAAAAAATAAAAAATAAAAACAAATGTTATGTGTTAACTAAATTATTATCTTTATAATTTGATGATATCTTGATATTAATGATTTATATTATTATAATTTGATATTAACTTTGATATTATGTTGATATCTTTATCTTTATAATTTGATATTAAATAGTTTATATTAAATGTATGTGTGTGTGTGTGTGTCTGTGCATGTCCAGTACAGACCAAAAGTTTGGAAACATTACTATTTTTAATGTTTTTGAAAGAAGTTTCTTTTTCTCATCAAGCCTGCATTTATTTGATCAAAAATACAGAAAAGAAATGTAAAATTGTGATATATTGTTACAATTTAAAATAATTGTTTTTAAATTTATTATACTTTAAATTATCATTTATTTCTGTGATGCAAAGCTGAATTTTTAGGATCATTATCACATGATCCTTTAGAAATCATTCTAATATGATGATTCATTATCAAAGTTGGAAAGAGTTCTGCTGCTTAATATTTTTTCAGAACGTGATACTTTTTTAGGATACTTTGATGAATAAAAAGTAAAAAAAAAAAGAAAAAAAAAGAAGCTATGTTTTTAAAAATATAAATATTTTGTAATAACAATATACACTACTGGTCAGTAATTTGGGGTCAGTAATTTTTTTTCTTTCTTTTTTTTAAATAAAATCACTACTTTTATTCAGCAAGGATGTGTTAAATTGATAAAAAGTGATAGTAAAGAAAATATATTATTAGAATATATATTATTAGATTTTTTTTTCTTTTTTTTTTTGAATAAATGCAGTTCTTTTTTAACCTTTTATTCATCAAATATATTAGACAGCAGAACTGTTTCCAACACTCATAATAAATCAGAATATTAGAATGATTTCTAAATGATCATGTGATAGACTGGATGTTACATGTGACACTGAAGGCTGGAGTAATGATGCTGAAAAATTCAGCTAATAATATTTCCCAATATTACTGTAGTTACTGTATTTTTGATCAAATAAAACCATTATTTTGAGTTGTAATAATATTTCCCAATATTACTGTAGTTACTGTATTTTTGATCAAATAAATGCAGGCTTGATGAGCAGAAGAAACTTCTTTCAAAAACATTAAAAATAGTAATGTTTCCAAACTTTTGGTCTGTACTGTATGTATCTGTATATATACATATATTTATATAAGGGATCATTGACAATGGCCTGTTGAATTATTAGATATTAGTATAAAAAGATCTTAAACAGACCTAAGATTATTATATTACACTCTAGCTAATAAAATAATTATATTTTTATAATTTCATCCTTTTAAATTTCACTTTTGATGATCAAATAATGGGAGGCAGCATTTTCTATAGAATACTAAATAAGCATATTAGAGCATATTATTTCTGAAGGATCATGTGACACTGAAAAATTCAACTTTGTCACCTGGAATAAACAACATTTTAAAATTAAAATAGAAATGTTTTTAAAATGTGAACTAATATTTCTAGTAAAAATAATAATAATAATAATAATAATAAAAAATGCAGCCTCAGTGAGCATAAAAGACTTCTTTCAAAAATGTTCAAAAAAATCTCACCGACCCCAAACCTTTGTACATTAATGTGTGCAATAAGTCAATAATAAATACCCAAACATATTATTCGTTTTTTTATAATAGTCTTAAAAATGGGATTGGAGTGCTCATATTGGAGAGCTCAATGCAGGATAACAAGCATGAAGTAAAGGAGCTAATGTACTCCGGCAATCATGAGTAATACATTACTCACAGGACTAGAATTCAAATTATTGTGATGTGGGGTGGAAGCTTAAGGAAGAAGAATCGGTGAATACGAATCCCATTTGAGTGAATTAGTCTAAGGAACAAAGGAAAAGTGACATTTAAGAGAGAAGCAGCCTCGTTTCCTCAATAAACGTAAGCCTTTCCTCTGCCGAGCCCACGGATGCCTGCGTAAATGTGTTTGTCATGGCCACAGCAGCCAAATAAACAACCTGCCTGTTGCCAAGGTGACAAAAAGGCTTCTTACATAAATGTTTATTTATGAACAAATGGACTCATTTGATGTGCCGTTTCTCTGACCCCGCTGCTGCATGCGCCAAATTTGATGAAAAAAGGCGGCACCTTGAGAAAAGAACCCAAAAAAAAAAAGAAAAGAAAAGAAAAGAAGCTCTTCTCCAGTTGATTAGTTAATGCTTTCTTTTCTTTTCCCACAGCAGATCAGACTGCCAGTCTGTTGGATGATCAAGTGTAGCGTTGTAGCCACAGCCTTGGGCTTGTCGTAACCTTGACGATGATTTAATCATCAGCGCACATGGAATGCAGTGGCGGCTGACCTGACTGAACCTGTGCTCGAGAGCACCTGTCCTGGTGTCAAAAGCTCTGCTTGCTTCTCGCTGGGTTGAGTTTGAACTCTCGCTTGTGCTTGTTGTTTTCCAGCTTGATGCTGGTGATGCTATAATGGCATTTATCAGGTGCACAATGGGCTTTTAGAAACTAGAAATGTGAAACATTTGATTTTCCTCTGACCCCGAAAGACTGTTCACTCAGTAGCGTGGGCATCAGAAGTGGCGGATACATCAGTAGACTTGTAGCTTAGGATAAGTCACAAAAGAAACTTAATAAGGTTATTACATGCTGTCTGTCAGACACTTTTCTGTGTGCACATTTTTAAATGCACGTAATTGGACAAATACATACAAATGATATCATAATGACTGTCTTATTTATTTATATTCACATATTTACAGTCAGTTATGTTTGATTTGCATTGATGCAGTATACTGGATCCATGCATTAGGTTTTAAAGTCTCTTTAATGTTAATCAAACCACAAAAGTAAACATGAAAATCATTAGTTACTGCTCTTGACTCAATCACTTTGGTAGCTTTAAAGGGTTAGTTCACCCAAAAATGAAAATTAGGCACCGTTTTACTCCGAGGCATTTATATATAAATATATATAATATTTTTTTGTCTTTCAGACGAATCCAGTTGGAGTTATATTAAAAATGGTCTTTGATCTTTCAAGTTCTATCATTGCAGTCAGCGGGTGCTGCATTGCTTCAGTCCAAAAGAAGTTAAATAAAAAGAGCCCATCCTTAAAAAAAAGTGTCTCACACAGCTCCAGGGGGTGAACAAAGGCCTCCTGTAGCAAATCGATGCTTTTTTGTATGACAAATATCCATATTCAAAACGTAATAATCACTTTAATTTAGCTTGCGCCAACAGTTGTACACAGAAGCAGTTTCGGGAGCATGACGTATGAGGTCAGCATTGCGCAAAGCCGGACTCATATGTTATTCCCCCAGAATTGCTTCCGTTTACAATAGTGAGCGCAAGCTAGATTCAAGTGATTATTACGTTTTGAATGTGGATATTTTTCTTACAAAAATGCATAGATTCGCTACAGCAGGTTTTTTTTTTTATGGATGGGTGCTTTTTATTTCACTTCTTTTGGACTGAAGTAATGCAGCACCCGCTGACTGCAATGATAGAACTTGAAAGATCAAACACAATTTTTAATATAACTCCGACTGGATTCGTCTGAAAGATGAAAGCCATATACACCTAGGATGCTTTTGGGGTAAGTATAAAACAGCCTAATTTTCCTTTTTGGGTGAACTAACCCTTTAATACAGGGGTGTAAAACTCAATTCCTGGAGGGCCGGAGCCCCTTACACACTGCGATTCTGGAAAATACAAGGTTAATGTGTCCCGGCAATTGTTCCCGGGTCGCTAGATTTTGCCCCTTTTACACTGCCAGTGATTACCCAGAATATGTGCGTGCGTACACAACCCGTAAAGGTCCCGTGAAGACACGTGATATCAGGGTGTGACGTGTAATGTACAAGTCGAAAATGCTAGGCACGTTAACTTTCACTTAAGCTGGTGAACGATCTTAGCTTCAGCGCGGAAAGTGAGGAACTAACTGATCTCTGCTTCGTTACAGTTTGCACATATTTGTTTTGTCACGAACGTTGATCTGCCTTCAAAACACGCTAAAAGGGTCGCGAGATAACTCGTCATCACTACGACACACCCTTTATGGCATTAGTTCTGTTTTTTGTTCACACACAGCTCATTCCGGGACTGAACCGGCAATGTTACTAGGTCCCCAACCCGTGATAAATCCCGGAATCAATCCCGGGACGTGTTTGCGTTCACACAGAAGGCGACCCGGCAATGTTCCGGCAATTTTCCAGGTCCAACGTGCAGTGTGAAAGGGGCTTTAGATTCAACCCTAATTAAACACACCTGATCCAACTAATCAAGTCTTTCAGGCTTATTTTAAAAGCTACATGGTATGTGTGTTGAAGCAGGGTTGGAACAAAACTCTGCAGGGCTCCGGACCTCCAGGAATTGAGTTTGACACCCCTGCTTTAATAGGAATTATGGTATTTTTAATTAATATGGCGAGGAATATGCAGTGTTTTATTTTAGATTTGATTACTTTATTCAATTTCAATATAATTACCTATACCTAATTCAAAAACACAAAACACCAAAACTTAAAGCACTCTTTATTTTGTCTTGATGTCTTTGTTCGATTGCTTTTAATTAGTTTTTTTTTCTGTTTTGTTGTTCCTACATTATTACCAACTGTCTTGAGTAAGTTTGAGAATTTTTTATATTAGTTAGACTAATACTATTTATTGCTGTGATATCAAAATTGTCATCAAGAATTCTAAAATTGTAATTGTATATGAAAAATTTGGTATTGTAATGACCTTAAACAAAAATAACTATTGTAAATATATTTCACAGAAATATGGCTGGGCGATATAGCAAAAATTAAATCTCCTCTTCTTCTTCTTTCTTCTTCTTCTTTTATGATGTTTGATGATTTTGGCAATTTTTAATGTAAAACTAGTCAATTTCAAAGTTTAACTACAAAAAGATTACTAAAAGCAACATTCTCTATTAAAAACTCTATTCTTTTTTCCCAGATTCTCTATTAAATCTGGTTAAAGAACGCTCTATTCTAAGTGCACTACCATTGGTCAACATGGTGTAAATGTAAAGCATATTCACTGCAAACAAGATGTATGAAATATGAAGGCAAATACTGACATTCAGTTTTTAGATGTGATCTCAAACAGTTTAAAGAACATTTAGAAGGATCTTTTTCCTCTATTTAGAAATGTTTGTGCAGTGGAGAGGGTTTGTGAATGTTTAAGTTTCTTCAAAGAACCATAGATTCCAATAAAAAAAAAACTTTATTTTTAAGAGCGTAGAAAATACAATTATAGAAATACGGCTTTCAAAAAGAAGTGGTGAAGTTGCACATGCCTCATAGGCGTAAGCTGTGCCATGTCAAATAGAAATAGAAAGTTGGACTATTAGGGAATATCTAACACAACATGTGTGAGCAAATACTGACAGAATTTTTATTTTTGGATGAACGACTTTTTAAGGCTGACCCAGTTGCTCCTCCAGTTGTGCTGTTATTTTGAGCCGTGATGACGATGTATTACTGATTTTATTCATTTGCCCTTCAGGTTCTGTTTGAGTTTTCCAATTGTTGACACATCCTGTCATTCTGCTAATTGTTTTACCATTACAATGTGTATTATCTTACATTCTTGCTTAGAGGCCAATATAATGATGAAAATGATGTTGAACTGATGATCAAGAATGTCTGTAACAGTGGCAGACAGCGTTTTGACCTTGTCTCAGGATAATTAAGTCCTGAGTGTCATTCAATGTAAAAATATCCAGAATGAAGGAGGATGATATATAATTTAAAGCAATGTAAGTCACTGGAATGGCTCCAGGGATCACTTGTCAAGCTGCCAGTTGGTGGAACTATGCTGGCTGTAGTCTATGTGTGTTGGTCGCAAACTTGGCTTATCTGTTGTCATGTTTCCCTATTTGTGCTATAGTGCAGTGAGCAGATGTCAGTGGTCTTTATGGGCTGTGGGTGCATATGGCTGTCAGTTACCGCTCTAACTATTCTTCTGCTGTCCACAGCACCCAACCTGAAGGGCCGGCCCCGGAAGAAGAAGCTCTCCATCTCCCAGCGGCGAGACTCGCAGGGGCAGGGCGGTACTGCCAGAGAGACCAATGGTGTGGAGGGCAAGTCTCTAGCCAAGGTGGGCTGTAGAAATACACAGATGTTGAAATTTTGGTCTGTACAAATTATATGATAAAGATAATTATGTTCATATTATGAATGAAATCTGGTGTCCCAGAGCTAGGCTTTCGACTGTCAGCATAAGGTCTGGTCCACTTGCAGAAGAAGTAAAACATGAGAAGACTCTCTGACCATCATGCACTGCAGTTTCCAGGAATGTTTGTGTGGAAAACACCATAGAAATGTCTCATTTCAGCATACAATGGCTGATATATAATTACTATTGTGAATTAAATAAATAAATATATATGTATATATATATATATATATATATATATATATATATATATATATATATAAAGAACTATAAAAGCACACTAAAATGCAAGTTTAACATGAATTTTACAGTAAATAAAAATATTTTAATTTATAATAAGTGTATTGATTTAAAATACATTTATTGTGTAATGCTTATACTACATACTAAATAAAAAAGTAGAAATTAATAAAATAATTAACTTAATAGACTGCTGATAAAATAATAAACCTGATATATAAAAGGTATAATTTAAAAGAAAAATAAATTAATATAATAGTACAGGTTAAAATTTATTTTGAAAACTGCTTGAAAACCCTAATTTTACATGGATGTTCATTTATTAAACAGTTCTTAAATATTTTAATTTAATATTATATTAATTTTAATATAATTAATTTATAAATGTTTAATATTTATTTAATATTTAAATAATATATTTTTATTAATTAATAAAAAAAATACACTGCTATAGAAGCTGGATAATTTAGAACAAAAATAAAACAATAATAAATTTAGAAAAGAATAGTTAAACAATAGAGTAAATTTAAAGAACAGGTAAAAAGAATAGTTTTACATTTTAAATAAGTTATTGAAGTAAATACGCCTCCATATTATCAGCTTTTTTCAAAACATTATTATTGTCCAGTACTGACATGGTCACAGATATACAGGTCATCCTTTCTGCACGTCTTTCAGTGCATAATTATTTTATAGTTGTTTGTTATGAGCAGCTTAGCCTCAGTTTCAGTCCATCAATCTGAAGCAACCAACCCCCCCCCCCCCATTTAGTGTTACTGTTTCTTTGGTTTCCCATGTCTGACTAATGGGCTTCAATAGTTTTTCTTCTTGTTATTTTATTAACCTTTGCCCTTGCATGTCATTTCCTGTCCATTCTCCTGCCAGCATGAGGGCAGTGTTTTATGATCTTCCTCGTCTGGATGAATATTTGTTCAGCAAAACAGCAGCTAATTCACTCCAGCTTTGTTGAGAACCTTGAAAACATGCTGTGATCTAAACTGGCCCTGACTGTGATGTGATCTAATGTGGTTCAAGCTCTTTCGGAATGCCATCAGCTGCTTTACTCAGGATGGGAATCTTTACCTAGCAATTCGATTGTAATGTAGAGAGTCATGATCCTCCATGGAACACCACTGGGGTGTAAATCTTTGGCGTGCAACAAAAAGTTGAATAATTTGGCCTCGACAAAAAATGTATTCTAATTAAAAACAAAGGGTTTTTGTTTTGCAGTTGCTCTCATATGATAGAGAATACACACACATAGACTTCAAAAAGCATTTTATTCGGCTTCCAGTGGTTGTTTAGTTCATGTCAATGTAACCTAATGCTTCAGCGCTTCTTTCTTTGATTTTTTTTTTTTTTTTGTATTTGTTCGCATATTCCACTGGCCTTGATAACTCCTTTTGGAAAATAAATGCTCTTGATTATCGGGAACAGATGGCTAAACAGACGTGTGTGGGCCAGCGACGACTGCAGCATGTGACAGCACGGTGTGGCCTGAAACTGTAAAACTGACTCCAGAACAGTTCTCAGACACTCACTCCTGGGTCAGAACAAGCTATTTTAAGTGTTTGAGAGCTTGCGGTGGTATTGAGGAAATGCACAGCATCTATTTTTACGGCACATAATTTTATTTTTTTCCGGAACTGAAAACAATCAGTATGTAAACCAGCGGTTCTTGGCTGGTGGTTTGCAGGTTTTGATTTCTGTTTTTTGGACAAAAGAAAAAGAAAATCATTTTGATATGTATTTTGGACCTTTTTTCAGGGCTGTTCAAAAACTTCAGGGTTAGTAAATAAATACGTAAATCTAAATAAAAAAAAAGGTACTTCTTTTGAGTACAAGGGTGTATTAAATTGAGCAGTACATTTTTATTCATCAAAGAATCAAAGAAAAGAAAAAAATTATTTCCACAAAAACATTAAGCAGCCCAACGGTTTTCAACATTGATTATCATAAGAAATATTTCTTAAGCAGCAGACTGCTGAAAATTAAAATTTGCCATTTCAGGAAGAAATCTGTATTTTAAAAATGTTATATATCATAATAATATTTCATAATTTTACTGTATTTTTGATCAAATAAATGCAGCTTTGGTGAGGAAAAGAGACTTTTAAAATATTAAAAACATCTTACAGACACCAAACGGTAGCATACATCGAAATAGCTTCTTTAAAATAAGACAAATTAAAATGGAATAACCTTGAAATCTTGAATTTAGTGTTAATTATTTTTCTCACCCCAGTGGCATATTTGTAAGCATGAATCTAGTGAAAATGAGTTGTGTTAGTGCAAACACAACACAGTGATTATTATCTTGCTTCAAGGATGTTTTGACAATGTTACTGGAGAAGAAGACAATAATAGTTATTAAGAAAATTATTTTTCTTCCAGTGGTAAAGCAAAAAAAGATGAATTCAAAACCACTGATTCAATCACAAATGAAACACCACTTGTTAAGAACCACTGGTGTAAAAAAAATGCAATCTTGAGATATTTTTCTGGTGCAGTTCTGAAGTAACTCATGTTGTTATGTTATTCGCCTATGCTATGACAGACCAAGCGTGCTTTTCAATATTATTAAATATGTTTCTTTTCTGTGTGGTGTTTAGATCAAGAGCGACTCAAAATCAGGAGTGTCCAAGCCCCGGAACAACAGCAACAGTTGTAAAAAAGATAACCTGAAGGTGGAGACGGGTGAGGAGTGCCACACAGACGAGCAGGCCTTCCTGGTGTCGCTGTATAAGTACATGAAAGAGAGGAAAACTCCCATTGAGAGGATACCGTACCTGGGCTTCAAACAGAGTAAGTACAGCTTCTTCACTTCCTCCTCCATAACCAAGCTCTGGAAATCTCAAGCACTACATAAGTCAACAACCTGAACAAATAGTGTCACTTCCACAAAATGAATGGCATTTGAAAAAATCAAGAATGTTTCTAAAGAATCTTTTTCACAAAAAAAAAAACAAAAAAACAAAATGCAAATTCTGCTGTCAATTAAACATGATCTTCTTTCTTCTGTGAAACACAAAAGTATATCTTAGGTAGAATGTCCAGAATAAAAAAAAAAAAAACTTCATACGATAGCCAGGAAGCTCATTAAGTTAAGGAACAGATCTGTTTACTGACTGTGAAGCCTATTATTTGCATTTTATATAGAAGGATCATTTTACAGTTATCATGATCAAATAGAGACATATTTGACCTACGTCAAGATGCACACATGAGTGTAGGAGTCTCTGCGTGAGCCCAGAGAGCAGATGCGATGTACTTTGCCATGTTCTTATTCATGCTAGAGACGCTCGTCACTATAAACCTTTTTTTATCCTTGTATGGCATGACACACTTCTTGTAGAAGATGATTCATTCTTCTGTGAAAGCAGTTAAGAAAGTGAATCAGACATCGATCTTCTGGCTTAAGATTGTTATGCGGCAAAATTATGTTTTAAACTTTTCTATCCAACAAGTGATGTTTAATGAAGTGTTTATAAATTGCACTGTGCCATCCCCAGCTATATTAAAGGGACAGTTCACTCAAAAATAAACATTTTGTTAGTTTATTCATATAAAAACATTGATCAATGTACATTAAATATGGTAAACAGAAGCTCAACTGAACAAACCTCATTGGTTCTCATGTATAAAGCTACCATGTTGGATGTGCATTGATCATAGTTTTTATGCGAATAAAAGGCTAAATTAAATCTGTTCATCATTTGAAGAGACACTATCATGTAATAAGACTTGATTCATTGCATTTCTTTTATGATCTCTTTATTAACTTTTTAAAGCGTCCAAATTTTCAGTGAATGAATTTTTAAATTAGGTACTGAAATCTCTTAGGTTTCATTTAAAAAATATCTTGATTTGTGTTTCAAAGATGTATAAAAATCCTATGGGTTTGAGATTGCACAATGACAGAATTTTCTTTTTTGGGTCAACTAATCCTTTGTTTAATAGATAATTATGCCTTCAGAAATGTAACAGTTGACATTAACATGGTTGACAGTTTCACAGATTAATTACAAAGTGATGCTTAGAAAATCAAAAACTGATATTTCTACAAATATTTACTTTTATATTTTTAATTGTTTACAATAAAATGGTTTGCAATTTTTAATTGTTTATGAGCAAAACAAGATATAAGATAAAATGAAAAACATGAGAACTTTTCTTGAATAATTATTTAAAATATCATCTTACATTCATGTAAAATTATTAAAGGGGTCATATGATGTTGATAAAAAGAACATTATTTTGTTTATTCGGTGTAATGCAATGTGTTTATGTGGTTTAAGGTTAAAAAAACACATTATTTTCCACATAATGTACATTATCGCTTCTCCTCTAAGCCATCTTTTCGATCTGAAAAGCGAGGTATGCTCTGATTGGCCAGCTATCCAGTGCGTTGTGATTGGCCGAATGCCTTCAGCGTGTGACGAAATGTTATGCCCCTTACTATACTGTGATGCGTGTCCCGGTCAGAACACCGGCACTACAAGACAAAAACAATAAAACCCATTAGAAACGAGCCATTTGTTGCATCCAGTGGGGACATAATTATGGATTATAGTGACTCATACTGTGTTTTTATGCATTGCGTTGCATCACGCAGCATAAACATAAAACCATGTCTGCATTTGTGATCGGAAAAACAACAAACGATACTCTTCACCAACGGTTCTCAATTCCAGTCCTCGTGCCCCCCAGCTCTGCATATTTTGCACGTCTATTTTTGTTTACACACCTGATTCAGATAATCAGCTCATTAGAAGTGAGCTCCGTGCATGAACTGTGTTTTCATTGACATGGTCCCTACACAGTGCTCATTGCTCCCTACTCCCTGAGCAGGGGAAATCTGATGAAGTTTATCTCACTTTGGAACATTCATTCACGGATTTGTGCTGCGCAACATCTTCACACACGGAGAAGTGTGACATCATATACCTCTGTAAATAAATACAATTTAAATTCACGTCTCGCACACTTTAGTGCACTTTGAATGGAACATATACATTTGCTTCTGGAATCATGGCGGAACATCCTGTGATGTCCACTTCGCAGGGCACTTACATTTGAATAGAACAAACGTCCGAAGCCATAAGAGAAACATACAAAATGTGCATGTTTGAATCATCAGTGACAAATCCTTTACATATGTAAACGTACTTACAGTATGAGAGTCAGAACAGCTGGCATTGTAGTCTACTCTCCCAGGATCAGGAAACAGTCCTCCATAAAATGTGCTATACACATCTGAATATTTGGGTTGAACTGTTGTGGAACAGTGTAGTAAGCACAACTTAACCACTGATTTCTAGTTGTGTCCTCTTTTGGAAGGCCAAACAAAGTATTTTTACTTTCACAATGAAACAGCGTTTCCACAACATGGAGTCGGCAGGTTACGCCTTCTTTATTTGCGTGAACATTTGGGCGGTGTTATGCAAATCTTCCCACACCGTGACGTAGACATGTGGGGGCGTGTTTAAATGAGGCTTTTTAGGTGGGCGTGGATAACTTTTATAAAGAATATCTCTTTGGGTTTGAGACTTTAGTCTTTGCTACTTTACAGATCTTCCTTATGCACCAAGAGCTTGTAACACTCCAAAGAGAAAGGAAAACTTGAAATCGCATCATATGACCCCTCAAAAAAAAAAAAGAAAACCAAATGGTAACAGGGCTGGTTCAAATTTGAACATGGGGACCAGTGTTTTAATATTATGCCAACTAAAATCTGAAAATATATAGAGAGACATATTGAAGACACAAAAATGCAGAAAAAAAGAAAGGAAATACCAGTGGGAACAGACCAAAAAGGCTGTTGTACCCCTAAAGGTAAACATTTTTTCAGTAGTATTTGTACCATTACTGATGTATCAAAGTGTCAGAGAGAGAGCAGCTCTCGGCTGTAAGTTTAATGTCATTCAGCCTACTTAAAAACAACTCGCCCTGTAACCCGACAGTCAATCAGAAGTAGCTATTGGGAGGAGGCAAAAATCAATATGGCACGATATAAGGACAGACAAACACCGCTCTGACAAATGCAGCGACTTTGTGTGTGTGGCAATTGAATCTTGATTGATTAGTCCCCCAGCAGCAAAGACCCTCATTAATTTCTGCTGTGCCTTATTCATAAATGTGGCACAGCTCTGCTTCATTAAACTGACACAAATGTATTTAGTTTCATCTTTTTTCTTTTCATTCTTGCTCACTCTCTAAGAGGCCCCTGCTTAGCATTAATATTCATATGGCGAAATTAAACTGTGGGGAATGGATTGTTGACAAGGGTTTCAAGTCATGTTTTAATTTGATGTTCAGTTGATTGGGAGAATGTGTTAGTATGGCTGTGTTCGGAATGGAATACTAGCGAACTATATGCTGCACAGTATACAAGACTATACACTTAAAAATAACGGTGGTTTTCCAAAAGGAAGGAAGAACCATTTTGGGTTCCCCAAAGAACTTTTAAGTAAATAGTTCAAAGTTACCTAGTAAAAACTATGCATTACTGTATATACTTATGGCACTTTTCCACTGCGTGATACAACTCGGCACAGCTCAGTATGGTACGGTACGGCTCAGCTCAGCACGGTTTGCATTTCCACTGCAGTTTAGTGTCGCTTTAGAGTGGGCGGGATTATTCACATCGTTCAATCTAATGATTCTTTTGTGTTTGTGTCGCAAGTTCAGTGACGCAGGTAGCGACGATTCTCTCTGGCCAATCCGTGATCGGCAGAGCTTACATGTCACGTTTTGGTAACGGTACGGTTCACTTGGAACCTCAACCTAGGTGGTACTAAAAAAAGTACCAGGTACTGTACCCAGTGGAAAACCCCCAAAACTGAACCATACCGAGCCGTACCGTGCCGTACCATGCAGTGGAAAAGCTCCATTATACTGTAGCAAATCTCAACTGCTCGATTGTTTATATCATCTCAAGATGTTATATATAATTGCCCAGCTCTAATCTGCTAAATGCAACTTTAAAACCTGAAGATATTAAGATATTCTAACGATTAGCATCATAATTTTCTGTAAAGCTGCTTTGAGATGATCTGTACTGTGAAAAGCACTATACAAATAAAACTGCCTTCAATTGACAATTTTAAACTGTAATATGTTACATTAAAGCCACATGACCTCATTATTTTTGGCGTCCAATTATCATTTCCAAAATGAAATGATTTTGCCCTTTTTTAATTTTATTTAGTGTAAAACTTTCTTACCTTCTAGCAGTCGGATCAAATAATGAGTGAAATGGGATGTTAAAAACATGGCTGTTATTACTTCCAGTTGTATGACCACACTTAAAATGGAAGGTCAAGTTGAAAGTTGAGTACATTGCATTGTGGGATACAGTAGTGCATACTGCACATTTTTGCATATAGCAGGTCATCCGGCTGTTTCATGCCCGGGAAAATTCTCATAACATGCGCAGTGTACACTACAGTAGTATGCTATCCCGAATACAGCCGATGTAAACGCTTCTTCCAGTGGAACTAATCGTCATCCTTGTTATCCTTCTTACAGTAAACCTTTGGACTATGTTTCAAGCGGCTCAGAAGCTGGGAGGATACGAGGTGGTGAGTGTTTACACAATTTGTTTGAAATCCAGTGCCGTTGGCAGCACGCTTTTTCCTTTGGCTCTGAAAGATTCCTGAAAAACAAGAGTTTCGTTTTTTTTCCAGCCTGCTGTGTAACGTGTGTTTACTAGACTCTGGCCTGGATGCGGAACTCTCTCAGATCCAAATTTGGCCAGATCGCTCGCAGTTGTTATAAAATCTACAAGTGGAAAACACGTGTAACCCTTTTGCGGTGGAGGAAATTGGTTGGGGCCTGTTCACTACCCATGTTTAGGCTCTTAAGGGACCATTATTGTACAACAAGCGAAGTGCGCAATAAAGGGAATTCACTTGGCAGCTTATCTGACATCTGCTCTGCGAAAGTATGGTGAAAACATTAAAGTCCCTTCTACGCGACCAGCTATTTGATATTTTCGGCGTTCATTCATCAGCGCTGAAGCTGTTTATATTAAGAGCAAACAGGAAGCCACTTCTTGCATATTGATATCGCTGCCTGCCTTTCTCTGTCCTTTTTATGTCCCCTGGCTGCTCACGTTGTCTCTGCCACAGAAAGCTTGGCTTTTAATGCAGCTGACATCTGTAATGAAAATCATCATGCAGGAGGAGCCATGATGTCATTGGAAACATTTACCCAGCTCAAAAAGATCAGATTGAACTCCTCTCCTGAGGTTGAACTGTACTTGACCGCAACTGTACTCCGGACCCAAAAACCTGCCTCGTACACAATGGCCGTGTTAAAACAAACAGCAGTCAAGGGCTATTATTACTGAAGGATTTTAGAGAAGGCAGCGGCGGCCACAGGGGCGATTTTTGTTCTCATGCTGTCAAAACTGCAAACGCTTCATTAAACGCCGGAGGAGATGGCAGATGCCCTACTCAATGAGTCAAATTACCAACGCAAAGTAGAGCACATGGTCGACGGTATTTTAATTGAAGTGTTTCTACAATCGACTCGTGATTAGGTCTCCATGGACATCGAGTCATACTGTATTCCGGTACAATGTGAGAACATTGTACTTATTTGTGTTGTAACTGAATACATTGGCCTGGGCGACTAAATCGCACATGCATTAATTTCCCAGCACTTGATGCATGTGGTTTTCCACAGAATGCATTTTATTGAGAGAGGCAGCCATTAGCTGCGGGAAACGGCCATTAAATATCCTTTAACCCCCGTACGGTGAATGCACTAAAGGTCTCTCATGAATATTAATCGCTGTGTATGTGAATTATGTTAATCGAGTATGTGTTTTCTTTTTTTCTATTTGGTTAAGATTCCGCATACATCAATACTCAATCTTATGACCTTGCGTGGGACATCATGCGCTAGGTGGCGTTTAATAAGTATAAAGCTCGGGGTCTGTTTAATATGCATCGCGGGACCCTCTTATTTTCATCATTCCATAATAAAGAAAGCCCAACATAAATGTTGAATGCATGAAAAGTGGAATGCTAATATCAGTGTTCATTTCATTTTTGCTTCATGCAAACATCCATTACATGAACGTCCTTGTCACTCATAATGAACTTGCACTTCTCATTTCAGATCACAGCGCGCCGACAGTGGAAAAATGTATATGATGAACTGGGCGGCAACCCGGGTAGCACCAGCGCTGCCACGTGCACACGAAGACACTACGAGAGGTTGGTCTTCTCGTTTCCTCATTAGCCAGGGCTGATTTTGGAAAGAAACTGCAGATTTCTGTGGAACTGATTTAAATATGTTAAACGATGCTGAGTATTAAACTTCTGTTGGTGGCTGAATAAATATTTAGACAAAACATTTAATTAAAAAAAAAAAAAACAGGCAGGATGTAGCAATTCTGCAGAAATCTGCAGATCTTCCTGTGAAATTCTGCTCTTATGCATGATAAGATATGCCCATTAAAATACATGCACTGACCCTGCTGTTGATTTCATTATTCACACCCCATATTATTAGCAGCCCCACATGAAAGCTGTGTCTGCACAACTCAAAGAAAGCTCAGCAGATTTCTGCAGATTCAAAACAAATGATGTTTTTATAATATTCAAAGTCACGTTGTCCTACTTAACTGTTTTTATTATCTCTGGTTCCCTTGACTAAAGATCCAGAGTGTGATTTTATTACAGTGAGACACAAAAAATGGAATTAAACTTTTCATGAATCAAAAACTGAAATCTAAAAATAAAGTTGTTTTTTTTTTGTTAAAATAATTAAATTTATTTAATAATCAACAATCCAACAAAACACAAATTCAATATAAAAAAAATTTAAAAACAAATTTTAATCACATTTCCACTTTAATTAGTTGTTGAAATATAACCATTTAAACAATGGCTATTATAACTTGCTTTCATTATAGATTTTTGCATGCATACATTAAATAAGACATAACTAACTGGGTTAATTAAAAATATAATGAATAAATAATACAGTGCATACATTTATCCTTTCTGCAAGCTATGGACACTGAATGGCTTTCCTGTGGTCACTGCAACATTCCACTGTTTACTAGCTATTTTACTGATGTCTTTCTCCCATTAAAATATTGATCGATTTATTACGTAAGACACGATTTCACTAAGTTGTAATGTTTCTTTCAACAAACCTTCAGAAGTGTATTTATATTTAGTGCTATAACTAGAAGTAAAGAGGAAGAGATCATCAGTTCTCGTTAGCTCCGTATTTGTTTGAATTTCTTCGTAAAAATTTGAAAGCTAAGACTTTGTCTCAAAATCAAAAGCAACAAAGCAAAAACGCTTATGGTGATTACTGGAAGTCAGTCAAGCTACAAGTAATGTTTAAAATTTTTGTTCACACAGACTAAAAGACCTTGGTTCATCAAAATGAAGAGCGATTAAAAACAAGAAATTGATATTGTCAACAGGACATTCCCAAGCAAGTAAAGAAAATCAAATTAAAATAATTTTAAAAAATATTGAAAATACTGAAACCACTAAATAAATGCCAGATGGTTATTTAAATTTAATATATAAAAACAATTTATATCTTAAGTAATGATACATGGGGTTATTATTATTTTTTAAATCAAATTAAAATGAAATTACTTTTATTACTGTAATAAATTAAATAGATAAAATGACTATGTCTGCAAAGTGTTATATGAAACTTTGTGAAGAACTGTTTGAAATGCTGCAAGTGGGGCAGGTTTTGGCATGGGTTTGTGCTTATTCTTAATGATTTGGAGGCAGGGGAGACAGTGTTATTGTATTTGCTCTTAAAGCTATTCAGTTCCACCTTTAAGGTTTGTGTGACATGTCTCTTTCTTCCGGCTGGCCCATCGAGGGGTTTAGTGAGGCCCGGGCAGGTGGAGTTGGCAGGGATTGTGTTCCTGGCAGCTCTCCATCGTCAGACTTAGTGCTGAGTCAATAGCCACCAATAATGTATCTGTTCAATGAATAATAGGCTGCCAAAATCGGATGTTATAACCTTGATCAAACAGACAGGGATGTGCTGATGTGTCCACTTGTGCAGCTGCTACCAAGAGTAATTAATTGAATTAATTTGCCCAGCAAATTAAGCCAATATTCACCACTTACTCGTAACTTGTATGACTTTATTCACCCCTTGTTACACAACAAGATAATATCATTAGAACCCAAATAAAGTCATTTTATAGGAGAATATTGTAAGAATGTACTGGCTGCTCTTTTCCATATAGTGAAAGTGAATGGGGTTTAGAGGTGCCATGCTCTGGAAAATTGCAATAGAAGTGTTATAAAATCATGTGATAGCTTGAATGATGACTGCAAAAACAAAAAAATAAATTGATGTTTGACAAATAAAACTGAAATTGATGAAAAATTGCCGTTGATGTAAATGAAAGTTAAAACTGCAACATAATTTCTGCTTTTGCCTATTATAGATTGTATTAATATTTTGAATTAGATTTTATTTTTATATTTTCAGTTTTCATATTTAGTTTAATTCTTTGTAATTTTATGTGCTTTTGTCATTTTTATTAGTTTTTTCTTTTTTAAAATATTACTTTTTAGATTTATCTTATTTCAGTTTTAATTTTTATTAATTTCAAGTTAATAATTTTAGTGTTTCATCTTAAACCTATTTTAGTTAGTTGCCTTTTTTGCCGAAAGTTTTTCATGTTATATTTACTGTATATTCTATTGTATTTCAGCTTTATTTCAATCAACAAAAAAAAACAAATAATTTAATATATTATAAAAAAAAAAAATAATAACAATAACACTTATATTTATTTTTTTTTTTTTTTTTTGACATGATCATTGTCAGTTAATATATTTATTTTATTGTATCTGTTTATTTATTTTAACTTTCATTATATGAAAAAGAGCAGCCAGGATATTTTTCAAAAATGCACCTTTTTTGTTCCACAAAAAGAAATAAATTCATACAAGTTTGGGTGCATAAATCGACAGAATTTTCATATCTGTGTGTTCTCCAACTAATGCTAATGATATTTGCTGTATTATCTGATTAGCATTTGGCTACTATGTATGTTGTGGGGGGGGGGAAAAATACAAATGTAGATTACAAATTAGGTCATAAAATATGACATCAATAACCTTGAGAGATACTGCGGCATTCCAGTTCATCCTCCGCCCCCTCCCCTCTTCTTTTTAATTATATAGGTCAGTGGCACTGATCAATCTGGCCCTGGTTATTTATTTAATCCTCCTCTTCCCAGAGAGAGATCTTTGTTCCAAAAATGTTCTGCTTGTGAATACTTCTGCGAGAACAGCATTCCGAAACCTTGTGGAGCAACTTTAGTCCGCTTGCACCCGAGGTCCATTTTGTTGCTGTGTGAATTTCTACTTTCCTTTTTTTTTTTAAATAAAAAAAGCTCTACAGATGGTTTCTCACTGCACTTGCCCCTGCAGAACTAACCAATTCAGGATGCATGCGGATTTGCATAATGTTTGAATAATATTTGCAGTGCATGTACAAATATTATCTTGCAATATAAAAAACTACTGTTAGGTGCATTCATTGGCTTGGAATGGAATGCCAACTTACTAGTTACTGAATGCCATGCAATAAATACAGCATACTGCCTACTGTGTGAATGCATTATGTAATGACAAACAAAAAGCAGTATCATGTTGCATATTTGATATAGCAAAAGTCACCCAATTTTAATATTATTATTTGCGTTATTATTAGTATGCATTTATTTATAGTAAAATTTATTGAAAATACAATTTTGGTATACTTATTCATTCCATGCATACAGAAATGTGAATATTTTGCAATAGTGAGAATAGTATGTTAGTATGCTATTCCAAACATAGCCGTTTCTAGCACAATGCGAGATCCTCGCAGTACTTGCTTTTTGTATCCCCCACTAGAATTAATGTTTGCTCTAAATTCTACCAAGTCACGCTTCACAGAACTCATCCTTGTACCTCTAGCCAGTTTGACAGATTTCAATGCAAGCCCTTTAAGTGGAGTTTAACGATCTGGCTTTGAAGGAAGGCTTTTTCCCAGAGAGCAGTTTTTGTCCCCCGAGAGATCGGAGCTTCATTTGAGACTGCAGCTGTAGTAAACAATTGCAATATGCATTTATTATCCCTCGAATCATTAGCAAGAGCACCGCATAATCCAGCAATATCACTGCTGCACGTTCTCTTGAATGTCAGAAAATAAAGATTTGGGTTCTTAGAAATGCCAATCACTGATCCACATCTATTTATGATTAGCCGTTTATCTGTATTTACACCATTTGGCTGTATTTACCTAGTGGAAAAAGGAGCTGTGGTGTGACATTGAGGTTGTGAAAGCTGACAAAACCTAATTAAATCCCTGATTGATCTAATTAGTTTATCATCGCAATTTGCATGTCGGTTTACAGGCTCATTTGTCCTACTAAGATTCCATCATGTTCTTGCTTTAACGAGACAAAGACGGCATTTTCAACCAGCACATTGTCAGCAAAAATATTTCTCAATCAAGAAAATGCTCTGAGGTACTTACAAAAGTGGATATTAAAAAATCAAACCGTATCACTCTTTCTATTGATTTGATACCAGAGGGCTGTCTGAGTAGCTGATGGCTGCTTTTGTACTCTCGTGTGTACACAGTACACGATAATGCGGCTGTGAGTCAAAATGGCTGTCTTGGCAAGGTTTTAATGTACACACATGCTATTTATCTTAAGTGAAGGCAAACACATTTATGTCAAAATCTGTGCATTGCAAACAGCCTAATAGACCTGACTCTGTCTACTATTTTGATAATATGAATCTATAATATTAACAGGAAGAACACAGACAAACATTTACCTCTTTTAATGAATTTATTTGTTCATAGTTTTACAGAATAATTACTTCTAAAATATTGAAGTTATGTTTATATATATATATATATATATATATATATATATATATATATATATATATATATATATATATATATATATATATATATATATATAATTAAACATAACTTCAGGATTTTAGTCAATTTAATTTGATCAATTTAAAGCATTCTTGATAAATAAAAGTATTCATTTCTGTAATTTCCAACCCCTCTCACACTCAACTATGTACTCAACTATTTTAAATATTGATGATGATAATAATAATAGTTTCTCGAACAGCAAATTGGCATATTAGAATGATTTCTGATGTGACACTGAAGACTGGAGTAATGATGCTAAAAATTCAGCTTTGATCATAGGAATATATTATAATTTAAAATATATTCAAATAGAAAGCAGTTATTTTAAATAGTAAAAATATTTCACACTTTTGCTGTATTTTGGCTCAGATAAATACAGTCTTGGTGAGCAGAAGAGATTTATTTTAAAAATCCTACTGTTCAAAAACTTTTGACTGGTAGTGTAATATAAATTAAGTCATTAATATTAATATTTTTTATTTAATATTTTGTGTTCAGTGGGATATTAGTTTTGCTCTAATATCTGATTTGGTATTAACCAAATCATAAGATATTTTGACATTTAATGTTTAATTATTAAGCAGGACTGTGGACCAATACGATTTAACAGTGGGTGGAGCTTCCCAGTAGTAATATATAAACCAACTGACAGACATTGACAACAAAGATAATAATGTCTGCAAGAAGTTCCTCATTTAGAAGGCCCTAAAATATGTCGCTGACTTATATTCGACACTTCTGAAGTTTCGTCCAGTACTGCTGCACGCTCCGTTTCCATGAGTATTTATAATGTGGAGTTTAAAAGCTTTTTTAAGGCTTTGTTTTGGAACAGCCACCATGTTGATGTAGTTTCTTTTTCCACATACAGCTTATTTATGCTTTATCACTTCACATTGTGCTGAGAGAGTAAGTGCTGTGTTTATGCTGGGCTAAAGATTGAGCAGCGCTCGAGCTCAGGCGTCTAATTTAAAGTCTGTAAATCACTGCCCAGGAATGTGGCTTTCATTTCAGCTGCATCATAGAGCGAATTCCAACAATGAAATATTTCACAGGCAGGATGTGTCTGTACAAACGCCGTACAATACAAAACACGGCTCTCATCACACATTATTTAGAGCATTTAATAATTAAAGCTGGGTGTTGAACGTTAATGGGTTTTAGCCTGAAGGGAGTAAGTGAGGTAATATTAGGTTAAAAGGCTAGGAATGACAAAGGGCCTGTTTTTGTGTTCTTTCCCCTCTCTGTTTAACTGTGTGAATCTGGATTAGTTCAAGGGTCGACATTCTCTCTCCTGGTCCGTCTCTATGATTAATTTGCTGTTTGCCCCTGCGGAGAAAAGCAGAAAAAGTACTTCAAATTATTTCAACTTTTTAAAGGGGTAGGTTTGAACCTGGCTTGTACAGATGATTGTGATTACGAACGTGCTGTTTTGAGGTCAGTTTTCTCGACCTTAACCTCTATTATGTCTAATAACAGGCCTCTGGTTGTTTGTTTAACGTTCATTTGGTATTGAAACCTGCTGATCTGCCATCTAGACCGTGTGTGTCGTATACTGCGGCTGTGGTCAGAATTTACGGTTTGTGGCATTTCGGCAAGCACTCATTAGGGCCACTTCTGTGAAAGTAAACGCAAGGCTCCATCAGACGGCTTGTTTAATAAGCAGTAATGTCGGATCCCGGGCACGTCTCCCCAACACCAAAGCGGTGGAATGAGATGAATGAGAAAATGAAATTGTTGATGTCAACAACCATTTGTCTTAGTTATTTCGGTATGTGGCCTGAGGGGTGCCGAGCGAGATGAGAGCGGTTCTCTGTGAGCGAGAGCACTCAAAGACAAACATGCTAAAAATAGACTTGAAACAGTTGAGGTTGTGATTCTTAGTGTAATGTTTTACTTCCTGTTTTGTGGGCCTCTCACAGCTGGGTATTACGCCATCTTGTGACCAAGAAGCGGAAGTGCATCTTAAACAGTGCTGAGTGTGTAGAAAAACTATATTAATAAAATGAGACCACAATGTTGAAATATATCTTTGGAAAAAAGACTCAAAAAACATGTAAATCACAAAAAAGGACTGTTAAGATATTTTGAAGTTTTACTTTTTTTTATTTTTTACTACATTATTCTAAATGGTTATTCTCATAATAGTTACCAATTAATGTAAAGTAATTTTTTAAATTTAAATTTAATACATATATTAAAAAAAAATGTATAAATGTATTTAAAAATATAATATGAAATATTTTAATTATATAATATAAAAATCTATAAACATAAAAGTGAACTATAGAATCAATAAATACAACAATAAAAATATATTTACACATTACAATAAAGTTTCAAAAATGTGCTGTTGTCATGAAAATGTCATTAATAAATAAATATAAATAAATAAATGAATGCATTTCTTTTTACGCGGCACAATAAAAATATAACCCAGACATTCTAGACATTTTTGACAGGTTTCATGCGATTCACCCAACTACTGCCCGTGTCATATTTATTTTTATGCTGTGAGAAATGTATGCACATAAATCAAATCAAATTAATAATGATTTAACACCTGAAACACTCACGTCGATCGAGTGTCAGTTTTCATAATATGATATATTGGTAAATTTATACTCACACTGTATTTCTGATACATTCGTACTTGTATATTTTTCTGTTGCTGTGGCAACACTGGATGTCCAAATGTTGTTCTTCAGATGCAAGTCTATTGCATTATGTAATGCTTATGTAAATCAACAGAGCTATTTGTGCATGAGCTATTTCAGCGGGCAGAAGAAACCTGAGTATTGATTGCAGGATGTTGTTCTAATAGCGGAACCCGCGCTCACAGGAGTGCCGTGTTAAATATTAGTCATTTGCTCTACGAGTCAGAAGGAAAAGGGAAAAATATCTCCCAGCCTGAATGACTCACTCTTCAGAGAACATCTTTATATATATCGTGATAAATGTGGAAGAAATTAAATTAGACTTTCGGTTCCCTCATTGTAACTCAGTAAGATCTCTTTAATATCTCACTTGTTTCTTTTTAGACCAAAGTCTCAAATTGCTCTCTGATTGGCCATTCACCAAGGACTGCAAGCAAAAATCTGAATATTTAATATGAACTGTCCCAATTTGAAAAATGAAATAATTTCAACCCAGGCTCTTTGGTAAAAATATGTCATGGTGACATTTCTGCAAAGTAATATCACGTTGCATGTTTTGCAATACTTAAAATTTTAATGTCCAGTGATTAAAAAGGTGTTCAGTTTTATTCAGAACGGATGAACATGAATATGGCAACGTTTTATTTGTATTGGTTGTTGTTATTAATTTTACTTCTCGATCAAATTTGAACATAATGTATTGCCACAAAACCTTCTGTCCAACAGTGTTAACTATAGCAATCGCAAGATAAAAACACATCCGCTGAGGCGTCCATGTCATTTTAGCTTAATTCTACAATCTTTGTACTTTGACTCATGTTTCCTGGGACTCTTACAGTGTCACAAATACAGTACAAGTTTACTACATTAGAAGAAGCATACATATGGAGCTGGTTATGTGATACATTATGGTAAAAGTGATTTGAGGTCATAACATAGTACTGTGCAAGGAACCATGCAAAAATAAGTAGTTCTTAATTGATAATCTGCCCTGTGATCATAATTTGCATCAAAAGTTATTTGTGTTTTACTGCCACTCGTGTTCAGTTGTATGTTTATGTAGGGTGACCATACGTCCTCTTTTCCCCAGACATATCTTCTTTTTGGGTCTAAAAAAATGCATCCGGACGGGATTTCTAAATTGCCCAAAATGTCCGGGATTCAACCCCTGCTCCCAACAGTCTCCATAAACCCACTCCACTTTTGTTTTAAAGCCCTGCTCTCTGTTTTCTTAATCCCGCTCCTGCTGAATTTCTGACCATTACCGTATGCAAACATTCTAATATTGCCTATAATTTTCGCACATCGATATGCAGAGTATTTAAAACACTTTGGATGGAGATCGAGCTGGATGCAGGGTTGCCAAATCCGCATTTTTTGCACAGAATTGGGCGGATTTTAAACTGTTGCGGCAGGTTGAAAACTAGTTTAGTTTTTGATAACAAAAATATGGTCACCCTAGTATAGTTATGTTTTTGGAGTTTTGTAACATTGTAGGGAAAGACTCATTTTTCCAATTAGACTGTGTTGATTAATTTGAAATTTAAATGAAAAATGAAGTAATTTGAGCTATTCTTGTTTATTGTACATCTCTCTTACTGTATGTCGACAATTGACTCATTTATGTCTATTTTTATTTCTCCTAGATACTTAAATGAAACACAACTGAGAACAGCATTATGTCTCAAGAGCAATTTCCACTCGAGGCAGTTTCAATTCACACCGCAGCTACAGCCATTATATTTAGAGTAATTCAGCTGGTAGTTGTAATGAGGTCTGTCGTACAAATTTAGAAATGTGTCTTTTTAATACCATCCATCTGTGTGACTGCATACAGCTGCGTACAGCCTTGATACCAGTCGGTGTCTAATATTGACCTCAAGTGTACTGTGATCAGGAGAAAGCTGGCAGGGTTTTCGTTCCGCCCTGGTCATGTGGTTGCGGTTAAGAGCTGCAGCAAATGAAGCTGTAAGGCTGGCAAGAGCGAGGCCCTCACGGTTCCCCTATTACATGCAGAAATGCCAGTTCTCCATGCAGGAAAGCCCCACTGACCTCAGCACAGCTTCTTCCTGCATAAGCCCACCAGCCACCGCTGCACAGGAAATTGTAAAACACAAACTGTAGATTACCTTCTCCTACAGCACCCTGCTAGGAAATAATCCACCGTTTATTGTTTACATCAACTTCCAGTAAGAGTTACATAACCACGGTCACATCTGCATTTACTCTTTGCCCCACTTGATTTTTATAAGCACAGCTTTCCAGTGGCCCACGTCTCTTATGTGGAACACATCCTCGGGCAAGGGTGGCAGGAAAAACAGCACCTCAGCGGAGCATAAATGCTGGTATAATTGTTACGTTCTTTAAGTATGATTAATTTTAACAGTCCGGTGTTCTCCGAGTTGCTTATTATGGAAATTAGTGTTATATAAGAATGGACGGGGTGGGGGGGTGCTGCATCACAATCTTACTACCCACTCAGCAGTCTTCCTAATGGAGAGGAGTGCGCACAGGCAAAAGTGTATGGGTGCACTGTTGTGGTTTTCAGCAGCCTGCTATCTCTGTGATGATGCCCTTATCTGCCCACATTATACAGGAAGCTTTATTCTCCTCACGCTTCGTGAAGCAATTATGCATCTGAATTAATGACAAGGAGGCCGTTTGCACAGCAAAGTCACTTTGTGACTGCATTTGTTTTTGGACAAATTAAGGTATTCATGTAAAAATAATGTTTTTGATGGCTTAGCGGTCTATAAGATTCTTTTGAACAGGCTCAAGGTGACACATAACCCAGGTCTGGATTTCTAAAATAAATGATTAATTTGTTCAGGCAGTTTTTAAGTTGAACTTTATAGTGCTATCTGGGCTAAGTACTTGTACTCAAGGACAAATGTTCTTGCAAAAATGGAGAAGGATCTGCAACCAACAAACAGCATATCATAGTTGTAAATAGAGAAAATACTATTTTTTCAGTCTTTCTACTATAAATCATTAATTTAACTTTTAAAGTGTTACTCGCTGTTTCCTTGTAATTGTGGAATTTACTAGCAATTTCTAAGTGAATTTACTTAGATTCAATTATTTTCAGTGTACTGGTGGTCTTTTCCTATGATTTCAAATTCTTAATTTGAGGACTTTTTATCTAAACTCATTTTATTCAATATCTTTATGCTTATTTTAATGATAAAATTCACATGGAACTTCACACGCAACATATTCATGAATAAAATCATTTTATTTTAGCCAGATGGAGAAAATATGTGGCTGCAGCATATTAAATATAATTTTCAAATACGTATATGAACCGTTTATTAATATTCCAGCCCTCATCTGCTTTCTTTGACGTGGCCATAAAAGGAAGGCAGAAAAGTGGGCCTCAGTTTACAGTGCTGGCTTTTAAATGGCATATGAATGTGAGTATATGCACAACTTAATCTGCAGGTGGTGATGAGTAAATGTCCAGCCTTCATATAAATAAGCAGCCACTTCCTGCTCCATCACAAAAGCGGGCGGCTGAGACAGGCTTTGAGAACACCTGAGCCCAGCCAGAGTCTGCAAAACATGTTGATCTGGCCTAAAAATGCACCGTTGCAGTCAGTGCGCTGGATAGAGGAACTAAAATAACTTCAGCAGAGCTCATGATTACAGACAGCTCTCGAACTGTGGCCTGATTTGTTTTCATAACTTTGCAGCTGCTCTAAAAGGGGATGCAAATGTTTTAGTGAAGGTTAAAAATGATATATCTGTTTGCTGATTTTTAAAAAATGCTCTTGTAGAGTCTGATATTAAGTATTCGTTGAGTCAAAATGTAATTGCATAGTCATTTTTATAAGCGAGAGAGGGAAAAAGAAAAGCCATGGTTCACTGAGGAGTCCCATGGCTTCAGAAGTGGTCTGTCTTCAATGAAGCTTTGGACAGTTGTAATGGACTGACAAGTGAAGTCTGATGGGGAGAAAAACTCAGCATGACACTTGTACATTATTGGCAGTTGTTCTGTTCGGTTAAACTCGGGGTTCACGGATGTATTCGGTCTTTGTCGAGATGTTTGGAATGGGGACAGGAAGGAGGATGAGCCTCGTTTCCAGCCACATGAGAGGAAATAGTCCTGTAAATGGATCGCTCTTGTGGCACTTCTTTGTACTCCCACAGTGAGTACACATTCAGACCATCAAGGAGGTTTTTGGGTCATTTCCCAGCGAAATTTATCCCACCACACCATTTGTGACAAAATGGTGCATTTGCCTTTTTGCATTTGTTTATTTTTATTTTGAAGGCTGGCCCTGTCAGTGGTCTTGCTCTTTTCTTGGAAAACCTACTTCCTGTCCTTGATGTGCTTTCAGTCTTTCAGCTTTTTGCGATTGCATGTAATATTACTAATGAATGTAATATAGGTATTGCATATCATGGTTTCCTATTGTTACCATATTTTATGCTTCACACCTGAAGTTATAAGCGACAATTGCAGAAAAAAAATGTCTACAGAACCAGCAAAAAGCAGCAATGAGAGAATCTGTATTTAAAAAAAAAAAAAAAAAAAAAAAAAGTAAAATTGGTAGACCCATATTAAATATTTTGTCCTTTCATATTGTATAAAGATGACACTAAATTTGGATTTTATTAACACAAATTTTAGATACTGTTACATTTCAGTACTTTAAAAAAAGTAATATTTAAAAAGATTTAATGAAGTCAAATGTTTCAAATGAAATCAAACTGAAACTGAATTTGTATTTTTCTAATCAAAAAATTGGAATTTCAGCAAATTTTAGTGTTTAGTCTCATTTAATTTTTTTTTTATGTGGTAGATAAAATTGCAGATGACTTGTATACAGCCGTTATGTGGTATAGTAATAACAAAAAATAAATGAATTGCAGAACACTTACATATTGATTTGTTTTCTTTACTTTAAAAAGAACTGACTGTGCATTAACAGCAAAAAAGACTGATCACATATTATTGACATTTAACAGTGATTCCATCAGTGACCTTAGACTGTTTATTTGTTGTCTAACGTATCATCTTAGTATCAAAGCCAACATTTTGTTATCGATCCAGCCATAATGCCCTAAAGATTTGCAAGAAAACCTTAAATGGATTAAGACTGCAAAAGAAGCAATGTGTGTACATGTATATCTGTATCCCTACCAATGTTGAAACTAAATCTTTGTGTTTGCTTAGCTCTATCTCTCTCTCTCATAAAAAGACATTTAATTGCATATTTCCTGTTCTTGGCATCGTGCCCTTTACCGGCTGTATGAAAAGGAGTTATACTGCTGTCTATCTGCCAGCTGCTGAGCTCAATGAAAATAACAAAACGCCCTCAACCTCTTAAAAACATTTTCCCTCTGAGGAAACACTCCACAGCCTAACTTGCAAGGAAAGAGTTTCTACAGTTTTTTTCCCTCTATGAACTGAAATGGGAAAGGAACGATGACTTGTTATTCCCATAAATGGTCATGTGGAGAGAATGAGTGGGAATATTATTCATGATTTATTCCCTGACTTCTCACCTTGTGACGGGGGCCTTTTTCCATTCTTATCTCAACTCTCACTCGCATAAAAAGGACAAATTAAAACAGAAACATCTGATAGCAATTTTCCCTCCAACTAATCGAAAGAGAATATTAGGTAAATATGATGTCGCCTTTTGCACACGGTTTAAAATTGGACGTCACAAGACCCGCTTAAATCTTACTAAGGACTCTACAGGGGTTTGAAAAAACTCCTTTAGTTCCAGACGAGGGAGATTTGTGAGGATTAGCTGTGAACAAGATAAGTCATTGGGTGCATTATTATACCTCCATTATGTAAACATGAAGTGAAACATTACAGTGGGAATCAGGTATTTGGCAGCTGCCTGCTATTTTGATTTGACTGCACGGACCAAGCCGTTTTCCACTTTTAGCAGCTGTAACATGTTTAAACTCTTTTGGTAATGGGATCTGAAGATGAATGTTCCCTCTGGGCTCATGCTTAGCTTTGCCACTGGCCGGCCGCCAAACTTTGGCCAGCATAGTTTTCCCGCACAGCCCCTGTCAGAGCGTGCTCAGTGTGTCCCGCCTCTGAGAGCCCCGAACATCCCAGCGTTGAGTAAACACATGGCTACAAACTAAAGCAGATGAATCCCTCTTGAGATACCAACAGATCTTATTAAACAAGAATGAAGGGAATGAAAAGAGGGAAACTGTAGACAAAAAAGAGCTGTCTGTCGCATTATGCCGTCTCCATCATATTTATGTTTGGTTTCGCCTGCTGCTCCTTTTTTGCATTCGTTTATCGTGATGCACGAGATGTGAAATGTATTTAGATTAGGAATGGTGTACTAGAGAGGATATATTTATAATTCTGCATGCCTCCAACAGTTCCCAGCCAGACTCATTAATCACATTGGACACATTATAAAAACTTCAAACTACAAGAGTAGAAAGGTAGATCCTCCATCCCCAATAACATTCTTAAGTAAATCATAATTCCATATCTACTGTCATCTTGGCTTTGATTCTGTTAAAAAACTTTTATGCCCCAGTTGCTGACTGTTCACTAACATGAACAGGGTTTTACTTCAGACTTTCTTTGGAACTATTAACATGACTTTATTATTTATTTTTTGCCTTTTTATATAAACTGTATTTTTTCCCTTTTTAATCTTAAAGTCACAATGAAACGGAAGTAGTGAAAGATCTTTTATTCCATATTGTGACGTATATTCTAGTGTAACAGAAAAAGAAAATTTATGAGAAAAACAATTAATAATTAAACATATGCATGAAAAAATTGGTTACAGTGAGATCAATAAAATGCATTTAGAAATTTTTATTTAAAAATGTGGCATTATACTCTAAAATAAATATTTATTGTATTTTTATAAGCCATGGCAATCAAAACAAAGAGTGATGTAAACAAATAATTAATTATTGTGAAAATTATTTTTATTTATTTTTCAAAAATTACCACCATTCTGAAGTTGAGATGCCATTTCCACCCTAACCCCAATTTTTGTCTGTTTGATAATTTAAGTTAGCAACAGTGTCAATGAAGAGCAAATATTGTGCAAAATTTGAAAATAATACAAATATTTAAATTCCAACAAATAAATATAATCCAAATCTAGCAATTAAATATAAGCCTAAATTAGCAAGACAAATTAAGAATTTTATTTAAATGGCATTAATATATATAAAAATTTAATTTCTATCACATTTTGAATGGTGATTTGTGATTTAAAAACTAAATTAAGTAAAAAAAATAATCTAGTGAGTTTTAAGTTTGTTTTAAAGTGGTCATATGACGTTGCTAAAAAGAATTTTATTTTGTGTATTTGGTGTAATGCAATGTGTTTATGCGGTTTAAGGTTCAAAAAACACATGATTTTCCACAAAATGTACATTATTGCCGACAAGTCTTAACTTTTAAAAAGAATATCTCTTTGGGTTTGAGACTTTGGTCTTTGCAACTTTAGCGATCTTATTTATGCACAAACAGCTTGTAACACTACAAAGAGAAAGGAAAATTTTAATTTGTATCATATGACATATGAGTATATTTCTTACAAGCCCATAGGGTTAAAAGTATCTATATGAAAAAACAGTCATCTATTGTGAACAAAACCACATTTACTGTAACATCAGTTCACAGGAAAGAGATGTTTCTTTTTGTTTCATGAGTCAATTTCAATTTATCTAGGATAACAGATAAAGCCTTCAGGAAACAATGTTATCAGTTATTATTATTAACAGCTGAGGAAGAAGACAGGAATGTTTAAAGTAACAGAAGTGCAAACAGATGATGAATCCGTCTGATTCTGCTAACCTGTATCACTTCCTCCTTTTCCTCAGGCTCATCCTTCCCTATGAGAGATTTACTAAAGGAGAGGAGGACAAACCCCTTCCACCTGTCAAACCCCGCAAACAAGAGGGAAGTGCTCAGGAGAGCATTGTAAAAACAAAGATGACGGCCATGAAGCGGCCAAAGGACGAACAAAAACCTCAGAGTGAAATGGATGCTTCAGCTAAAGTCCCAGAGCCGGTCAGTCTTTCATTGTGTCCTTGTAGCCTGTTTAGAAGCAACACAAAAATTTACAGTGCTAAGCACATCAATAGCAGAATTGTATGTCATTAATATCTCCAATGGGACTAAAACTTTTGAGTGACTAGTAGCACCAAAATTGGCCTTGGGTACATTACCCATTTGGAATAACTTAGACTTAAGTCTCTTATGCTCATCAAGGCTCAACAAAAACAGTAATACTGTGAAATTATTATTACAATTCAAAATAACTGTTTTGTATTTTAATATTTAAAAATGTAATATATTCCTGTGATACAAAGCTGAATTTTCAGCATCAATACTCCAGTTTTCAGTGTCACATGATCCTTCAGAAATCATTCTAATATGCTGATTTGCTGCTCTATTATCAAATTATATTGGCACTCAATTATTAATAATGGTTATTGTTGTTATTATTATTATTATCAATGTTGGAATATTAATGTTGTCTTAATATTTTTGCTTTATATTTTGTAGGAAAGAAAAGAAAAAAACAAGTGCATCCATGCTGAAAATTGTTTTTCTTTTTCTTATTCCAAACTTTTGAATGGTAGTGTATAACAGTTTCCACAAAATATTACGCAGCAAAACTGTTTTCAACATTAATAATAAGAAGCATTATTTTTTTGAAGTATCATGTTACACTAGTAAAGATTGTAGTAATGATGCTGAAAATTCAGTTTTGTGATTAAAAAAAAATGTCAAATAGAAAACAATTTAAAATATATATTAAAATAGAAAACACTTCACAATATTACTATTGTATAATTTGATCAAATAAATGCAGTCTTGGGGAGCAGAATAACTTTTTTTCAAAAACATTACAAAATAATTCTTCCAAACTTTTCACAAGTGGTGTATATTCCTGTCCAGTGTGGATGGTTTCTTAGGGCTGTCATAGAGTTGAGAGCAGGAAATGCAGAATAATAATACAGATACAATATGTGTCTGGTCCCTAAAAAGTTGGCTGGGAGAACAACCATGACAGACCACTTCAGGCAATGTGCCTTTCCTCTTCTCAACAAATAAGCTGTCACAGACGTGTGAGAATAGCGCTGTCAGGAGCAGCTGGTTTTAACATAATTATTTGGGCTGATTTGGAAGCTCTGACCGCTGCAGTACAGCATGAAAATCAAATGCTATTTGTCTGCCTGACTGCAGGTGATTTATAAGCTGTGCCCGATTCTGTTATTTTCTGTGAATCTCTGGATTCACCGAGTTCCATTTTCCATAAGCTCCCTTTGAGTTTTGTTCACAAATCAATTTGAAAGAGATGAATTTTGAAGGAAATCATGACAGTGCTCTCTCTCTTTTTTTTTGTTAATCGACAAGACATTTTGTGCACAGAGCAGCTGCGGTGGAAATGTTTTCCTATCACATCTTAGAAACCAATATGCAATGGGGCAATGCGTGCTGCAGTTTTGTTCTTATAGAAACCGTGTGCTTATTTTTATCCCTAAAAGCCAATAAATCCATGGTGATTTGCAAATGTCTCTCCAGTTAAGCGTAAATAAGAAAAAAGGAGAGCACGGCCGTGAAAGGGAATGAAAATTGAGTTATTATTTTCACATGAATAAGCAAATGATTACAGAGAAGATGAAAGGCCTGTTTGAAAATTTCTCTGGAATTGTCAAATTTAGACACATTTCAAAGCCGTTAAGCGGTCCGTATTCATTTCCACCGCACATGAAATGAGTAATAGGTTATGGTGTGGAAACAAAAAGGCCTGTTGTAGGTTCTCTTCCAGCTGCATGCCTAGCTCATCTGTCTGGTATGTTGTGTAATTTGAAAGGCCTCTCTAGATAATTGATTGTACATTGTATAAGGCAGAAAATGAAAATGGAACTCTCTGTTTGAAGCAGAGCCGATATGACAAGACTGGAGTGCCGAAAAGAGGAAAAAACACTTAAAGTAGAGTTATAGATCTCAGAGAGGAAATTTGGAGAGAGAGATGCTGGGAGTTGTCTTGGGGGCCGGCATTTCAGTGGAGTATAATCAGGGCATGTACAAATACAGGCGTGCTGCTCTGCTAAGAATCAGAGCATTGTAAGCGCTGTTAAATCAGCCCTTCCTCAGGCACCAAATACAATCAACGCAATACAATCAAGCTAACTTATAAAATTGGCGCTCACGCCGCGTTACAGCTGGCTAATTTTGCCTGCTAGTCACTGGCTGCTTGGGGCCCTAAGACATTCCTGTTAACTTGTTCATGTGTCCAAAGGGCGATAGAGAGAGCAACACCGCGGGTTAAAGATCTCCATTCACACCATGTCTTCTCAAATGGCAGCTTGGAAAGAGGCTCATTCTCATTTGAGCTTACCGAAAAAACCCCACATCTCGACACCAATTTTGCTGCGCCAGCTAAAATTTATGCTGTAGGACATATTCAATTTTAGAGCAGCATTCAAAGTTATTTATATGAAAGTATATATAAATATAATTATTCATAAATTAAACAAGAGATACAGGCTTATTTTAGTTATTATTATTATTATAGTAAAACAATAGTTCTTACTTCAAATAAAACTTAACAAATAAAACTGAACATTACAAATAACTTCAATTTATTTTATTTCAATTAGTTGCCAAAGCAACATGTCTTTTAGTTTAAACTGATGTACTAAAAATAACTAAAACTTAAACCAAAAAAAAACTGAGGTTTAAAAATAAAAAGCAACGAATAAAAATGAAAAACATCACTAAAACTTTAACTAAAATTAAAATGAAAAGTCGGAGCCAACAGCCTTGTAGGTTGTAGGTAGGGCATAAAGTGCTATTGCGCTACGAGCGTCCCGTGTTCGAATCCCGACTCGAGGACCTTTCCCGAACCCACCCCTCCTCTCTCTTCCACTTCACTTCCTGTCAATTCTGAGCTGTCCTGTCACAATAAAGGCAACAAATGCCAAAAAAAATGCATCTTATAAAAAAATGGAACATAGAAAAATAAAAACTAATTTAAAATATTTAACAAACAAATAGTAGTAAATCAATAATATAACACTGACTATGTATAGCCTTCAATTAAATTTTGTAGAAAAATTATCATGAATCATGATGACAATAATATTTAATAATAAGCATTGCTTTAGCTTATTCAAGTAACTGTTCAAGATGAGATGATAATGGTAATGGTATTATGGGCAATATCTTCAATGATTGCACAGTATTATAAGAAATGAATACCAACATTACGCTGTCAGAGTTTGACATAATACACAGCGACAGGTCTTTTAGGCTTCATTTACACTGTAAGACCTAATGCATAGATCCTGTATTGGACACACATCTGAATTTTTTTTTTATTTTATTATTTATTTATTTTTTTGTCTGTTTACATTCACTTGAAACAGCCAACTGTGTTTACATTAATACCTCGCCAAGCATTAAGGACAAGAAGAGCATTTGACTATTCATGTGTGCAGCTGCTCTTCATAGAATGTTTTACTATCAGCTTGGTACAAAATACCATTAGCATACATATTAAGGGCCCACATTATAAATTACCATAAAATAGTGCTCAAAAGTTGTCAGATAGTAGATGAAGGCAATCATGCTACTTTCAAGTCTACAAAAACAAGTTGGGACAAGCTATTTGCCTCTACGCTGCGTAATGTTTTGTATGAACGTGATTATTCACGTGTTGTTGCACATTCATCTGGGTTGAGTGAGGAAATGGAGTGAAAGAGATGAGCCAGCCTTTTATTTGACACCAGCTGATGTCAAACATCTGTGCATCTCTTCCTCCAACACTGATAATGAATGGATGGGCGGTGCATGCCTCTTCTCTGCACCGCTGTCACCACTCTGAAGTTCCGGAAAGCATCTGCTCATTAGAGACATGTGAAGTTTGTCCAAAGTGCAAACCTTGCATCATGCTCTGGATCACGAGGATGGCAGCAGGTGTCGGCTGTCTCTTTTATGCAATCATGCTGACACTGTTTTCTACTCTCATTTAAGCAGACTGCATTTAGAGGATTTTGGCATTGATTTGTTCAGCTCTGAAATGATGCAAAGCTTACACAACCTCATCTTTTATCTCATTTGTGTTAAAGAGAAGAGATATTTGCATTGGGAAAGCATTGAGGTATCAGCTTTAAGCCTGCAGCTCAGCTCCTGGTGTGCGTAAGCACAAGGTCATCTGTTGATGCACACAACTTACGTGCCTCTTGAAAAAGACTTTGATGTTGGCCATAAGCATGTAGATGCTGTTCTCACAGCATTCTTCAGCAAGTTTTTTTGAATTTTTTTTTTACAAAAGCTCATAGTTCTGAAAAGCAAGGTGTGCTCCGATTGGTCAGCTATCCAGTGCATTGTGATTGGCTGAATGCCTCAAGCATGTGACGGAAATGTTACGCCCCTTACCATACTGCGATGCGGTGTCACGGCGCGACAAAACAAAACCAATAAAAAAAAAACCTTACAAATGAGGCATTTGTTGCATCCAGTGGGGATATAATTACTGATTATAATGACTTATACTCTCTTGCGCTGCATAACGCGCCGCATAAACATAAAACCATGTCTGCATTTGTGATCTGAGAAAGGACAAACAACAAGCATTACTCTACACCGCTCAAAACTTGCATTTGAATAGTCTCGATATGAAAACATACTTACAGGCTGTGAATCAGAAGCGCCAGGTTGTCCTTGCAAAGTTGGAATTGCCCCACTTTATAGAAACAGCCTTTGTGCCACAGCAGGCATTGTAGGCTACTCTCCCAGGAAACAGTCCTCCACAAAATGGGCTGCACACACTTGAATATTTGGGTTGAACTGTTCTGGAACAGTGTTGTAAATACAACTTAACCACTGTTTTCTAGTCATGTCCTCTTTTGGAAGGCCAAACAAAGTAGTTTCGCTTTCACAACGAAACACACAGAGTCTCCACGACATGGTGCCGGCGGCGGCAACAATACTACAGCGAGAATAAAAGTTATGCATTCTTTCTTTGCATAAACATTTGGACGATGTCATGCAAATCGTCCCACACAGTGACGTAGACGTGGGCGTGTTTAAACGAGGCGTTGTAGGAGGGTGTGGATGAGTCTTAACTTTTATAAAGAATATCTCTTTGGGTTTGAGACTTTAGTCTTTGCAACTTTAGGGATCTTATCTATGCATGAACAGCTTGTAACACTCCAAAGAGAAAGGAAAACTTGAAATCGCATCATACTTTAAAATCAAATCAGAACATCTAGAACCAACTTAAGTACCACCTAGTCACAATGTTCCCAGCATTGAGCAGACTGACATTTCTTTGTATGAAATGATCTGTGGCTTTATTGAGTTTAGCTTACCTGTTGAGACGAAACTCCTCAATTTTGGTGTCTCAGTTGAAACCCAAAGATTCCATTAAATACCTTGTAAAAGCACCGCCAGTGTTTACCCTAGTTTTATCCGGTTGTCTGTTTCTGCATATTTTGCCAAGTCTTTGAATTTTGGCTTGCATTTCTGTAACTGAATCTGAATTTATTTTCAGATGTAACACATCATGCCATGGTCCCACAGTAGCTAAACACCCTCTGGCCCAAACTTTCACTAGGCTGAGCTGAAAAGAGACTGATGGATTTGAGCAGACCACTCAAAATGTTTGGATGGTGCCTGGGATGCTCAATGTTTACACTTTTGGGGAAGATAAACCCATGAATGGCATACTGAAATTGTACAGTCCAAGATACAAATCTTAAAGTCCAATTCAAACACATGAATAATAAATACATTTAGAAATTTGATCTCAAAATCTAAAAGTGTCTAAAAGCAGTTAGATATATACTGACTGGTTATAATATCAATATAATGCTCCAAAGTGAATACTGAATCCAAACGCAAACTACTCTTAAAGCATTCATGAAATCAAGGACCTTGAAACTTACTTTGAGGTAAAAACTGAATAATATCATGCCTTTTTGTCAATCATCTCAGTTTTCACCCTTCTCTTTTTACCTATTCACATTCTGGACTGCAAAAGTGTAGGCTATTTATTAGAACTATATTGACGATAAGCTTGTTAAAAAAAAAAGAAAGAAAAAAAAATCAGTATCAAGAGTTGCAGTGAGCATCTTGTGTGGCCACAAGTTGCTTTAAGTATTATAGTGCATCTCATCCTCATGGACTGCACCAGATTTGCCTTGCTGTGAGATGTTTCCCTGCTCTTCCACCAAAGCATTTGCAAGTTCTCAAACACATCTGGGGGGACATATGGTTACATGTGATTTGCCACTGCAAGGACAATCCCTGCAGCAGGACTATGGCATGTTCATGCAGGTGATTAAGAACCCGGGGCATCTTTCTTCTGGTGTTTTTTTAGAATCACTAGAAGGTCTCTTTAATGTCCTAAGTTAATGTAACTGTTCAAGTTTAGTTTTATTTCTAGAGCATGTTTAAGCATGGAACAAGGCCGACCAAAGTGCTGCACAACAAACCGTAAAATACAATAAAGAGAGAAAAATCAGTACACAAATAAAACCATACAAAATAAACACAACTAAACATACCAAACACTAGAAAAAATAGATTTTTAATAAAATACCAAACTAACACAAATAAAAAGCAATCCAAACTAAAACAAACTGGTAAGTTGTCCAGAGGGTGGGACCAGCCACTCCAAAGGCTCTAGATACCCAGGTCTTGAAGCGAGTTCTAGGGATCTGGAGATGAAATTTGACCTTAATTGCCTGTAAACTTAAACTATTCCACAGGTGCATGTGCAATAATTGTTTGTGGTTCATTGAATAAGCATAAAAAATAGTTAAAACTCTTTGCAATAAAGATCTGTAAAACTTATTTTGATACAAAAGTATCTTTAAAATATAGTAACCTGAAAAAGTTTCATTTTTGTCAGTTTCAGTTATTAAAAACTAAAATACCAATTCAAAACACTTAATTCCACGTCTTTTAATATTGTATTACCTACCTGGGGGCACCTCATGTGACTTAAAGGGATAGTTCCCCCAAAAATGAAAATTATGTCATTAATTATTCACCCTCATGTTGTTTAGATTTACAAAATTTAGATATTTTTGATGAAATCCTTTCTGACCCTGCATAGACAGTAATGCAACTGAAATGTTCAAGGCCTAGAAAGGTAATAAGGACATAGTAAAAATAATCCATGTAACATCAGTGGTTCTGCTGTATTGTTATGAAGAATACTTTTTGTGCCCAATGTCAATGCACGTTTACAAGAGTACCACGACGCATGCTGACGCATGAGTCGGTGTTCTGACATAGAACCTGTATGTGCTACACCTTGTTTCCAGTCAGAAGAATGCACACGTATGCACTCTTGTGAACGCACATTTTTTTTGCACACAAAAAGTATTGTCATAGCTTCATAAAATTATGGTCAAACCAGTGATGTCCCTTGGACTATTTTAACCACGTCCATACTACCTTTCTGGACCTTGAATGTTTCAGTTGCGTTGCTGGGTCAGAAAGCTCTCTTATTTCATCCAAAATATCTTAATTTGTGTTCCAAAGATGAACGAAGAAGGTTTTTTGGGTTTGGCATGACATGAGGGTGCGTAATTAATTGAAGAATTTTCATTTTTTGGAAAACTATCCCTTTTACTAATGTGTGCGTGTGGTTGTATTAGCATGAGAAGCAATGTATGCTTGTCCAGTTTCTTTGTGTTATTCTACCATTAAGTATGTTTCTGTGTGTCTATAGGGGATGGAGGACACAGAACAACTCCAGGAGAAGCTGTTGGAGAAGCAGGATAGTCAGCAGTACCAGGCTCTAACCCAGATGGACAGAGAAGCAAAGAGTCCTCTTTCTGAAGATGAAGGTCTACAACTAGTCATCAAGGATGAAGATCAACCTGTGCTCCATAACACATATGAGCATGCAAATGGGAATGTGTTACCCTCACTTCCACAAGATTGTGCACCACTCAAATCAGAGGATTGTGACGTGTTTCCTGTTGCTACCAAGCAGCTGCACCAAGGTCATCCTCTCCCCAACTCTCACACACTGGAGCAATGGCAGCATGGGGTGCTGGAATACAAGGTACCACCGGGTGCCCTTGCAAATGTTGAACAGTCTAGGCCAAAAGAGGGCCAAAACCAGGTGGGAATGGTGCTGCCCACTCTAAAGCAGAAACCCCTCACATCTCCAGAAATCCCACCCGAAAGGGCTGACCCCCCTAAAAAAGAAGAAGCATGCTTCAGTTTTAATCCCCTCCTCTACCCTAGGGGTAATCCTGGCATCATGTCCCCATTAGCTAAGAAGAAGATGCTGTCCCAAGTCAGTGGAACAGGACTGCGTAATAATTACCCGTATGGACCACCACCTCCATTAGTCAGTAGGAGGTTGTCCGGCAGTGGTACAGAAGGGTCATCTTCTGGACAGCAGAGCTCCCAGGCTCCTTCCGCTGCAGATACCAACATGGTGATCAAACGCCCATCAGTTATCCAGCATGCTCAAGGTTTCAAATCCAGAGGTAGTGAGGACATTAGGTCCTCAACAGAGGGCTCTCAGAAAGAGGGGTGTAATGAGGGAGAACCAATACCCCAGCCACAGCCTACCCCGATAAGAGAGCCATACCTTATAAGGGCTGACCCCCATTCCAGCATGGAGAAATCTGCTGAGGTGCCTCGTCCTGGCCAGGCTCCCAGCTTCCTGAGTGACTTTTATTCCTCACCTCACCTACACAATCTAAGCCGACAAACCGAGCTCCACCTGAGCAAGGAGCAGATAAGCAAGTACCTTAGCAGAGACGTTTACCCTCGGGACTGTGAGACCGCCCAGGGCTTCCCCCCAAGCCAGCATCCTGACAATGTGGGTTTGAATTACAGTGCCCGGATAAGTCAGAAAGAAAAGGGACCTCCTGCAGAAAGGGTAACAGAGGAGCAACCAACTGATTTGAGTCTCCCAAAATCCTCTCCACACAAACTGCCTCTTTCCACATCCTCTCTCTGTGGCATCCCACATCCCACAATTCAACAGGACATTAAAAACTCTTCTCTCTTTCAAGCAGGCAACAGTCAGAGCTCAAGCATTGACTACCATCCCAGGGCCTGTCGTGTTCCTCCCATGACCGTGTCCACATCTAAAAAGGTAACCGAATCTCACTCAAAGGTTCTGGAGAAAGCACACAACAGCAGAGGAGAAGAGACCTTGGGTTACAAGATCGATGAGATGGCTCGGCCCATTCTGAGCTCCAAAAGCAGCCCGCAGAACATCTGCACTGCACGGCCACTAAAAAGGACCGTTGAGGATTTGGAAAATGCACCGTCGGAGAAGAAGATCCGGGCTGTGACACCCTTGCACTGCTCGAAACAAAGAGATGGTCCAGGGAAACCTAGGACACCGGAAGCTGACAGCGAGTCCATGAAGCCGGCAGAACCTACTCACATGGCACACATCAGCAGTTACTCATCAGAAGGCCACAAGATCCCCTGGCACTCCCACCTGTTCCAAGGGCTGTATCCAGGGACATTTGTATCTCAGGTCCAGGACATGTGTGATAGCTTGGGCTCCCACATTACCCCAAGTTACTCCCATCCACTGCAGTACTTGAAGAACCAGGCTGTTCTGTCACCACTCATGCCACCCTTCGCTATTCATTCCTTAATGATGCAAAGACAATTCTTGGCCGCCAATCCCGCTCACATTTACAGGCACCAAGTGGGAACCTCATACGGGGACATTCTGCACCCTGGCCTCTACCCCATGTCAGCCCTTCACCCCCAGCCGGCTTTCAGTCCCTCTCAACTCTCTTCAGTGCATCCCAGCACTAAACTTTCCTAGGTGATGCAGTCTGATATTCCCTGGCTGGACGCACACAGCCCATGCTTAACTCAGACTTGATGCTCCCCAGAAAATCCCATCAAGCATGGTCACACTATGTATCCAGCGAATAGCAGTGTTTTATAAACGCTTTAACACGGGAGAAGTTATTTCTGTTATTTACCTTCTTGCCACTCAAGTTTATGATTTGCACATTTCTTTGAATAGGGGCCAACTGGGCTGATCGTGGCTTGTTCTCACCGCACTGTTTGAAAGTGTCAGTTGGCTTGTTCGAAAACATGTTGCCTTGGCACAGGTGCCCAAGTGGAGATGAGCATGAGCACGAAGGCACCCAAAGGAAAGTCGAGTGACAAATCAGTGCAATGCAACAGTGCTATTTCAGTCCATTCTGAGAGCTCTTTTGTCTGAAACACTATGATACGATAATGCAAGATCTGCCTGGGTAAATGTTGGACCTTTTCACATGACTGTATGTTTTTGTTGCTGTTGTTATTTTTTTTATATATAAATGTAACAGTGTGGTAGTTTTATATGTTTATTTTTCAATCCTACAAGGGTTAAGCAATGAGATATCACATTTGATAAAGACGCAAAAAAGAGACCCAAGTATTGCAGTTTGGTGTGTTACACAGTTACATGTAAATAAACAAACTAAGCTTTCCTTGAAGGAATCTTAAATGTCAGTGATACAATGTGCTTCACAGGCTTCTTTGACCACTGTCTGCTGGCTCCCTTTCAGCTCCTCTCACGCCCAGCCAAACTCGCTCCTAATCACCAGAGCAATGTGGAATGGGTTTTTTCAAATGTAGGACTAAGGTGCTTGTACATAACCTTCACAAACTGAATGCATTTTGTATCATGTCCACTCGCTACTGTAATTTCTGATTGCTCTGAACTGCGGGGCTAAAGAGCGATTTGGACGGTGAGAGGATAAAATGCAGGACTACTTAAGTGTCAGAAAGTGAGTTTTGTATTTGCTGGTGTACACTTGTGCTTGCTTACTCAGAGGACTTTTTTATCAGGAGATACAACTGAAATTTAAAACAACATTTTGGGAAAATATGTTTTAGGAGCACTTAGATAAGCCCACACAGACTTTTCCAACAGTGTCTGTTTAAGGATAGCTAACCGTTAAACTTTTAGATATTGTTTGAACTTAAGGTCTGTAAGTGCTGGCAGCAGTCAAATTTGCGTCTGTATTAAATTAAGTGTAAAGCATGATTTCTTTGCACAAAAGATTTTGGGAAAGTACCAAGAACATTTGAAAAGCAACACAGTTTTTTTTTTTTTTTTCAATTATATATATATAATTTTTTTTTTTTTTTTTTTTTTTTTTTTTTTTTTTGATGTATTAGTAGTAGAAGCTAAACTTCAAGAAATGTATTTACTCCAACAATGTTTGGAGTAACACTCAAGGTTGCTATGTAACATTTTGTAATGAGTAATAAACAGTTTTATAACTTAATACAACAGTTAATCTGTGCAAGTTTTCATATTATTTGCCAAGATACTGTATTTTTTTAAATTAATAATAATTGTAACCTTAAAAGGATTATTCACCCAGAAATGGAAATTCTGTCATCATTCATTTTGCTTCAACCCTGGTCCATATAATTAAAGTCAGTAGGTTCCAGTGTTTCATTGTATTGGCAAAAGCAGCTGTATTTCACAAGTGGTGTTTCACAGAAGAAAGGATGTCATACAATTTGGTATAATATAAGTTCGAGTAAATTATAATAAAATTTACATTTTGGGGTGAACTGTCCCTTTAAACTTTCACTGTATGGGAAAAAGGAGTGTGGACATTCTTCAAAATATCTAATTTTGTTTTTCACAAAAAGTTTTACACATTATTTACCTTGGGCCTTAAATTGTGGTTAAAAATTAAATTTTATGGTGAACGTAAATGAATTAGTGATTGCATTAAATTAATGCAATCACTAAGCCTATTTCTCTGCCCTACTTTGCATACTTGATGCCATAACCTTCAGCTACACAAAAAGAGTGTAGAGTACAGGATATTACTATGGATTAAACTACGAAACATCATTTGTAATTAAAAAATTAAAAATTTGTTAAAAAAAAACATTAACAAATGTTTATCTACATAGTGCAGCCATGTAGAGAATTTCACACTGCCCCACAGTACTCAAGCACACATTGAAAAAGCACTGTACTAGGACACATCTGCTCTAGTTTACCCTGTTCATTATAATTGTAATGAGCACTGGGAATTTTGTGGCCCCATAATTAGACTGTTTGTCAAGAGCACTTAAAGTGTCTCTTTCAGTGTAAGATTGTCACAGCCAGCTGCACATTGGAGGTTAGAGTTCAAACTTGACGGTTCAGACTTCAGAAATTTGGCCTAAATCTTTTAGCTGCTACAGGAATGCAGTTTTGCCACCCTGCTGTAAGGTCAAACACTGTTCCAATTTAAGCCTCTTCCACAGTGTTTTACCACATATGTATATATAGCATGCTATGGTTAAAATAGCAGCAGTGGACCAAATTATCCACTGTATAGTTAACAACTTTATATTTCATGAAGCATTTTTATAGATGCCATTATAAGAGTTGTGCCACAGCTGGGCTTTGCTTATAAGATTAAATACCATCAAGTTGCACAGCAAAACTTTTTGTACCACTTAAAACACTTACTAATAAATATTTTTAGAAGAGCAAGCTCACCGTGAAACAACTGCACTTCATTAAGATATAAAATACACTCCAAATGTTTTCCAATCTTTTAATACTCCCACTAGTGGTTGAATTAAATATATGGTAAAAAAGGCACAGACATAATTACAGACCTCTATGTGGAAATTTGGCTTTGTGGAGCCCAGAAAAACTCTCAACACCATTTTAAATCTGAATTATATTATTTGTGAGTACATCGTGCTGGTGACATGTAAAGTTATTTGTTTGACGCTGTGACCAACTTCCGTTTGTAGTTTAGAATTTGGTCTTGGGGAAGGAAAAAAATATGATTGTAAGAACAGCGCTGGTCCCCACAGCCCCAAACCACCACGTGAGGCAAAGTGCCATTAAGTGTTTCTCAAACTCACTCAGACACGGTTGCCTGTTGACTCGGTAGGAAAGGGCATCTGACGCCATCTCTGTTTCCTGCCTTTGAATGTTTCTGTGATTAAAATACACATTTGGTGCAAAATGTGGAAAGCCTTGGCTGTACCGCAAATTGTTTCCACACTGAAACATTTACATTTATATACACATCCTACTGAACTGCAAATAACTCGATACATTTATTTTTGATTGCCTGTTTGTACCCAAGCTAAACAACAAATAATTGTTCCTTTTACTCTAGAGGCTTTATAAAATTGAAAATCTTTTTGAAATGCTTCATTTAATCTAATCAGAGAGTGAGTTCACAATCTTAAATATGCTGGTTTCCCATCCTCCACAAGTGCTAACCCAAGAGTTTTCAATCTGTGCAACTGAACCATTACACTCCTTCAAACTATTAAAACAGAAATAAATCCTTTGCACATAAACCTATGTACACATGTGCATAAAGACAAATGATTTTTGCATGGTCAGACTCAACAGTAAAAAATGAAAGGCAAGTGCATAGAGGGAGAGAATGTCTACAGTAGAATGTCAAATAAGAGTTCAATAAACAAGGAATCATCAGTTTGCTGCATGTCATCTGCAGCACCCTGGAGCACAGCTGAGCTTGAGCAGACCGCCCCCTGCCTGCCAAATGAGTACACTATCAAAAGCATTTAAGCATAATGCTACAACTGCTATTCATCAAAGAATTTTATATATATTCCTTAAATTAAATGTGAAAATAAGCACAGTGCGCCTGTTGAATGACACAATTTAAATGGAAAAACAAATGATATAGATCAGTGGTTATCAACTGATTTAGCTTCAGCAACCATAAAGTGCAAGCCTTTATGACACAGGACTAAAATTTGTGCCTTATCAGTATTTAACCAGACCAATGAACAATAACTACAGTGCTGTGAAGAGTGGAGGCAGTTCATTGTTTGCCTGTCCTGATGGCACAGCTGTTTGTGTGAGCTTCTACCCTCTGCAGCTGTGCTCTGGTAATCTGCTGGCCTGTGCAATATACAGCCAACTATTCATCTGTTCTGCCCACTACAATACTCTGCTTCACTTTGCATCTTTTTTAACCTTGTAAATCATAAATTCATAATTTATATTTTTGTTTTGCATTGCATTGCATTGCACACAACTCATAAGGATGAGTGTAGCTTATATATTTTTGGACATAAGTATAGTTAGCTATAGCGTTGACAGATTCTTTCAATTAACTATAGAGTATTATTGGCTACCTAGTATCTAACTTTCTCAAAGCAACCCAAAATAGACTTATAAGGGTAATCACCATCATATTTCAATGCAAGATACAGTGTGTTGTAAGTGTTGTAGTCACATAGTGAAATATTGTGTTTATGGGAAATACAAAGGAAACAAAAATAGAAAATTAAAAAAGGGCCAAAAACAGAACCTTGGGTAACCTCATATAAGTGATTGGGGCTTAAAAGTTTCCAGTGTTAACGAGTAATATCCTAGTTTTAAGACAATATCAATTCATTTCTTTATAAAGTCCATAAAAATGACATGAGTGAGGTTATAAAAAGCAGCATTGCAACTTGGCAAACTACAAAGATAGAATTACTAATCAAATTAGTAACACTTTACAATAAGGTCTTATTTGTTAACATGAGCTGACATGAACATGAACAATGAATAGTTGTATTTTTTTCAAATAACGTTAGCAAAGATTAATAAAGGCTGTAACACATGCAATGCTTATTAGAAATGTTAGTGTTACCCAAATTACAATAAATTCTATATAAAATTATAATAATAATAAATCAGTGGGCACTTTTTATGGAGTGCTGGCCCCATGCAGTGGCAAATCAATTAATTTAAAAAAAACAAAAGAGTTAAATCATCTTTCTCTATGGGCTGCATATTATTACAATCATTTTACTATCATATTACGATTATGGTCTGCGCTCTCCAAACATTTTCAGATCATATTACCAACCAATGTTGGAGCTGCTTTTGAAATACTCTATTCTCACTCCGTTGGTTTGGCTTGTAAAAGAAACTACTTATGAATCTGTCTGACTTCTCCAAACATTGACTCAGATCAACCACAGGAAAACCACCAGTCAAAAAGTCACCAAGGAAAAAATAACCTCTTTGTAAATGCTCATGTATTTTGCACAAAATGTGGAAAACTATTAATTCTATAATGGAGGGTTCGCAGAAAACATAGATTTTGAGTTTTACTTTTCTTAATCTTTTTATTTGTATATAAATACTCCCTTTGTGATTTGTTTTGGAATATGAATCATAATGTTGTGTTCATCAGAATAATCGAGCCCTTTGAGGCCTATTTTAATACAACCTCATAAAACCCCCATTCACCACCACCCTTACTCTTTTGTTTTTTAAGGGATTGTTTTGAAATATTTTGATGACAATCTGCTTAGATTATTAGATTAGTGATACATGATTGCTCTCAGTTTCCGTTTTTTCTAAAGGACGTGTAATGTTAATGCAACAGCAGTTAATCATCGACATTATTGATGATATTCAGCCGAGAGTCAGTCTCAGCAGTGAAAATGGATTAGCCCTCTGGCAAAATCACTAAATTCATATTTTAAAACATCTTTATATATATATATCAGTAAGGCAAATTAAAGCAGTTTATTTAATTTTAACACGGTCTTGAATCGAACCCATGCTGCATGATTAATGCTGGTAAAATATTTATCCCATAAAAGAAACAATTCTGCACAGTTGGATATGTACTCTTGTGAGCCAGCGGTTTCAACCTTGGGTCAAAGTCAAAACATTAACTGCACTGCCCAGCTGTTGAAATGTGGCTCTGTTGGACGATGTATGTGTGTAGAAAGTCTGACTTTATACTGTTACTTTCTGAAAAGCAGAATCTTTGTTACTGACCATGCCAGATCTACCAATACACTTTTTTCTTTGACAGAAGACAACATAAATCCACACTGCTATAAACATCTAAGCCGAGCCAATATTCAGGGTTGTGTTTCTCACAAAACAACGTAACTCACTGATTAACTGTCACAGTATGATGCATAGTTGGAGAAACTAACCAATTAGTCACAACTGTTTTCCAAACCCTTAGTAACATGGTTGCACCTATGATGTTTGAACCACATTGGTTCAACAATATAGGACTGTTGTTAATGATGTGACATGCAGGTGGTGGAGTAATAAGTTCATAATTGATTCAAGATGTTGCTGTAAAGAACATGACTACTACACTGTTTTTTGTTACATTTTATTTTGCTCATCGAGTTCAGGTTCCCTCGTTTGCCATACTCCAGGGCATTTATGCACATGCATATTCTTTATAAATGGTGCTGATTGTTGACACGCTAAAATACATAGATTGAAATGGATACACATTCAAAGGGAATGAATGATATACAATGTACTGCATGTTAGCTTGCTTAATGACAGATTAAATCCATGTCATACTAACAGAACATTATGCTTCTAACCACAAATCGAGCACTATAGTTCCAACCATGTATGGTTGCGAAGCTTTTAGTGAATGTTCGTTTAAACAGTGGTTTCGGGAAACAGGTTTCAATCTTTCTACTTCAGACTTTCACATTTAATTCAGTGTATAACGTGCTGTTTCTTTGACATTAACTGTGAAATTTACTAGCAATTTCTGAGTTGAATTTGAAATGATAATATTTCACAGTTTTACTGTATTTTTGATCAAATAAATGCAGCCTCAGTGAGCATGAGATACATACTTCTTTCAAAAACATCTGAATTGTAATGCATTTTATGCTGAATATGACTTCCAGTATAACTACAGTATGCAAAATGTACAGAGATTAGTTGTTTCATGCAGGCTATGACTATGTGGGAATCAAGAATGGGACATGGACAAGGGATCAGCCTGACTACAGAGCTGTTTTGAATCAAAAGCCCAGAGGAGGACAGAGTGAAGAGGCCAGAGGGAGATGCTCAGAGGCAGAGCTGCATTAATGGCATTGCCTCGGAGGAGGCTCGGGTACAGTGAGGAGTAATTAAACAAGCTTTAGGAGATGCATACATCAGTGTGTGTCTAACCTGCTGATTCAGGATCTGCTGCTAGTCTGAAACACCGGGAACCATGACTTCCTGAAAACCTGCCTGCCTGAGAAGAAAGAAGATCGATGTATATATTCAGAAGATAGATGAAGTGAGACTTGCCAAATGAAACAGCACAACCCTCAGTCTCATCACCCTCTCATCTTAAAAAAATGGTAATAGAGGCATAGTTACATTCTTTCTAATATATAATAATAACAAAATAAAACTTGAAATGATTTAAACACATTTAAACAAGTGCCGGGGATGCTATTTTGAAACTGTAGCTATAGTCAATTGTTTAAACCAGTGGTGTCCAGTGGTGTTCTTGAACTTCACTGTCCTGCAGAGTTTAGCTCCAACCCCAATTAAACACCTGACCCAGCCAATCACGGTCTTACTACACATACTAGAAATTGTGTTGAGGCAAGCTGAAGCTAAACGCTACAGGACAGAGGCTCTCCAGTCAAACAGAAAAGTTACAGAGATTTTAGTTCATGAAAATGATTTATGAGCACATTTCTATCTAAATTATATATTTTATAAAACATGTTGAACACCAAAATTGCTAGAAAATCAAAGCCATAAATCTAAACAAGTTGTGTTCCAAATTTGAGGTACATATCTCAAAAAAAGAGCTTTTAGTAAGATCTTATACGGGCACAGTACCAACCTTTTCCCATTAGATGCCAGCAGTACTTTGCAGGTATACACAGAAGTGGGATTTGTGATTCACAGAACAGTATAATTTCTCTCTTTACAGGCGCACAGACACATGCACATTTTTTAGTTCACTCATGCAAACCACACTCTGACATCCATAACAACACACCCACACAATTCTAATTGCATAATTTATCCAACTGGCTCTAAAACACAGCAAAAGGAGAAAACGGGAAGGGGGAGAAAAACTCATTGCTTTAAAGGCCAAACCTGAGAAAATAACAGCATTTGCCAAAAATAAATAAATAATTAAATACATTTTGAAGCTTTGCCATCAGATTGAAACTCTACAGTATTTATAGATGAATGGCCTTGGGATTAAAAATAGCAATTTTAATGGGTTTCAATTGGGACATTTTTGTCCTTAAGGTCCTGAATTTAACTAGTTTGTGTATCTAGTGTAAAATAGATCTATTAAAGGAAATGAACGTGAAATATTAAAATTCTAATAAAAATACACATGTATGCAAAAATAAATAAATAGATAAAAATATATGCTGTGAGCATTAACACAGGCAAAATTATAAAAAATAAAATAAAAAAGACAATAATGTACATAAGGATACACATACATTATATTAAATATAGTAAACAGACAACACAGAATTTCAGAAAAAAAAAAAACTTTTCAAATATTATTGTAAACATATAATAAAATTGAATGAATTCAATTGATCAGTTATCCTCTTGATTATGTTTTTTATTTTTTTATTTTATTTTTTTTTTTTTAAAACTGAATCCATAAAAAAATGGAATACAGAATTTGGGAGAAAGAATAAAACAGATTTCATAGGGCCCTAACTAGAAATGTTATTCTTTATTCGAGAAAGGCTCAGTGCAATGCACAGATCAAAAGACCATTGAATATTGTCCGACTTCCTTTCCTGACTCTGCCATTGAACAGTGCTTTACTATCAAACAGAACAGAAGACATGAACTTTGGTTTTGATCATGATTCCCTTGACATCTGTTAACCCTGCTCCCTTACATCCTGTCTTTCTTTTTCTTAGCCCAACTTTCTCCCACTGCATTTTAAAATATAGTAATAATTCTTCAAAGTGCTGCTACACATATTGCACTTATGATATACAAAATGCTCACTCATTATCAAATCAAATAAATTTGGAGTTATATTTAGGCCATTTTGCTACTTTGTACCAGGCTTACTTGTAAAGTTTTAAGTTAAGCACATTTTATTTCTACAGTGCTTTTCATAATGCACATTATTTCAAAGCAACATGATTATTTATTTAAATTTCTTTATTATTTATGTATTTTTATGTATTATTTACGTGTGGTACAGACCTAATTAAATCTCAAATAATGTATTATTCACATGAATAATTCATAATGACTCCAGCTTTTGATGTTGATGAAGGTTTTTAGGACCTTCAAGATCTGCAGTTTGGTAGAATTTAATCTAAAGCAGAATGACTTCTCTTTTTTCAATGTTTTGTCATGCATTTGAATGCCTTCATCTTTCAGTGCAAAGAACAAAATGTCATACAAGTCAACTGTTGTACAAAATGTCAAACAAGTCAATTATTTTTAAGCAATCTAATATTCAGTTGTTTCTATGTAGCCACTATCACAACTGACCAACTCCATAATCAAGCATTGTCTGCTCCACTGAGTCTGCATTAAAGCTGTCTTTCTTGGTTTGTTTTGCTGAGCTGATATTCTTCCCCCAGCAACAAGAGCACACAAAACACAAAGGCCATAGCAGGAAGATACAACTGTCTGAGACATATTGAAAACCTAATCGCCAGAAAGTACATCTTGCTCTGACCTGCAGTGGTTGAATCCTGCTGTTTAGCTGAACATTCAGACACCGTTTCAAGTGTGTCATGTTCATCTAATCCTGTCAATCATAACACAACGGGGATATATAAACAGCTGCTTAACACAAGTGACCCTATTCAGAACAATGTTAAGTACTGCAAGTGTAACATTGCTTTCATAGGACAGTTCTGTAAACAATAAGTTTACAGTGCTCTGTAAAATGTTAAGCTGGTCGCAGTGACATGCACTTAATGCCTCATCTGCGGTCATTCTTCAATAAGGTTCATTAGTTAACATTTAGTTAATTACATTAGTTAACATATATAAATAACATAAATAATAATGAACAATATTTCCACAGCATTTATTAATTTTAGTTCATGTTAATTTCAGCATTTACTTTTGCATTATTAAAATCACTAGTTGTATTTATCTCAAATATTGAATTTCCCCACATGCTATGAATGTAATAAAATTAAACTTTAACCTAATCTGTTTACATATTGTCAACTGAAAAAAAAAAAAAAAAAAAACTATTTTATGCAATTTGTATGCATTTATTTATTATTATTATTAATAAAATGTTAATATTATTTTGTAGATCAAATAGTCGTTATATTAACATTTAAGGGGTTTTAGCATGTTATATATCAAATTAAACGAGATAATCTAAACATGCATAAACATGATCCATGGTTTTGTTTTTTGTGTTGTTTTTTCAATCTACAATCTACGGAGAAATCTACAGAGAAATATGCTTAGATGGTGTAGGGTAGGCAATGCTAACAGACTGCATGGGCTGGGCTTCTAAAATGTTTACAGACTGCTGAACTCAAAAAGCACAGTTGAACAAAGAAATTCTAACTTAATAGCTATTGCATAAAAATTTAAATGCATAAAAATATGCAATTTAGAAGTTGTTGTTTTGTATTTCTGTCCTGACCAAAACATGATGGGACCTATAAAGCAACCAGTGGTTATAAACCTTATTATTCTAGTACTTTATTATTCAAGCATTCTTTTTCATCCATTTTAGTGGATTCTACTGTTAATAACATATAAATAAATATTTGTAAAAGTATATAGATGGTTTCACAAGCTTTTAATAAAACAAGCTGAAGACAGAAAAAGCATAATGATTTGTATTGTTAAGATCTGTATGTGTATACATATGTATGTGCGTTCTGAGATACTTCTGGTGATATGTGGGGTATCATTTCATTTCAAGCATTATTGTCTGCCAAACTGATAAAACTATTTTATTTCTACAGCTAAATCATCTGTGGTGCCTGCTGGAAATCTGTTGTAAATCAAACATGAATTGAATTTAATCAGTGCAGACATTCTCCCCATAGAACACGCACACACACTTACAGAAAATCACAGGGCCGGCGCTCCGCACACGCACATCACGCACTGCGCGTAGGGCACGAAGTGCTTGGGGGGGCACCAAAAAAATCTGGGTCGTGAAAAAAAAAAATCATCACAATAGGCTACTAGTATAAATAACAAATAAAATATTTCTAAAAGTATGTTAATATACAAAAGCAATACAAAAGTAATATAGGCCTAGACCAAATTAGTCGAGAAAAAAGGTGAATCTCTGTGCCAGTCTCCCTCTGGTGCCCCCCCTTCCCCCCCTCCCAGTGGTCTGTTCGATTCTGCCTCAAAAAAATGTCAAATCTGGCAGACACCGACCTCAGACATGGCCTCGAAAAGGCACCAAGAGTCGGGGGCGGAAAAAAAGAAGAGACAGCGGGATGATGCTCGCCGCGTCGCTTGCAGGTAAGACAATGTTTTAAATAAAAATGTTTGTTTTGTAGCCCTTGCGTGTAGTATGCATGTCCAGGGGCGTCGGCGCGTCCGCGTCGCTAGTAGTGCAAAAAGATCCGGGGCTTTTAGCCCTGCATGTTGAGTCTTTTATTTTAACGGGGTCCGGGGAAATTGTGAAACTTGAGCTAAAAAAGATGCAGTTTGTTTGAGAAGGAAAGGAATGCCAATCGTTGGGGTCCTCATCGTCATATTTGAATGACAATAAAGCAAATTTTCCCCGTACGGTACGTTACAGATGTGTCACGTGTGCATATAGCTATTAGTGCAGAACGTTCCCTATTGTAATTTCTTCGCTTCAATACAATGTCTATCTGCCTCAGTCTGAACTTTAGAAAAACCCTGCAACTGAACGTGATGTGATTTTGCCAAATTAGACCGCTTAGACTAAAGATTTTTCGTTGTTGTACTATGGCATGCGGTCATTTTCAAGAGGTTCGGCCAAGGGCGACATCTGTTGGTGAAACTGCAATTAGAAAAAAAAAACACAATCTCAGTGTTTGTATATTTTCATATTCACAGAGTTATCAAATTATTAGGGCTGGGAAAAGATTAATCTCGATTAATCGCATCCAAAATAAAAGTTTGTGTCTACATGATATATGTGTGTGTACTGTGTATAATTGCATGGTTATTTGCATTTTAAAATGTGCACTTTAAAATTCATACTTCATAAAATTCATACACTTATACTGTTATTTGCACTAAACTTTTTTTGCACTTTTAACTTTCTGTGTTTACATTGTTCAGTTCCAATTATTCATTTGCAGCAGTTATTTTGGAAGTAAAGAGAACCTAACTAAGAAATTCTGAATGGTAGTTATTTCTTTGGTTGGTGGGTGGGTGGTTGGTTGGGGAGGGGAGGGGGGGGGGCACCGCCAAGCATTTGTGCTTAGGGCACCCAAATGGCTAGCGCTGGCCCCTGCACACACACACACACACACACACACACACACACATACACACTTACAGGAAATACCAAAGCATTCTAGGTCAGATTGGATGTATACATTGTTCGACTCACTCAGTAAAACACATGATTAGCCTTCTCAAATTCATTATAAGATGCAAAACACAACAAATGGCAAATAAAACAATTGTGAGACATATTGTGAGTGCTTATGCTGCTGCTTCTGTTTTATATGAGAAAGTAATGTTTCTCTTACAAGTTATACTATCCCAATATCTGGTGATCTGTACAGGAAAAATGTTCTGCCGTTGTAAATTTTTCCATGAGCATAATGCCGCATGCTCACAGAGGGGTAACGTGGGAAGACATATGGATCCAATCAGGAGAGAGGTCCCTTGGGGGTCCGCGCATGCTCAGGACGCTGCAACAAAGGCACTGTCCCACATGTTTGAAATGGAACGTAGGAAATCCGAGACTGTGAAATGTGTAGGAATGGCTCATGCTTCTCTCCAGGCATAAATAACGTCACGCCCCACCCTTCTTTGAAATGGAAATATTACCCGCAATCCTCAAATGAAGGTTTTTATCATTTGGGTTAAGCCCACTGGAGAGTTGGTTCGGGAGTTGATTATAGTTTGAATAATGAAGAACATGACAGATAGTTTTAAAAAGTCACACAGATATTTCTGATAAATAGCCTTGTGTCACATCTATCAGGTTTTCAACCACTGGATATGTGTTGCACCACTAGGTGGTGTTAGTTACCTATTTAAAACAGCTGCTTATCTACAATCTGCGCAGTTGTGACTTTAATTTCGTCAACAAAAACTCATACACATTTCATAAAACATTTCACAGGGCCCTAATATTGTTTATTAAAATGTAAATAAAACATTAAGACTGAATAAAAACAGAATTTGGGGTAAAATAAAACTGAATTTTTGTAAATGAAACAAAAATTTTTTTAAAAAATACCAGTAATTACAGTGTAATTGCAGTTATTTTGTAATAGCCCTCAAGGGTTTGGGATTTTGAGTTTTGGATCTAACACATGTGTTTGTTCATTGCTTTGGACTTTGGAAAATGTGAGACAGCCAAAAACCAAACACATTTATTCCTCATTATTACGCTCCCTTTTATCTGGGCCTCTTTCTGGTCATAAACTCAGTGTTTTATACTACAAACAGACAGATTTACAATTTTTTAATTTCATCTTTTTTTAATTTAGTTAGTTTTGGAGGTTTTTATTGGATCTTTTTGATCATGTGGAATTCATTAAGTTTAATCTCACGTTCCTTCCTGAAAATGACAAATGTTTGCAAAGTATTTCTTGATGTTGATGGCAACGTTTTCTGAATGGATGGGTGTGCATGAGCCAAGAGGGTGTCCGTGTGTTTGCAGGTGGGCTTAGATGTATGAACAGGCCTGTGTGAAGCACTGGCAGCCAGAGGAACAAACTTTTACCCACCACAAGGCTTCTCACTTCAGGACAGGATGTGAAGTGCTTTCCCACACTGTATGCCACAATGTCAGCCTTCATAGTGCCTTTCTTTGATTGGAGATGAGAAGGACACAGAATTTCGCAGATGGTAAGGTACATCGCTGTCTGTCCCTAAAGGTTGTGTGCCTCTTACACAGGGTCCCACTCAAAGATCCAGATTTCCAAATGCTGGCGACAAAGAGGCCATGACTGTGCAAGCAGAGCTGAGGAATAAATGGAGAAGTCTTAACAGAAATACCATTGAGTAAGAGTGCCTGGAAATGTCACAATGTAATAAGAGTGTTTGTTATTTGTGGTCTTTCATACAGGCTTGGCAGCACATCTGAGGGAACCTTGGAAAACATCTAGATCTGAGCCTCTTGCAGTAATGGCCCTCTTCAGTGCGGTGTCTGCCTCTTTACACCCCCCATTCTCCATCATTGTTCATTGTTTTCTCATAAGTTAGTTGTATTTATATGGCACAGTCTGGCATTTTACGCTTTTATACGCACTTTAAGAAAAGTCTGTATTGAATTTTCACAGGTGTTTTTACACATATTTTATTTCAAAGTGATTGCGTTGTGTTTTAGAGTTGAAGGAAATGCTTGTAAACTTAACAGAAACGGCACTGGTAATTTTATGCCATTTGGGACATTATCCATTTTTCTACTGATTTTTTTCATTTTTTTATTTTTTTCTCACAGTGCATGTTCTTATTTAGAAAGTCTGTATTCTATGTGGTAAACTATTGTGGTCTAAATGTAAGTGATTTACTTACCACAATAATACCCATGCAATTGGGTTTGTGGATGGTGTTGTTTTTTGTGTAGGTTTTGCCTCATAGACATGTTTTCTATGGCTCCTTATGGAATCGATCTGCTTCCCATTGTGGGTAAATTAAGCACTAAGCAGGCAGAAGTTGATTTTTAAATGACAGCCACAGGAATGTCACTTCACTGCGTTAACACATTTACATGCAGAAGTGTCCAATTTGAGTGGCTTCTAGAAAGTGCTATATATTCCATTGATATTTATTATGAATATAACCCACATTAAAAGATACTTGCTGAGTAGAGGTGTTCTAATATTTTTTAAGCAATCAGATTTAAAGTTTGTTGAAAATTTGCTCACCCTCAAGCCTTTCAAGATGTAGATGAATTTGTTTCTTTATCTGAACTGATTTGGACAAATGTAGCATTACATCATCACTCACCAATGGATCCTCTGCAGTGAATGGGTGCCGTCAGAATGAGAGTCCAAACAGCTAATAAAAAGATCACAGTAACTTCATTTGGACAACTTTAAAGGTGATTTTCTCAATATTTAGATTTTTTTGCAGATTCCAGATTTTCAAATATCTCAGCCAAATATTGTCCTATCCAAACAAACACGTATCCTTCACTGCATCCTTCCCATACATCGATGGAAAGCTTATTTATTCATCTTTCAGATGATGTACGGTATAAATCTCAATTTCAAAAAAATTGAGCCTTACTATATCACATACAGTATACAGTATTGTATCAATAAAGTCATTATTACCTGCTCTGCAAATATGCCTCAGAGGTTATTTGCATCAGTATTTTCATAATTTAAATTTGGCTGTCCAACATTCAAATTTAGTTCTGTGTCTATAAAACTTTTATTTTTATACTCCAGTTGCTGAAGAGTGATGTATATGTGCTTTGACCTTCTATGCAAAAGTTTGTCAGTACATTTAACAATACACTTAACCATATTTCAAAGACAATAGAAATAATTATGAAATTACATTGAAGATACTTAAATGGGTCAACAAAACTATATAAAATTATTGCATTTAATATAAATTTAAACTATAATTCATAAATAACAGGAAATACACATTATTTCTGCAATAAGTGCTATTTAAAAAGTTGTTTTTTTTTCACATGGGCACACATGTTCAATAATATTTAATATTGAATATATATTCAAATATTCAATATCCAGCAGATGATGATTAAAATCAGGACAAAGAAATCTATATGATCCATGTGACGTAACCCTTTAATTTATGTTAATTTTGCTCGAAAAGAAAACATGTTTTTTTTTTTTATGAGAATTTTATATATTGTTCACATTACATTATTAAAAATATTAGGGTGTGATATGACTCAGACTTAAGAGTCACCCAATGATGTTAGAAACACAGTCTGAATAAGCATCATGATTAAATGTATCTGCTGTTTTAACAAGATGACCTCAGTGACCACAAACAGACCAAACAAATCAACTGTGACATTATTTCTGTTACACGTGAAATCCACATTTGTCATGATAATGCTTTGGAGAAAACAGCTAATTTCCTTTAATTTCTTAAACAGCCACCAGGTGTCATCCTACTGACACTGATTCTGGAGGCAACTTCAGAATGTCTTCTATGAGGCTGAGCATTGTGTCCACACACATTTTGTCTGTCCACCCACAGTTCCCTGTTGGAAGGCCCATTCTGATAATATATTTGCTTATTTGTCTATAATGAGGCGGACGATTATTTTTGTCTGTGCTAATGCGAGGGCAGTCTTCATGCTCGCACACTATAATTAATTATTTTTGGTCTAAATGATCACTGTGGTGGTTCATGATTAATTTTACCCTGTAAAGGTATTTTAATCTTGAAAACCTCACGAAATGCCCTTACAATTACCCTTCTTCTTCTTCTTCTTCTTCTTCTTCCTATACCCATACCTATTCCTCTTCCTCTTCCTCTTCTTCTTCCTATTCCTCTTCTTCTTCTTCTTCTTCTTCTTCTTCTTCTTCTTCTTCTTCTTCTTCTTCTTCTTCTTCTTCGCTACCAGCTATTGATATTAAGATAAAAAAAATTTACTTACAAAATTACTTACAAAAATACTTATAAACATCATTACATTTTAAAGTACTTATAAATATTGGCAGATTCAGCATTACTTTTTGGTTTGTTTTCACTAAATGAGAAAACCATACATTTGCAAATGTGAATCCCTGCTAAAAGATATTTTTTAGTAGAACATGAGCATATGTTAGCCTCAAAGCTAACAGCCTTCAATAATTAAACATCACAAAACTTAATTAGTTAATCATACCAAATCATTGTAGAAATGTAAACTACACTAACTGACCAACATTTTACAACGTAGTCTTGCTGTTCTTACATTATGAGCCATTTTCATTAACTTTCATTACAGTTTTAATTCTTTATACCAAAGGTGAGGTAGTAGGAATTTCGAACAGAGTAATTCATTCTCACAAAGCAGGCCTACTTTTCCTCATTTCTCCTTCACAAAAGCAGGAACACACGTGTCCGGTCCATATTGTCTGTCCCTGAGACAAGTAACCAATTTACTATCATCAACTGCATAAACTAGCAAATTCAACAACATCAATAACAAAAAAAAGAAGAAGGAACAAAAAAGGAACAAAATGAATGATTTTTCTGTAAATCATATTAAGTTTACCATGCATTCATATGTTCATATGTGTGTGTTATACGAGTGTCATTTGAAAAGGCTTTTATCCGTTTACATTATTAGCTTCATTTTTGTCACATTACAAATAAACTTCTCACCATATCATGTCTATGTTATGTTATTCAAATAACATGACACACCACTGATGTCTGTTACATTAAAAATTCATATTAATTTTCACACTATACAGGCCTGAATAAAATATGCTGTGCCATTTCTGTCCTGAAATAAAGTGTACATGTTCTCTTTTTCTTTTATTTCAGTAACAAAGCCATGGATGGAACATTTCCTATGTGCATCAACATAGAATATTCACCTGTATGAAATGTGAAATGTCTCTCCAAGATTTTGAATAACTATGTGATTATAGATCTCAGTTGCATGAGCAATTCCTACAGATGACTATTCTCTATGGTTTATTTTGAAATACAACATTTGTCCACAGGGTGTCTCTAAAGATCAATCTTAATGTGTTAGACCTGAGCTGTACAGCGTCTTAAACTCAAAACCTATGCTACTTTTTTAAACCAGTTATACAGTTTGTAAATAATGACAGTTTTAACTATTTAAGGTAAAGCCAGTTCACACATATGGTCTGAGTTAAATGAGATGCAACATGACAGAACCATTCTCTTATAGCTATATCTGATGCAATAATAGTTAACATTTCTCTTTAAAATCTTCTCATGGGCATGTGAGGTGCAGTGAGAGCCAACGGTTAGGTGGGTTACATTTACAAGTGTCCTCCTAACTTCTGGCACCATTCTCACAATCATCATTGCCATATTTTTAGTGCTCCTTGCCAAGTGGACACTTCAACTGTGTCCCATGCTGAGAAGATTTCGCCAGGTCATGGAGAGAGCTCATCTCATCTCTGAAGAGGATCTTGGGTAATTAGCATTAGTGCATCTAATTAGAGGTGAACCAGTGCAAAAAAGGCCAACATTCGACATATACCTGGTGCCAAAATGTCCCAAGTACCCACTGAAGCCTGTGAGATAAGTGGCCTGGCAGTGTTTCCATATCACTGTTTTATTGGCACGTACTTGATGAGCATGTGAACTACCAGCTAATGATAGGGTCTTATATGACGCAAATGAAACAGTAGAAAATATCCTGCTTAGATTGTGTAGTGTTTGAGTATTTCAGCATGTATGATGCAAAAGCAGGTTTTATGAACTCCTCAAATGTCCTCTTATAGAATTCTATTATATATATGGCCAATGTTTAAGATTTATTTAAATATATATATGTTACCTGTGTTTATTTGCTCCAGTTATTATAGACTTGACATAAATTATTTTTTTTATTTGGAAACATCCACTTTCTGATTTATATTTACATAGTCTTTCAGTAATGAGAGCCTGACTTGTTACTTGTCTGCACTGAACTTGGCCTAAACAGTTGTAAATATGTCATTTACCAAAACAGACTGGATTTATTGTGGCTGTTTCACAATAAGCAGCTTCCTGTGGAAGCAATGATATGTGGCGCCCGTTCTTGACATTTTCAATGTTACTAAAACTGTGAATGTTTTCAATTTAAGAATGTTTTGTATGATGTGGGATACTTCTTAATGACGTCACTGCTCGATAAATGTTCACATCTGATGCAGGTAATGTAATTTTCCCAAAATTGACTTTCTATATGTCTCGATGTGATTAGCATCTTAGAATCCGCTTCACACACATGCACTCCACAATACTGGCAGCCTTTCAAATAAGCACACTGTCATTGTGTAATATTCGGTGTGATCTATTGCTTTTGCTTCATCTGAGCAGCAGTTTTCCTCTGTTTTCCTCTAGCTAATCCACAATAAACAGCCATGTAAACAGACAAGCGTGACAGAGGATGGCTCTCAGAGCAGGGACTGACACAAAGGCACTGTGCCAAAGTAAATAAATGGCCTGAGATGTGGCGTGCTTTCTGACAGAATGGTCAAATCTGCCCCTCGCCCTTAGAGACGCACAGCACGAAAGTCCAGAGAGGCTGACCATTAGACATGCGCACTTTATATGAAATGGGTCATGAGTTAGTCTTTTATTAAATGGTCTTCACATGTACCATTGTAGATTTTGAGTCATATTATTAAATGCACTAATCATTTAGTCTTAAAATTTTAATATAAAATTGTAATAGAAAAGTTCAGAATTTGCACAGAAATCTTATGGTTTTCCAATACAAGGCTCACTGTAAAATGCATCTTTATTTTTGCTAAACTCTACCTACCTTTACATACAATTCACCAACAACTTTTATTCCTTTTAACACAAATTATGATTAGAAGCAGAATAAAGACTTATTTTCATGTGGTTCTTGCACACTTTATGTTATGACCTCAAAATACGTTCACCATAGTGCATTATTTGTAAACTAATGCATTTTGACGTTTGCAACACATAACCAGCTCCATATGTATGGCTTTTCAGACATAGCAAACTTGCTCAGTAGCTCACCTGGTACAGCATTCAACTTGCAATGCAGAGCATTCGGATATGAGTCGCAAAAGATTTCAAAGAGTTGTAGAATCAAGCTAAAATGAAATGGTTGTTTCAGAAAATGTTTTGTCTCACATATGCTTTTGTTAACACTGTCGGATAGGTATAGAGTAGGGTGTAGTGTAGGTGGTATGTGTCACTCACCAGATATTTGATTTCCGAACTGCTGCGATATGTACAACAATTCATGTAATAAAACACTGCCAGAGTCACATTCTTCTGTTTCGAATAAAAATGAATAGAAATGTTGCCACAGGCACGTTTTTTTCAACACGTGTTTCCAGCTTCAGTTGTTGTTTATGACAAAAAAATGTTGTTTTACTGGTTACTTTTGAATGATAAACACTTTTAATAGAGTGTTTGTTCTGGGTCTTAACACAAATCCAGCAGAGAACCAAACAGGTAGCATAGACTTGCTCGATGCATCGTTCTTGATACATGTTTAGTTGCGACTCTGTGTCTAAGCTAACACCTAGAGTCATAATGTTGAACATGTAACCACATCATACTGTTGAAGAGTTCTGCCCCTCGTACTATATGTCAGTTTTCTTCTTTCTTACAGATAAAAAATCCTTTCAAATGTGTTATAATGAGCCAGCTATGTCATTATGTACCGTTAGCATTGCAGCTCAATCGTTATGTAAGAGATCTGATGAGATTTCTGTGGCAAATTAGAAAGAACGCCGCCTATGCTTGTCTTGAACAAAACCAATAGTAAAAGAGTGAAAGACAAATGACAGTGTTTGAGAAAGAGAGAAATAAACAAAGAACTCTGCAGAAAGAAATCACCTCGGGGACAGCAGTAGTCAGCCGTTAAGAAACAGCCCTGTTTCCTGCATATACCCAGTGGACTAAGAGGACACGTTTGGGGTGGGACAACATATTCTCTCACACTGTTGCTTAACACAGCTGTCATGATAAAGCATTGGACATATAGCCTTGACTGAATCTCTGGGTTAATTTATGGTTTATGTATTTTCATGACTTGTCCTTGCATAGACCAATAAGGCCCATTAAATACTTTTACACTGCATTATAGTGAAGCATATCACTATTGCTCTTCGAAAGCAGACTTTTAACATACTTGAAAATATAATTTACAAAAAATATTAATGTATTATAAAGTGTGAACAGGATATAATCTTTTCAGACACTTTATTGTATCTTATTTCCATTTGAATAAAAAAGTAATAAAGATTTAAATACAATTAGTTTAACTCTTAAGAGTGTTTTTTGACCTACTTAAGTAGGAGGTAAGTACATCTTTATATGTAATTTCATAATTACTGCTTTTGTCTTTGCAAAATGGTTAAAGTGTACTGCTGAATGTACTGAAAAGCATGTATGGCAAACTAAAATATACTGTAATATAATTTTTATTGAAACTTTTCTTGTATTTACATATATATGTAATTAAAAATTATTATTAATAATAATAATTATTATTTTATTTTTTTTTTTTTTTTTTTTTACAAAAAGTACACTGAAAAAAATATATACTTTTTTCAGGTAAGTCAGGTACAGTAAGTGGTTTGCCATTAATTTATTTTAGCAATGTAGCTAACATAAATTGATGGCAACCACTTACCTTAAATTTTTTTTAGTAATTTTTTAAGTTGAAAGTTAATCAACTAAATTTGTTTATTTAAATGTAGCTAACATAAATTGATGGCAACCACTTACCTTAAATTTTTTTTAGTAAATTCAATGAATATTTTTTTTTTTCAGTGTACTTTGTAAAGAAATGAGTACAAAGGGTAAAAGTGCACTAAAAAACAAATACCAAAAACTATATAATAAAATATAATTTAATATAATAATTTATAATGTATTATTAATATAAACTTATTTATTATATTATAATGCTATTATATTATCTGTACTTTTTTATTATTATATACTTTGAACATTTGATGAACACAACAAGTCCACATTTAATACAGTTATGCACAATTATTTTTCACAAGTAAATAAATATTTTTAAAGTTAATATGTTGTCTTTCTTTGCATTCTCTCAACAGAAAGAGCATATCACTATTTGAAATTTTTCTAAATAATTCCATATTGAACTGACATCATAAATTCTACTCTTGCAAGATTTTGGGGAGAATTTATGGGGTTTGATGCTGGTAATTTTGCTCTCAGTGTATTCCCTATCACATTTTGATTCAAGTGTACTGACCTACTTTTGATTTATTCATCCAAAATGTGGCATATTCCGTGACATTCCTCATTATAGGAGTTCAGTTTTTATGACTGGATTTTATACGAACCAGTCCGTGTTTTCCGCTTTGTGGAAATCATAGCGCCATGTGTCTCATATTTTAGAGAAGTCGGTGCAATTTGGGAAAGGAATCAATTAAATCTATATGTGGATGTGTGTAAATATTGAAATGTAACCCCCTTTGAAATCATTAACATTTTCATAAGTTGGCCTAACTGTAATTTATTTTTTTTTATTTAGTAACTGTAACTGATTACAGTTACATTTATTTTGTAATTAAATGATGTAACGCCATTACACCGGCTCTAGTAATATAAAGCAAGTAGTTTATAGGAAGTACAGTAAGTATGTCTTGCATCCTGTTTGAAAAATGAATGAAGAGTTTTTTTTTTCTTTCGCCACGGGGTAGCACAACATTGTGATATAGCATCCCCAATGACAGAGCAAATAGGCTAACAAACGGTCTCAGAAGACTTGAGAAAACAACACTCATATATCAAACACCCATTTAGTGGAGGATCAAACCATTTTGTCACGGAAAAAAAGTCAGTCTGCCTCCACTGCCCTGCACACCCACCTTCACACAGAAGAAACCATGGCCTGATGAATGGGGCTACTTTCACTACTGTAGCGGTCTAAGGTGGAACGAACACTCATCTTAGTACAATAACCAAACCCCATCAGAAACCCAGAAAATCACTTTGTCTGAGATAGATGCCACAGTTAGTCTTGCTACAAGTGGTTTCCACATCACTGACTTAGTGCTCGGCCTGATGAATGTTAAAAAAGTTTAATCTGAGCATTTTCTCAAGCTTACTGTGGAAACTGAATGTAGGAAGTAGCTTGTAGAACTACAATTCCAATTTAAATGAACTGAAATTCCCATGATATGATATATATGACAGAGTAATAGATAGAGCTAATGTTTGCAATGCCAACTCTTAAAATTTGTATGTATGTATGTATATATATATATATATATATATATATATATATATATATATATTATATATATACTGTGTGTGTGTGTGTGTGTGTGTGTGTGTGTGTGTGTGTGTGTGTGTATATATATATATATATATGTATGTATGTTTGCATCTTAACTTAAACAACAACAGCAACAAAAAACACACACACTTTTGTATAGACGAGGGTAGAAGAACTGCATTACCTGTGGTGAATTTCTCTGAATTACAATTCCAAAAATCCCATTTAACTTCCTGTGGAGTGTGGGCAGTTCACACACATGAAATGAAAGTTTCACACAGTGTTTCATGTTTGTAGGAAACAAATCCATCATTGAGGTGTTTTAACTATGAACTGTCGCGTATAGTCAAAATCCATAATAGTTCTTCCTCTAGTTAAAAGGTCCATCCCCTGTTGTCCTCTCACATCAAAATCCACCAACATATTTGTTTTGGACTGGTTATGTTTGTAAATGGTACTTAATCTGTGCGTATTTCTCTCCTGATTCAGATGATATGACGCCAATGGCCTCATATTTTAGTGAAAGCAATGTTGTAATGATAAATTTGTTGATTAGATTCAGATTTTCATTAAAGAAGATTTATCAGTAGACTGGAGTCATATAGAATACTTGTGGATTATTGGGTTGTTTTTATCAGCTGTTTGGACACTCATTCCGACGGCACCCATTCACTGCAGAGGATGTGATGTAATGCTAAATTTCTCCAAATCTGTTCAGATGAAGAAACAAACTCATCTAAATCTTCAATGGCCTGAGGGGGAGTACATTTTCAGCCAACTTTCATTTTTGGGTGAACTATTACTCTTTTTACTTAATTAATCAAACACAACAAAAAAAATACATACATACAATTTATTTATAAAAAAAAATCTATACAACACAACTTCTATCAATAAACACAAACAAATCTGTCTGATACAAAAAACAAACCACAAAAAACTAACCAACCCTAGCAACCACCTAGAACACCACAACAACCACATGGCAACTCCCCAGCAACTATACTGAACACCTTAGCATTACTGAGCACACACAAACATCACTAATGTCTTTAGTAAACTTAGCAATGTACCTGAGTGTTATAGTTCCCCACTGGAGCATAGGGCAAAAGGTTATCCACTTACTTCTGCTCTCAAAGGTTGATTTCCAATGTATAATGGGAATCTTTCTTTCTTTGATTTTCTTTGCATCCCTTTTGCATCTATCATTAGTCACTCTTCACCTTTCATATAAAACAACCCGTTTATTCAAGGTAAATGCGCAAGTGCTTAAAAAGTCTTAAAGGGCAAATTTTGACCTTTCATAGAAAGGATTTTGGCAGACACATTTCATATCCTTTTTTTGAGGTCTGTGGATTCCCCTAACAGACCTGAGCCTTTGTACTAAGATCTTCACCCCTGCACTAACCTCCAGAGTGAGATAGGCTCTATCTATCTCACTTTCTCTTTTTCATTTGAGTCTTATGGGGGGAAGAATATGCTTGTTCCACAATATTATTTTTACAACTGTTTGTGTGCAGAGCTTCTGCATTGTGTGACATCAAATGAAAGAAGTGAAAACTCAGCACAAATAGTTGTGAAATGATACAGTCTGGATTCACAACCTTAAATTGTATGCCTAATAAACAGAACACATGAAGACATGAAAATGTCATTACTTTAAAAGGCTAATTCTTGTTGTCTCCTAATGAGCTGCCCTTTGATGCCTCATGACAGAAGGTAACTGTATAGGACTCTAATTCAGATTAATGTAAATACTTATTTCATCTAAGATTTCAATATGATTAATATAAATCAATATTTCATGTCCATTTATTATTTATTTTATTTTATTTTAATTAATAATGTGAAGGATTTGCCTGTCACACACTGCCTAAAAAATAATTAAATAATGTTATTTTAAAAAGAAAACTAAATTTATTTCACTAAAATACAGGAAAATATTATTACAATTTAAAATAACTGTTTTCTATTTAATATATTTTAAAATGGAAATAATTTATACGATAGCAAAGCTCAGTTTTTAGCATCATTACTGCAGTCTTCAGTGTCACATGATCCTTCAGAAATCATTATAATATGCTGACTTTCAAAAACATGAAAAATATTAATAATTATTATTCCTCTATTTGACCAGTAGTGAGTTTATCTTTCGATAATGATTGATGGCCTGTATGTTATGTCTTACAATACAAAAAAAAGAAAGAAAAGAAAAGGAAGTTATTCTAAAGACATATGCTAAACTGTTTTCTTTTTCTTTCTTTTTTTTTTTAAAGATTGCTATTATTGTATATAGTATATGATACCAACATTTACAGAAACAAAAAACCCTTACAGGGTGGATTCAACACAATAATTAGAAAACATGAGATTAATAATTAGGCAATATGCAGTGAAACACGTTCACTTTTTATAGCAATCACCATCCGATACTGGAAAGTGTTTTATAGTGAACCTTATGTAGAGAGATTGACAGACGGATGTTGCATTATAAACTAATTGCTCAAATGTTGGAAAGCTGCTTTTGAATTTCATTCCAGTGAAAGTTCAAATGCAAGTCCTTGTTTTTAGGATGGTATTCATGTATCTCTTTAGCAGAGACAGGAAATGATTCATCACTTAAGGTATTTGTGCCACTATTCTTACTAATATTTTGTGCATAGTAAAGCCTCAGCATTTTGATTAGAGTCACGAAGCATGGCCTTTTACATTGTCAGCTTTCTGGTAAACATCCATTATTCCCTTCCACACTCTCACACGCACTCACACACTCACAGCATCAACAGCTTTGTCAGAAGGAGGAAGTAAAATCTCACAAGCTGACATGTCACTGTACATCCTCCATTCCATCCTGAGAGTTTTCCCAACCTGAGCTATGACTACAAAGCAGGGAAATGCAAGGAATGCCTCTCAATGTCACGGAGGAATCAGCAGCTCTGAGCGCCTGTCACCTCCAGGAGCTCTGGATGGAAGGCCACTGGCGAGGGCAGCGTGCCCAGCAGACGTGAACCGCCAACTGGATGAGGTACCTCATACGAAGGACCCGCTTTAATCTTGATCCTCAACAATAACAGAGGGACAGGACAAGGCCATCAGTCTCCATTACGGAGACACTGTTTTCTCTCAAATTACCCTCTCTGTCGTGTTCTCCGCAGCATCTATAGGAGCGGCTGTCTCGTGCATCATTTTGCTCACAAAGCTTGAAAGCCCCCTGGAGGGGAGAGAGAGCTCCTTCCTGCCCCGCTGGCCCCTCCTCGCATGTCCGTCCACCTTGACAGGGACAGTCTCTGCCGACAAGAGGGAAAATTAGCATAGCAATGGAGGCCCTCTCAGGGCTGAGAGGGGCGGACAGTGTAAGTGACTCTGCGGCTGCCCACCCCCAGCCTCATTCCTACCACAATGGCAACTGAGACCCTCTGAACAAGTGAAAGCGGGACATCCGACTCACCTTAAAGACCTACCTATAGGCCACGAAAAGAGCAGGTGAGGTATCAGGTGACCACTTGCATGCAGTGTTTGTGCATTTCCACATGTTTCTCAATGAAAACAAACACAGAGCAGAGCGAATCAGCGGCGTCACTTTGACATAACTGACGCAGATGGATCATCCTATGGATGTTCTGACGCAGGTGCTTGGATTCAGTGTGTTTATATTTTGTCTAGCTCAGAGAGTCTCAATAGCTGCATTTTTCACTCATCCACCAAGAACAGCACTTCAGTGCATTTATGATAAGGAGATAATAGTATCATCTCCAGATGAATGATCTCTTTTGAACAATATCATGTTATTATATTCATTAATATCTCAAAGCAATATACTTGATATTGCCAACATGATTTTCCACTGATAGAAGTACAAAAATGCAGTTGTTTTGGATTTATCATGTCGTTCTCTTTAAATGTATCATTATCATTAACTTTGAATAAAGCTTTGTTCAACAAAAATGACATTTGGGACTGACAATTATGTGAGTTCAGTTTAAATCATTTCCATTATAGACTTTGTCAAAAAGACAAATGTAAACTAATTCTGGTACAAACTATACAAAATCTGGTACAAAAATCATGCATACACAAATGCATATGCTGTACAAAAAACTTTTTTATTATGTTGTTTCTGTTTTTATTGTGTTAGGTAAGTAGTATTTTTTTGTTATTTTTACCCTCATCAAAATAACCCAACTGCAGTTTGATTGAGATAAATTGGAATGCACAATGAAAAAATAAGACTTTTTGAAAACTGTTAAAAACTGAGTTATCTGTTTTTACAAATGAACTCTTCAAATATTAATAATAATTTTAACAAACAGTTTTTTTAATTGAATATATTTTAAAATGTCATTTATTTCTGTGATCCAAAGCAGACATTACTCAAGTCTTCAGTGTCACATGATCCTTCAGAAATTATTTGAATATGCTTAATCCTTATTATAAATGTTGAAACAGTTGTGCTGCTAATTTAAATAGTATTTTTTTATTTTTTTATTTATTTGTCTGTCTGTCTGTCTGTTTGTTTGTTTGAAACTGTGGTACATTTTTTTCACAGAATTTTTGGAACATTAATGTCTTTACTTTCACTTTTGATCAGTTTATTGCTTTCTTGCTGAATAAAAGTCTTCATTTCCAGACTGCCACAACAACAGCTCTGTTCACACCTAGCCTTTTGTGAGGTTGAAATATCTGCTATCAGTCTTCTTATGATTGAACTGTGTAGAGGTAACTCTTCTTGATGTCATGTGGTCTCTGTATAAACCTCTCGATTAATGCCCTCTGTCTCTCTGAGCAAGACTTTTCCAATGGTTTCTGCTGTAGATGCATCAGCTCAATGAAGCAGCAAGCCTTCGTTCACATCTTGTCTAGCAGAGCTCTCATCAGCCCTCATCCTTTCTACTTCAGAGTGTATCTGAGAACTGTCTCAATTCACAGACCAAGCGTGAAAGACAGCGAACAACTTTAGTGATATAAAGTGTTACTGTTATCGTCAGGACCTGTTGCCCAAAACCCACAGCTTCTGTAAAGAGTTCCATTTTAGACAATGACAGCATTAGTTGTAGTTGATGTCTGTTTTTTTAAGTGTTTTGTGTATCCTCGCAAAAAATTTTTTACCCTTGCCTTTTTTCTTTTTTACAGAAAAAACGAAACACTTGCTAAGTATGCAAGTTCATGTCTACTGTATGCATCAATACTGGATAGAGATTTAAAGCAGATTTTAGTCTTTGGAGGAATCACAGGACACAAATGGGGGTTTGGAAAAACAAATAACTGTTAAAACTGTTTTTCTCATTATGAGTCAATGACCCTTGATCATCAGACAGCAGTGAACACAGTTACTGACCCTTACCATTAAGGAAAGTGTTTGCCATTGAGATATACAATAAAAAGTCCATCTTAGCAGACAAATGCCCTTTAAAGAACTTACGTTGAAGGTTCTTTCCCAGCCATATTTATAAGAACGTTTTGCTAACATTCCCACTGTTATGAAAGTTCCCTTTAACTTATGAAAACATTATTTTTGATTGTTCTCTGAATGTTCTGAAACAAGTAGTAACGTTAAAAAAAATGAGTTCCATAAACAATGTCTATACAAGTCAAGTCACCTTTATTTAAATAGTGCTTTATACAATACAGATTGTGTAAAAAAAAAAAAAGCTTAACAGTGTTAAACAGGAAAATAATGTTTCAATAATACAATCAAAATTCAATTCTGGTTTGAAGCAGCTCTAAAAAGAGGACAATAGTAAACAGTCAGTTTTTCCAGTTAATGTCGCTTTATTGTTGATTCAGTGATGTCATCATCCAGATCATTTCAGTTCTCATCCAATACTGTCTGTGTATAACTTTGCCAGAAAGTTCTGAGAACGTTCCCTGTAAGCTGGGTTATGGCTTTGGTGGTTTCATGAAAAAACACTGCACAACTTAACACTGCACAAAAGTTCTTTACATTGGAAAAAAGGTTCTTTGGATTTTTAAAGTGACAAGTGACATGACATACAGCCAAGTATGGTGCACATACTCAGAATTCATGCTCTGCATTTAACCCATCCAAAGCGCACACACACAGCAGTGAACACACACACACACCGTGATCACACACCCGGAGCAGTGGGCAGCCATTTATACTGCAGCGTCCGGGGAGCAGTTGGGGGATCGGTGCCTTGCTCAAGGGCACCTCAGTTGTGGTATTGCCGGCTCGAGACTCGAACCCACAACCTTAGGGTAAGGAGTCAAACTATCTAACCATTAGGCCACAACTTCCTCTTAAAGTGTTCTTTTATGGTTCTTGCTCACTGAAAGGTTCTTTAAGGAGACCAAATGGTCCTTTTCTGTCTCCACTGCAAAAACTTCCTTTTGGGACATTATTTTTAAGAGTGTATTGACATATTGACAAATACTGAGGACAATATGAAATGGACACATTTTTTATCTACTACCATTTGCTAATAAACAATACATGCATGGGAAATGATTCCAATATGATGATTCCATGTTGCATTTGGGCTGGTGTGAAAACATGTTCTGCTTTTGATCCCGTGAATCAGCCGTGTAGCTGGAATCTTATTTAATAAAGCAATGACGAAGAACGCTTACGCACATGCTGCCTGCATGACAGCCCCTCATTCACAGAATACACACATAATCAAAGCAATGCATTAAACAGGAGTGATCCTTCTTCACATAAAGAACAACAACATTTTCATAGGCCTTTGCCTCTTAACCATGCAGCTATTTTCCAAACAGTCAAAACATGAATTTTTATGATCTGAGGGAATAGCTGGCATATCTAAAAACAGTAACTGCTTCAGTTTCCTCAAGAAATCAATGGAGTCTCATTTGTGAAGGCATAAAAGACTCACCACTGACAAAGGCATGCATGTACCACCAATCATAACAGAACAGACGGCAGATTGAACACAACAATGGGGACGTTCACCACAAGATGTCGGAGCAATTAGAAAGTCTTATTGTCCTCTGCTCTGCTCATTCAGGATTCTTGGCTGGAATTACCAGAGATGCATGAACTCCATTCTATCTGACCTCTATGCAATGTTAGTCATGCACATTTTAAGCATTGCAAATAATGTTGCCTTTATCTGCCCTGGACTTTAGCTGCTGAGAATGATTGCATCTCGCTTGGAAAAACTTGCTTATTCTGAGCTAATGTACACATACAAGTTGGCTGAATTACTGATAAGAGATTGTAAGAGAACTATGTAAGCCTTCTAACATGAGAGAGGTTTATATGCACAGTTTAAGAGCTGAATTCATATCTTAAGGCTTTGTTGTTTCATTCAACTTGGGATGAGTTACAGTTTTGAAATGCACTCGAATGTTTCGACCTTTTGACCCAAATCATAAAAGTCCAAACCACATAACCATTAACTAAATATTTATATTGGTAAATCAAACAAGTCTACAGTAACAAAAATCAGACAAAGAGAACTCTATGTACAGTTTAGGACCACAATAACTAATTTACCCATCATTTAGCCATTGCACTGAAACTCAAGCTATATCAAAATGCAAAAACATGAATTTGCAAAAACACTCACTGTCATTCTGCAATGATGAAATAATATAACTGTATTTTCGTGCAATTTTCTAAATGTAATAAAAATTATTTGCCACTGATCTGCAGGAGTAGTCATTTACTTTGTGTTATATTTTATATAGAGCTTGTGCAAATGACTTTGCTTTTGTTAAAAGTCACATTTAAGAATACATTTGGAAGTTTTGAGAGACAAATAAGCTCAGATTTCAGAAAAGGAAGTCATGTGTTTCCCACCCACATTATTGAGTGTTTTTGGTTTTATAAGTGAATCACTGAAAATGAGCACATTAATAATATTAGAGTTATTGTTAAATGGTAATAAGAGCAAAAAATAAATATAATAATAATAATAATTTTGGTTTCTTAAAAGGGGTCTGTGGGGCTAAAATGGTTGAGAAATGCTGGTATTTCTTTGTGGAAAAGAAGCACACTTAATTTGCAATAAATTAACAATTCAAATTTCAAATGTAGATTTTTAAAATTGTACTTGCAAATAATATAATTGTAATGAAATAAAAGATCACTTATATGTAAGATAGTATACTTTAAGTGTAAGTGCACTTTGTAATAATGTCAAATTAAACTCACATATATATATATATATATATATAATAAATTGCAAACGCTAAACCATAAATGGCTACATATACAGATGTACTTAAAGGGATAGTTCACCCAAAAATGAAAAATTCTGTCATCATTTACTATAGTTGGTGGTTACCATTGACTTCCATAGTATTTTTTTTTTTCTACTATGGAAGTCGAAGGCAACCACCAACTGTTTGATTACCAGCCATCTTCAAAATATCTTCTTTTATGTTTAGAAAGAAAGCAACTTAACATAAGAAAGCAACTCATACAGGTTTGGAACGACTTGAGGGTGAGTAAATGATGACAGAATTTTCATTTTTGGGTGAACTATCACTATATCAACTATAAAAAAAAAAAAAATAAAAAAAACTAATTGCATTTAATATCAATTTAAACTATAATAGATGTACAGTTGCAAATAACATACAATTAAATTTCTAAAAACATTACGTTCACTTTCCACTGAAGTATATTCTTTTAAAGTGTATTATTTTTTAGTAATATGTAGGCCTACTCTTTTTTTAAAGGGTACACACTACTATCCTCTCTGTGATTTAATTAAAGTCCTTGCCTCCAAGAGATTGATGATGGAACGATCTCCCTTATGTGTCTATTCTTAATATCCTGGCCACTGAGAGAGGATCTAATTGAATAACCCAAACGGTGTGCTTGCTCTCCGAGTAAATGAGCGGGCCTCATTATTTCTCGAGAGCGTGGTCTTTGTGGCGCTTGTGCACAAAGGTACATGTCCTGAGTACGCACTTCACTGACTCAGTGCGCTCCGTCCATGCACACTTCCGGTCCTCTCGCTATCAACGCCAAACTGACAAAAGATAATGAACCTGAATTACTGAGGTGTAAAGATTTTAGATAAACTAGATGCACCCTGAGAATAATACTCATGGACTATAGGCTATTATATTATCTCAAAAATGCATACTTGTTGAAATCAACACATTAGAATGCTTTTAGTAGAATCATGTAACACTGAAGACTAGCTGTTGTTGAATTATATTTTAAAGTATATTCAAATAAAAAAAAAATATTGTTTTAAATTATAATAATATTTTACAATACACATATACAGTTCTGAAAAAATTGAAATTGTAGTCCGTTACTGAATCCAAATGACATGACAAAAATTGTAGTCAGTAACGTAATCCTTTACATTACACATTTTAGGTAATGTAATGAGGCTAATTTTTATTACTTTTAGATTACTTTTGAGTCGTTTATCACATTGATTTAAATAGGATAATCTTGTACCATATTGAAATAAAAATACAAAGAGTAAGTAAATATATTCCAGTGCATTAAGCATTAAGTTATACGTCAAGGTTTCCCAAACTGGGGTTCCTAAAAGAACTGCAGGGGGGTTGTCAGTTTATTGAAAAGCTAATAATTAATTAAACCCTAAAAAATGTTAAATTAAAATAAGTAATTTTAAAATAACATCAATCAAAATAAAACACTTTAAAGGCCTGCTTAAAAATAAAAATAAAAAGATAGTTCAAGTGACCATTAACCAACAGAGAGCTGTGAACATTCAAATGTGATACTTAATTATTAAAATATTTATTTTAAAATCTCAGGGTACATCATATAAATATATTAGGTCAAAGATGGTCAGAATGTACACCTTTACAAGCAAATATGAATAATGTGAATTTGTGAATTTTTAAATTGTGCATCCTTTGTGTAAATGTCCACAAAACTGGGAGACTTCTTGAATGTATATAAGTGGCAGGCTATTTTAAAAAGGAACCTTTAAAAGATAAGAGGAATCAGGGAGTAATAAGTAATCATGTAATCAATAAAAAAGTGACTGTAGTCTGATTGGGAGTATTTTAAAATGTAATTTAATTCTCCAGCATTTTATTTAGATTTTTTTTTATTCTTAATCTTAAATACTGATAGCCTACTTGTAGTTATGAAAAAATAAAAATGCGATGATGATGATTGTAGGGTGGTGATGTGGGGTTGTGGTCCAGGGTGGCTGTGGGGGAAGGGACAGAGTTGAATGGCCCAACGGTCCTCCCACTCCTCGTACTCACTAGAGAGGGACAAAAGTGTGGGGGTTTCTGGGTGTTGTAGTTCTATCGTTGAGTTAACGCGTGTATTTACTAAAACTGGTCTCAGGTTTGCGAAACCAAACATATTTACTTGAGTGTCAGAGTATATTGACAGAGCTCGCCTTAATCTGTTCGCATAATTATCGGTGATTATAAGAATCTATTTCCCATCTATAAGCGCGGAAGAACTACAAGTTCCAAATGGTATTTGCGCGTGCGCAGTAGGCGCGGACGTGTGGGTCCGATAGCCATGAATGGGGTGGTGGAGACGCGGGTTTGTGAATTTTACCCAGATTCTAAAATTTATGTTTGCACCTCAATGGAGTTACTTTTATCATAACTTTCAACACAAATACACTCGCCTGCTTTAAATTCTTAACGCGAGACAATCTCGTCCGGCATTAAAGCGCTTTTGTGCTCATCGCGTGGCTCGAAGCAAATCACGGTTACGTTTGTTTTCTCCTAATAAACATGCCGAGGAACAACAAGACCTCGCTGGTCCAGAAGATAGCGAGCCAGGCTTATGTGACCTTCCCAAACTGCTCTACCTCTGCCATTGGGGATAATAAGACGTTTTTAGAGCGGCAGGCAGAGTTGGTCACCCTCCTGTCCAGCATCAGGGCTGCGGATCTGAGGATTGCGCCACCGAAGAAAGTCTCCATATCCTCCTCACAGTCATCAGCAGTTCCTCCAGTCACATACATGCACATCTGTGAGACTGATGTCTTCAGCATGGGAGTGTTTCTGCTGAAATCTGGGGCTTCCATCCCTCTTCATGACCATCCTGGAATGAATGGCATGCTGAAGGTCCTGTATGGCAAGGTCAATATAAGGTGTTATGACAAGTTGGATAAATCTGCTGGTGCCGAGAGTGACACTGAGAGGCAGTTTGATCCACCGCTGATGCCTTTCCAGGGAGATGATGTGAGGAGAGCCGTGCTCAGGTCCTCCGGACAGTTTTCTCCTCAGAGTGGCCCTTGCATCTTGTCCCCTCTCAAAGACAACCTTCATGAGATTGATGCAGTGGACGGGCCGGCTGCGTTTCTTGATATACTTGCACCACCGTATGACCCTGACAATGGGAGAGATTGTCACTACTACAAAGTTTTACAAACTTGCAAAAAGTCAGAGCAGAGCGGTGAAGACGAAGCCTGGCTTTTAGAGATCCCCCAGCCGGAAGATTTCTGGTGTGGGGGAGACCCACACCCCTCCCAAAAATTCTCTGTAAAAAGATAAAAACACTAAAATCCCCTGATACCCCCCCATACTAAAACACATATGTAAAAAAAATATTTTTTGTTGTTGTTGTTGTTTTTGGGGACTTTAAATGTCACTACATGATTTATAAATGTCAATTCCAAACCTATGTACATCGATTTGTGGCCTTAATTGCTTGTGAAAAATGAATGTATACATGCTTGAAAGACATTTACTCTTGTATAAGTGCACACTATATATCTATATTAAATACTTGTATTTAATTTATTAAAAAAAAAAAAAACATACAAACACTAATTCTTATGCACTGTTTATATTTTTACATTTAAAGTACAATTAAAATGTTCATGAATCGTTTTTCAATTTGACTTTGTCTTGTATTTAAAAAATCATTTTGTGTGCATCATGTGCAAGGCTATTCTTTAATTATTCACTTACTGTTTTTTTTATCAGTTTAGTTTTTATTTATTCCGTCTTCTGCATTTTTTTTAAATATACTTTTTATTAAGTATTAAATTATAAATAACTATAAATTTTATTATAATATATTCAATATATATGAATGTGTAAGAATATAAGTTTATAAAAACATATACTAATACAAGATATATTTATAAGGTATTTTTATAGGTTAATTTATAAGTGTTTAAACACTGCTTTTGATCATTTGCTATCGATTTTATATAATGATTTACTTAAATGATTTATCCTTCATATAGCTGTTGTTATCCACTGCAATTGAGAAACATTAAGTGAGGAGAGAAATGTTGGAAGCTAAAAATTCTTATCTTCTCATCTTTAAAATGTGTATAATATGCGTTTTTAGTTTTGTTATCACTAACAATAACGATTCTGCTGATTTATAATAGCCTATGTCGCACACTGGAGTGAAATCTGTTGAAAAGTCAGACTTTCACTGTGAATGTTTACAGACTTAATGTCTAATGTGGCTTCATGTTTCCCACACATTGGTAAATATATGTCTGTAACATTATCGTAGGAGGCAGCCTAAAAGTAATAAGATGATTTAATCAAATGAATTCTTAGATGTTTTTTTAGATGCTGTGCGGGTTGACATTGTACTTTCCTGCGTCCCTACAGATTTTTGTTTATAGACCTAGATGAGCTGAACAGAAATTACTTAGGTCCTCTGTTAAGTTGAGTTTATCTTCAGTGCTGATTTTTGTCTGTAAAGTTTAATTGATATAATATACAGTAAACATATATACATCAGTTAGCATATATTTAGATCGATAATCAGTCTGAAAGAGCAAATAAACAATAGATAATTCTAAGTTAACATCCATCTCTCATTCTCAGAATAGAGAGCGCATGTGTTTTTATATTGCCATGAATACAATAATAGTAAAGTAGTAAAATTATTAGTAATTTCATTCATTTGCTCTCATTAATTCTTTTAATTATTCACTGTTGTTTATTTAGTTTTTAAGCCTCTTAGCAAACACCATTTTTAGTTCCAATCCAAAAATCTATGTGCCAAATTTATGTATTGCTTGATGTAAATATGGGGTTGTCCCGCTCTGAATGCGGGGATTGGTATATACCTTCAACCACACAAAACCACAAAGATTCATAGTGTCAACAATTATTTGTCATTTTTTCAGTGTTGTTTCTCAATTTTCATACCATAGACACTGTAAAGTGTGGTCATACCAATGTCAAATCAGTGAATTTATGATCACAAAGTGAGTCATTTCGTTCACCTGAAAGTTTTAATAATTGTTCCCTTTACACTAACCCTTCTTTGATTATTCATGACATTTCCCCTCAAATATTTTGCCCTATATTGGACATTACAGACTGTGAATATTCGCACCCTTTGTGCATTTGTAAACACAGTGTGTGGGTGCTGGCCCTTATGAGACCATGAGTCAGAGCTCAGTGATGCCCAAACGGGAATGTCCCTGAAAGTCTACTTCACTTTTTCCTTTTACACTTTCTTTTTTATAATGAAAATCAGTTAAACAAACAGAAGTTCACAATCCATGTGTTGTTTATTATTTTCATGTTGACAAAGTAGGACATTATATATTGACCTGCGTTAGTCACTTCATAACAAATACATTTATATCAGTCAGAACAACCACAGAACAAACGTCAAGTCGCTATGAGTTCAGCTATATATACACAATCCTTGTTTTAAGCACAAATGCAACACGTTTGACACGAAACGGTTTGTACAAAAATATATCTTCAGAAACTTTCATATTAAAGGATAATGTACAATTTAATTCAAGCCTCCGGGTGTATGTACAAGATGAACGGACGAAAGGCACGACGACGGGAGAAAATAGTGACACATTTGAAAGTTTAGTCTGTTTAAATCAACTTTGTTAAGCGTAACAACTCCACTTTCCACCTTTTACCTAAGACACAAGTCTCCCCCGTGCTAAGTATATTTTTTAATTAAATTAATCGGCCTAAAATATTCAAACAAAGTGCGTTTGGAGGCAAAAAGAAAGTGAACATATCGCACCACCTTCAAAAGCGCGCCATAATTGTGTCCATATACCATTTGGCACTGTGGTTTGATTTCACTATCATCAGTCCACCCGGGTTTAATATATCACGAATGGTGCATTATTATTGTCTTCATATTGCCTACATAGTGTTGGATATTGCACGGTCCAGCTGAAAGTCTACTGGCTTGAACTGGACGAGCAGATGCCCGTGGCGACGCCGCGCTCCGAGCTGGACACTCCGGAGGACGACGAGGATGATTTCCTCTCCTTCTGTCGCAGGTGGATTTTGGTGTGTCTCTTTCTTTCGTCGCTCCGCGCGAACTTTCTCCCGCAAAAGTCGCAGGCGAACGGCTTCTCGCCGGTGTGCGTGCGGATGTGGGTCGTCAGGTGGTCGCTGCGACTAAAGTTCCTCATGCATATCCGACACTGGAAGGGTTTGTGGCCGGTGTGGATGCGGATGTGTCTGGTGAGCTCGTCGGACCGGGAGAAGCGCCTGTCGCAGCCCTCCGCCGGGCAAGGGTAGGGCCGCTCGTGCACGGGGGTCTTGCTGGGTCTGTTGGGGTATTTCCTCGGGCGCAGGATGGGCCTGAGGGGTAAGTTCTGCGGGCTGTAGGCTGTGGGTAGCCGGGGCCCATCAGACACCGGTCCCCCCAGCGTGAAGTTCCTGATAGTGTTCAGGGGGGTCAACGGAGGCGGGACTCTGAACGAGTCCAGCGGGCACGAGAACGGTTTGCGGTCGGGCATCGACTGCATGTCCCTCTGGCATGGCGGCTGGAAAAAGCCGGCGTAGTCAGGGATGATGGGGAACAGCCCGGAGTCCGTGCTTGGCTTTGGGGAGGAGTAGGATGGCGGTGGATAGGAGATCGGACAGGTGGAGGTGGAGAGGAACGCGGATGGGTCTTGATACACCTCCCCGCATCCAGAGTAGGGCGGTGGGGGCGAGTAGATGTGCTCCATGTCCGCCTGGTTCTGCGCCATGGTGCAGCTGAGGGTGCTGGAGAAGTGGCTGGGGGAGACTGAGGAGGCAGGTGACGAGGATGCTGAGGATGGCTGGGTCATGCCCAGGATCCCCGCGCTCACGATGTTGATCACGCCCTCTGGGTTCCAGTTTCCTGGGTACTGGGAGTCGAAGGAAAACTTCCCCATGTAGGTGAAAGTTTGGTTGCGAGGGCCAGCTGGTTGCGCGAAGCTGCTGGAATAGGTCAAGTCGAGGGAGCGCTTCTCCGTGCTCATATCCCCGCCAATCAAGCCATCTGCAAAAATACACACAAAACAAGGTTTAGGTACACATGAAAGAAGGCTGTCTTATGGATCATGCAGCTATTGGATGCAGCGCGCGTCGCTTTTACGCAAGCTGTCCACTGTAAAACCATCGGTAGTTATAACATCAACACTAGGCAACTTCTTTTCTGAAGTAGTCAAAGAACTTTGGTTTTACTTTAAATGCGTTTACAGTTCCAGCAGGTTTGGTTTTTCTGCAAAGTAGCCACACTTTTTCGTTCCCACTGAAAACCCTCAGCTGCGAGCGACGTATAAACACAGAGCACGTGAGGATGGAAGCGCGCAGCATTCTTACCTCCAGAGTTTATATGGTCGTAATGTCCTCCTAAATCACCGTTTGGAAATATAGTCACAGAGGCTGGCAGTGATGTGCCAATCTCGTCCACTGAGTAGATGCTTTCGGAAAGAGGGTGCACGAAGCCACCAAGAGTTACAGGGGCTTTCTCCAAAGTTTTAGCTGTCATCTTGAAGTCCTAAGAAGCACTCGTTCAGATGTTCACAAAATGTTTTGTGCCAGTGCGAACGCTCGCTCAAAACGTTACATGTGGATAGCTGTCAGTGAGTTTAGCGTTCACTATGATGCCATCTGACGGCTCTGTGTTGTTGAATGACAGATCCTTGTGGAGCTGCTAGTGGTAGTATGTATTTATGGCGAGCCTTTCAATGTGCCGTTACGTCACTGACCATTTAAGGACTGGATGGCAAAAGAAAAGTAGCGCTGCGCAATCTGATTGGTTACAGCCCCTGTGACGCGTCGAGATTACACTTGTCAATGGAGAATCCTTTCTGTACAGCCGCTCATGCATATAAGCCAATGTGCTGGGAGGAAAAAAGAGCAACGTTATATTGCTTGCTGTATGAAAATATTTTAAGACACCAATAACAAAAAATAAAGGCACGTGTCTGTTAAAATATATTGAAGCCAAAGAGGGGGGAAAATCTAACGTTTTGATACAACGCATCATTCTCAATCAGGAATTCCGGTTCATTATCACGCCATAAATGGTTTATCCGGTAAACAGCTACACCCCTTCGTCCATTTATGGAGCATATTCCGGAAACTGAGTATCGGAAACTCGCGAGTGTTGCCGAGCAAAGAGACGCGCCTCAACCAGCATCAGAAAACCACAATCAAATGAGACACAATCACGGAATTTCTACCTTTGCTTCAATGGCACAGTCGGAAAGTGCTTTACCTCTATTTGAATAGACCCTATGTTTTTGGAAAGAGGGAAACGTTTTTAGTAACTGTATTCTATAATTAGAATGTTGCTGGAAAGTAGATTTATTTATTTATGATTCTAAAAGTTTCAACCAAAAATGACTTTATTTTATTTATTTTTCTTTCGTTATCTTCCGACTATTTGTTGTGTTAATAATGCATTAATGGTGCAGATGTTAAAAAAAAAAAAAAAAAAAAAAACATAGCCGCACGTGAATTCCTGGCTCTGCAAAATTTGCTCACCGCTATTATTTTGTTTTTCATGTTATAGACCTAAACAATTTAATGTACTTCATTTAATTCGACTCTCCACTTGCTCTAAAACGTGAGGGCAATAAACTCAAACTTTCCAAATGTAAATGCCTGTATACGTAAATAGAAATGCTTTCCGCTGTGAGGTTTAAAGATGCGACTAAATAAAAAAGATGATAGAAGTGAATTCCCCTCGTGGGTTTAGAAACTGCTCTTAGTAAGACATACGGGGGAGGAGGGAGATTAGGTCGGAATTTGAGCCAATGATTTTAGTCTATTACAGATTAAATAGGCTACATATCCAAAATGTAGGCTACAGCTTTTATTTGAGTGATTGAGCTTCCTGTTTAATGCTATAACCGATACTTGAGCTAATGGATTAATGATCTGTATTGTGTTTATCTACCAGCCTTACATCTACATTGACCTTTAGAAGACTTATGACCTAGGCTATTTGGGATATATGAGGTGGATTAACCAGATGGCCAAATATGGCACACAATCATAATTCAGTTTATAATCTTCCAAGTTTAAGTTTGCACGCCTTGCTTTTGCCTTGAAGAAATCCACATAACATCAAAGCAGAAATCACTTATTATGCATTTTTTCAAAGTTCAATGAGTCGTTGCCGCGCGCGCTCGATGAATTGATGTCCTCGCGCGGAGTCCGTGACATTGTCTCAATCACACGCCAGTGGTTAATAGCTGCTAGTCAAGTCACTACTCGACTTCTGTCTGAGTTATGACTGTTGGAATGATCGCTCGAGTCTATGTGTGTTTTCAGGGCATATTTGTTCATCTCTGAAATAACTCTTCCATTGAACTTCCGACATCCCACACATCATGCAGACGGCCGGTATGACTGTGCGTATGGTCGCATATAAGCATTTTGACAGCATTCACGGTAGGCTACATATAAAACACTTCGGTGTTACCTGAAGCGAGCCTCAATTCTCCAAAATAAAAAGGCAAATATTAGCACATATCCGTTTCGATTTCCTCACGTGCTTAATCCTGGTTGCGTTTTGTAAACATTTCAAAAAATGAAATGTCTGATGGGATTACAAATTAATATAACGACGCCATTGTGCACTGCTGTTTGTCAAGAGATTTGAATAGGCCTGTAGCCTACGTAAATTAGTGAGGGAGTTTTATTGTTTAAATAAGCTCTAAAAATAGTCTATTTAAAATTATATCAAGTATATATTCATTTAAAATGTTGTTTAACTAATAAATAATAGCCTATATTATAGGGTACTTATATATGCGCGATACACAGTTTTACACTGCGTGGGTTATGTCATATCATTTGGACAGGGGGCAGTATGTGTCCCTTTACCACAGACTGACACATCATAACGCTTTATTGAAGAGATAGAAAAAAACTCTTTTTAAATTTTTACTCTGCTAGATGAATAACTGATATGTATGCCAAATAACCTCATTAGCATATAGTTATTTCTTCAAGTAGCCTATAGTAAGGGGGAAAAAACATAATGGACTCTGCAGAAGTCCATAACTTGCCCATTCATCTTATAACTGCAGGGAAATATTCAATTATTGTTTTTGTAAAAGCAAACAAGTTATATAATTTTTTTTAAATAAAGCAGTATTTCGATTGTAAATTATTTTTGAAGTAGACAAAAAGAAATGCTTTCATCTTGAAAACCAACTAGACTGTGAATTTGTACAGTATAATTACAGTTTCCATTTTCAATCATGCTAACATGTCAGATGTAATTTTTTTCCTGCTCATTTGCACTGGAAATTTGTCACATAGGCCTATTTTAACTATAAAGTCCACTGTATTTCATAATATATCAGATATTATCACACACTGCATTCTCTGCTATCAGTTTTGCAATCCCCATTATAAGAAGAAAGCATTTCATTTTGCTATTGCTTCACACCAGAGATGGTTTAACACCAGTGATAACTGTAATATTAAAACAATAAAAAATCAACAGGGAAAAATGTTCTTTAGGGTCAGAGCTTGTCCTCATTTTTGAAAATCAGATCATTAGCAATTCAAATAATTATTTCTTCATGCTTGACAGCCGCTTGAATGGGATTCTAAATCACCCTGCACACAGAAAACCTCAGTACACACCCCCAGTTTTGATAGTACAATGCAAATCCCCAAAGCTTCCTGTTGTCCATCAATCACATATATTTTTATCGACACCCATGCAAGCTCGGGTTATTTTTGAGAAGGTGTTGCTGTCATCACAAGCATGGCTTGGGAACAGTTTGTGATCTCAGAACACCATCAGAGTGTCATAATTACTGAATGAATTACAAATGGATCCATCTGTTGCCACTGCATACACTTATCACTGACTCTATGGTGGATGGATACTATTACTGAGATGCTATAGTGTATAAACCAAAGCTTCAGAACACTAAAGCTTCTATAATGGCATCAATGGTTCTGTAAAGAACTTTTAAAATTCATGGAAGTTTTTTAAATGCACAAAAGCTTCTTTGTAGGAGAAAAAGGTTTTTTAGAATTTCATGAATCTTCATGAAACAAATGGTTCTTCAGTGGCACAAAATAGAATGATGGCATAAAACCTTTTTGGAACCTTGTGAAGGCTTTTTAAATTACTTCTGTTGACCTCTAAGAAATATGTAGAAAGCCAAAATCATCCCCCACGCCTGTCATGGGCCTAAACTGAGCGAACATTTTCAGGGCTGTTAATCGGCTTTGTGGGTAATGATTTAATAAGGGCCCCATGCATCCGTAACCTGTCTGAGATCCCCTCTAGTCCACACGGTCCGCTCTGAATCTTTTATCGCCGCTGTCGCTCAAGCAGGCAATTAGTAAGAAGGTCGTGTCGTCATAATGACATCTCAGAAGATATTGACTGGAGTGCATCCCTGCAAATCACCCTAAACGCTCAATAGCGAGTCAGGGCCAGCAACACGCCACAGTTACATTATCACTCGCGGACGTTTAGTGCCGAACAGCTTTGCGTGTTTATCAGGCGCGCCAGTGCTTTTCTTGCCCCGTGAATAAAGACTACAGCGAGTAATGTGACAGACCGCAGCCAGACTGATTACAGGGACGTGTCAGTCGCTGTTAATGGGGGAAGCCCTTTAAATATTGTCTCAGTTCGGAGCCTGAACATCCATAATGAGGAGGTAATGAACCTGCTCCTGTTTCTGCTGGCTGTATTAATTGCAAAGGGCAGAAAACCTTGCAAGGAAAGAAGAATTTGCTTTGAGATCAAGCTCTTGAAAATCAGTGGTGGATATGCATTTATTTGGCTTTACCTCGTGACCTTATTGACCTTTCATATTTACAACGCACCAATAAGACCATCAGCAACTGCTGTGATATAAACTGGTTAATCGTGGCTGTATGACAGCTCAATAAAGAAGCCCAGCTCGACACAAAAGCACTCAAGTCTGCACAGAACAGCGGCGATCTTTACTGCTGACTGAATGCTTCACATTTTCAGGGATTCTTGCGTCCTCCCCCACAGACGAAAGAAGGAAACTTCTTCAGATGCATGTGTCTTTTGTTGTACGCCTACAGATGCAAAAATGTTTGCACACTGTGCAGAAGTGGCCCGCTTTGGCAGAGCGTGCCTGGCCCGCCGAATGCCCATTGGCAGCTGGGATCTGGCTGTCCCTGCTGGGAATGATGGTCTCAATTTAATGGACACCCACACATAGCAGCCACTGAATTCAAGAGCTTTCTTTTTTGCATGTGCTCGGGGTCTCCCGGGGTCAAATGACTCCTGCACATTGAGGATACATAGAATGACATCCTTCTGCATCAGCCTTCGCTTTGTTTTTCAGGTCTGTTTCATTGTTCTCTATTACTCATCAAATTGTCCATGAGATCAGCACACACAACAAAAGGCTTCATGATATAACTGTACTCACAAATTGAGTAAATAGGCCAGTTCACTACTTCGCTAGTATTACTGTTTACTTTCTAGGCGTACGTATGAAAAATCTGTGAAATTATATTTCTTGTACAATTTCTTTACAGTTCTATTTATCCTCTTAAAAATAAACCATTTTACCATACCATTTTTTTGTTTCCCCAAAGAGCCTTTCAGAGAACAGTTCTTAAAAGACATTTTTTTTTCTATTAGTGTAAAAAAAAATTTTAACAATTAAAATAACCCTTTTCCACAATATAGATAAAACCTTTTGTAGAATGGAAAGATTGTTACAGGTTCTTCTCGTTCTATATCTTTGTTCTAAATATCTTTTTATCATAAAATTTCATTTTATTCCCAGTACCCAAAGTTAGCTCAAATAAGAAAGAAAAAAAAGGGTCAGGAGCATTGCTGTAATTCTGTGTATTCGAAAAGGGAAAACAGGACAATTTATAAATCCGCTCCAGGAACGGAATGTCTCTCCAAACTGGTCAGGCATATGACAATACACCATAAAGCAAGCTGTCAAGTTACACCCACAAAATTCAGATGAGGTTTGTCGAAGAGGGGTGAATGGACACAAACCTGCTCTAGAGCCAGCTGAGATCTAAAGACTAGCCGTGGGAGACTCCGCACAACATGAATTGTTCTTTTTACCGAGTAGGAGGCCGTTTTTCTTAGTGAATTTGTGTAGGTGTTACTTTTCTATAGATGCTTACCTTCAAAGGACTTTTTCGTTTGTGCTAGTGGAAATTGGCGAGCTAACAATTGTTGTTCTGCTTTTTTTTTGGTAATAATAATCTGTTTAAATTTGAGGATTGGTGACATGATATTCCACGGCCTTTACAGAAAACTGTTGTCTTTGTAGCTGCAATATATTTGGAAGATGTAAATGCATTTAAATATTTTTATATAAAACATTTTTTACTTTTTTTTCTTCTTCCTAATTCATAAATATTTTTTATTTATATCAGTAGAAATCATCAGAAATGCTCTAGCATAAAAATAAAAATGGTTTTCATTTTATAGTATTTAAAACAGTTATTCCAAAAATTATTTTCCACTCAAGTCTATTTGTCTAATTACATGCATTGTATTCTAATTGGACATTTTTTTGAAGGACAACATAACATCAAGTCAATTTGAAACACTCATATGACATAATTGCTCACAGAAACAGTCGAGAGCAATAATACCTTTCCGGAAAAAAGTTTCGCCCTTTCGTATTTGATGTATTCTAATATCCCATTATCCACATTATCTAAATTAAGGTCTCTGCTCACAGAGACAAGTACTGTACACCCACAGGTTCAACATCATGCAGCATTACAGTACATTAAAGTGCACACACACACACACACACATGCTCAAACACATAAGGAAACATTGGTGATGGTGAACGCTATACTCACATTATCAGTGCAGCATGGAGAGTGGCTCTTTGTGACTTCCCATCATATGAGTGGGCTCCTCCAAGAGCTTCACACCGCTCCAATAGCAACACAGCGCTACACACACACTCACACACTCCTGGGATAGCTGGTGCTCCTCATCCAAACTGATCTGGTTTCAAACTGATAGTCTATATTCTACCATGTGGCTATATGAGGTGCTGTCTAACTCTCTCGCGCTGTTTCATGGGGGTGTAACAAAGTGGAAGAAGGAAACTCAAGACAATGGTTGGACTTTATGTGTATCCTACATCTTTGACATTGAAATTGTCATGGTAATGTTAAGTCAGAGGTGCAAGAGCTGAAATGCTTTGAGTGACAGAGTCGTGGGTTCTGGTGTCATTCAAGCATCTTGATTAAAGGGTGGACAACACAGCCAAGCATGCAACACGCACGTGATCTGTTCTAATGCAGTGAATCAGATGAATGTCTTCCTAATTTTTACTTGCAAAACAGTGAATCATTATCATAAATACTTTTGTTGTCCCTGAAAGATTTGAACACACCCCTATTTTGATACATAACTCATACTATGTAAGTACATATTGAATAGGTACACAAGTCATATTTAAGGATCCAATACGATCTCATGAGAAAACAAGATGGTGATTTCTTATGAAATCAAATGTGAAGAGATATGAAAATGTACACTATTTTTACAATAATCAAGCATGAAGGTCCACTTTGAGAGAGTTCTCACACACAAATTTCTAGTAAATGTCACAAATAATGACAATGAAACAGCAACATATTGACTTAAACATGAATTTTTGAGTTAAAAAAACTGAAATAGACCCGGTAGGGTCTCCCAAGGCAAACAGGTCCTAGGTGACGGGTCAGACTAAGAGCGGTTCAGAAGCCCTTTAGGTCCACCTCCCGTGGACCCACCATCTGTGGGAGGAACCGTAAGGGACTGGTGCATTTTGGATCGGGCAGCGGTCGAAGGCAGGTGCCTCGACGACCTGATCTCTGGACACGGAAACTAGCCTTAGGGACGTGGAATGTCACCTTGCTGGCGGGGAAGGAGCCTGAGCTTGTGTGGGAGGTTCAGAGGTACTGACTGGAGATAGTCGGGCTCACCTCCATGCACAGCTTGGGTCCTGGAACCATGTTCCTTGAGAGAGGCTGGACTCTCTACCACTCTGGAGTTGCCCGCAGTGAGAGGTGGCGGGCTGGTGTGGGGTTGCTCATAGCTCCCCAGCTCAGCCACCATGTGTTGGAGTTTACCCCGGTGATCGAGAGGGTCGCTTCCTTGTGCCTTCGGGTCGGGCATAGGTCTCTCACTGTCGTTTGTGCTTACAGGCTGAATCGCAGTGTAGAGTACCTGGCCTTCTTTGAGTCTCTGGAAGGGGTGCTGGAAAGTGCTCTGACCAGGGACTCCATCGTTCTACTGGGGGACTTCAACGCTCACATGGGCAATGACAGTGACTCCTGGAGGAGGGTGATTGGGAGGAACGGCCCCCCTGATCTGAACCCGAGTGGTGTTCTGTTACTGGACTTCTGTGCAAGTCACAGTTTGTCCATAACGAACACTATGTTCAAGTATAAGGGTGTCCATCAGTGCAAGTAACACCAGGACACTCTAGGCCGGAGGTCGATGATTGACTTTGAGGTCGTTTCATCTAACCTCCGGCCATATGTCTTGGACACTTGGGTAAAGAGAGGAGCGGAGCTGTCAACTGATCACCACCTGGTGGTGAGTTGGATCCGATGGTGGGGGAGGAAGCTGGACAGACTTCAACTCCCACATCCGGCAGAGCTTCAACCAGATTCCGAGGGAGGCTGGAGACATTGAGTCCGAGTGGACCATGTTCTCCACCTCCATTGTCAACGCAGCTACTCGAAGCTGTTGCCGTAAGGTCTCTGGTGCCTGTTGAGGCGGCAATCCCCGAACCCGGTGGTGGACACCAGAAGTAAGGGATGCCGTCAAGCTGAAAGCCTGGGTGGTTGTGGAGGCAAAAACTCTGGTCTGGGAGGAGTTTGGTGGGGCCATGGAGAAAGACTATCGGTTGGCTTCGAAAAGATTCTGGCAAACCATACGGCGCCTCAGGAGGGGGAAGCAGTGCTCTGCCAACACTGTTTACAGTGTAGGTGGCCAGCTGTTGACCTCAACAGGGGATATCGTCAGACGGTTTAAGGAATACTTTGAGGATCTCCTCAACCCCACCGACATGTCATCCATTGAGGAAACAGAGACTGAGGGCTCGGAGGTGGATTCTTCCATCACCCAAGCTGAAGTCACTGAAGTAGTTAAGAAGCTTCTTGGTGGCAAGGCACCAGGGGTGGATGAGATCCGCCCTGAGTACCTCAAGTCCCTGTATGTTGTGGGGCTGTCTTGGTTGACATGCCTCTGCAGCATCACATGGTGGTCAGGGACAGTGCCTCTGGAATGGCAGACCGGGGTGGTGGTACCTCTTTTCAAGAAGGGGGACCGGAGGGTGTGTTCCAACTACAGGATGATCACACTGATGGAGCGGGAGATTAACAGGCAGATAGGTGCAGTTTCTGCAGTGATGCAGTCGATGTACTGGTCTGTCGTGGTAAAGAAGGAGCTGAGCTGCAAGGCGAAGCTCTCGATTTACCAGTCGATCTACTTTCCTACTCTCACCTATTGTCATGAGCTGTGGGTCATGACCGAAAGGACAAGATCCCAGATACAGGCGGCCAAAATTAGCTTTCTCCGTAGAGTGGCTGGGCGCTCCCTTAGAGATAGGATGAGGAGCTTGGCCGCTCGGGAAGAGCTCAGAGTAGAGCCGCTGCTCCTCCACAAATAGAGGAGCCTGTTGAGGTGGCTCGGGCATCTGTTCAGGATGCCTCCTGGACGCCTTCCTGGGGAGGTGTTCCAGGCGCGTCCTACCGGGAGGAGGTTCCGGGGAAGGCCAAGGACACGCTGGAGGGACTATGTCTCTCGGCTGGCCTGGGAACGCCTCGGTATCCCCCCAGAAGTGCTGGAGGATGTGTCTAAGGAGAGGGAAGTCTGGGCGTCTGTGTTTAGACTGCTGCCCCCATGACCCGGCCCCGGATAAATGAAAGAAGAAGAAGAAGAAGACTGAAATAGTTTTTTTTATTGTAAAACGTACTAATCTTTGTTTTATTTGCAATTTTGAAAAATCTTTTTTGAATCATTTTCTTTCAAAATCTTTTTTTTTTTTTTTTTTTACAGTTCAACCATCAATGGTGCATAAGCAGAATGTACAGAAATATATGAATGAGACTGTATGAATTAGACAACAATTTGGCAAATCGTAACTTGCCATGAAAAATTGGCACATTTTTATTGTGTTGAAATATCACAAAGCAAAACACTTGATTTGTGCCAGTAAGAAACTTTAAGTAGCCATTGTTAACTGGATAAGGTGCAACGTAAAGGTAAAATAAAAAGAGTTTAAAAACTGAACTAAAATTTAGTTATGTCTTGTTATGCCCAAAGTAATAATCATAGACAAACTGCTGTCTGTGACTGCACTCTGTGTCTCATATTGACACTGGTTCTGTTCTCAGAGCACCGTCCTACTGGGGCAGCAGGTCAAATCCCAACACAAGCTTCATTATTACTAATCACACCCGGTCCATCATTGACTTTTGCCTTCCCTATTAGCAACATGAGCCATTAACACTAATGTTTTTTTAACACTGAAGACGCAAGACTTTTTCCTGCTCTCTGGGACTGACTGTAGCGTAATGGGTGAACACTTTGAGTTTCTGTACTCTCAAATTCAGGCATTAAAGATATCCCTGGTATCCCATTAATTTCAAAAGTTTCTGATAAACTTCACAAGCTTTATGGTGAAAATTACCGTGAATGGCATGTTTGTAGAATGCAAAAGGCTGTAGGTTTAATGTAACCTTAATAAAGTAAATTAATTCTTAATATTTAGTAAAATCTAATCTTTAGTCTAAACTAATCTTATTCTCTGTTCTGCTTATTCAAACAAGCACACCATTTTCCATAACAACAAATGTAATATTGTGAATATTTGATGTGAATTACATTGAAGGGGATCATCAGTGAATATGGCAACCTGTTTCTCACACAAAAATATTTTATGATTTCAGAAGACTTGGAAAATCGTGCACAAGTTGCATGGACTACTTTTTTGTCATTTTGGAACTTGACAAATATGAACTATCATGGTGTGGAAAACATCTATGTGAAGATTCTTCAGAATTTCTCCTGTGATTGTTAAGAAATATATGATTTTGTACCTTCATATTGTCTTCTCAGACTATTGTAGAAAAAAAAGACATTATGAACAACACTGCATAAAATATCACAAAAGCATCACAACTAAAACAAAAGCATGCAGCTGAAAGTTAAAATGTGAGACGATACAAAGCCGCACCAGATTTTAGGTGTGTGTGTAGAGCAGCGCAAACGTATACAGAACAGAAAATTAAGCAAATGGCATCATTATAAGCGTTCATCTTGGCTTGCGAGGGGTGAGGGAGATGATGGGGTGTCTGTGTCTTCAGCGGTCTCAACAGACAGAGCTGCATGTCAGGCGCTGGTAACAAATGGTTTTGCTAAATCAATCTTTAATTTGATGCCAGCCTTTTGCTAATGGAGAGTCTTGTTAGAGTCTTAGCCTTTTGTCGGCTCAGTCAAAGTTTACCCATTATGCAGCAGATCCATCATTTTCTAGATGTGGTCAGTAATGAATTGTGTGCATCAGCATCATTAGAGGTTTATGAACCAAAAGCTTCCACCTATTAAATGGAGCTATTAAAGACCCTCTTAATGTTCACCCTGTTTAATGGTGAGAAATAGACTAAAGCAGTCACGGGAGAAAAATTAGTTGATTTTGATTCATTAGATGCTCGCTCATTTATGTGATCCTGAGTGATTGCTTTCTAATACACTGTTTCCCACCAAAACAACAAAAGTATGTAATGTCTTCATCAGGAAAATCATCTTATTTAAGAACTTGTTTGTGAGATTTCACAATGGACTAACAGCTTTGCACAAGTGCAAAATAAAATAATGTTTGACACTGATGAATCCAAGGTCTTAAAAGGCATAATTTGTTTAGTCTGAATGTGTGTGATGTGTCTCTTCTCTGATACACTCGTGCATGTGTTTGTGTAATTTCTTTAAGATCATATTATTCCTAAACCTGGTGTTTTTAGATTTAAATAAGACTTTATTTAGCATCAATCCATTAGCTGTCATTGCATCCACTATCCTGTTCTAAAAATGTTGCTAAAAATGTGTGTTATTGTGATATTGTATTTATTTTAAGGTGATTACCTCATTGATTTGTGTTGTTTTATACATTCTGTTATTTTTATGAATTGTTAGTATCACTATTTCAATTGCTCATACTTAGGTTTTTTAATATTTAACTTTCTAGAGCCCAGAATATCATATAGACTTGAAGGTGGGCTCTTTTGATTTGTGCCAACGAGGAACCGCCTAGTAACTTCCCAGGAATCACTCTTTAGTGACAGCTTAGCAACACCCTAGAAACCACTCAGAACATTTCTGGCTTCAGCAAATACTGGGAAAGTTGTCAGGCCACCTCCAACATCTTGGCGGAGAGTTTTGCACGTGCAAGCACCAGTCACATTGTCTAGAGAAAATGTAAAAATCCCAAATCCCAAATCCTTCACCTCCCCCTTACAGAAACACTTTGGCATTTTGCATAAGGCATTATTTAGACTGAATCTGAAGTTATTTTTGTTTTCACTTTCCTTTTCTTAGATAATGCTTATAATGTGGAAATTAGCAGTGATACGGCAAGAAATAGGGTACCTAAACCTTTAGAACCTGTTAGAATACATATAAAAAGCGCATCTCTTACAGGAATAATATGATGATAATAGTATGAACTGAAGATTATGTTTTCGGACACTAAATTGCATGTTACATGCAATTAAATCAAAATGTATTATAGTTAAATTTAATTTAAATGTAATTAGTTGAACTTAAAAATGTCTTTTGACCCACTTAAATAGAAATTAAGTATATTGTAATTTAATTTCATATTTATTTTCATTGTTTTGGCATGCATTTATGGTAACTACACTGTACTTTAATGTAATTCCTCCTGATGTAATATTGAATAACACACTACAGTTAAATTTAGTCAAGTATTTTACATGTGCTTTAGTATGTTAGTCAACACTCAAATAAATGCCCTTCTTTAAAGGACAAAAAATATATATATATATTTTATAAAGTATTTTAAAGTAAAACTTTTAATTTGACGGTCTTGCAAACTGCACTTTTTAAAAGTGTCCAGTATACTTAAAGGGATAGTTCTCCCAAAAATTTTAATTCTGTCATCATGTTCTCACCCTCCAAACCTGTATGAATTTCTTTCTTCTTGGAAACACAAAAGATCTTTTGAAGAATGTTGGTAGCCAAACAGTTGTTGGTTTCCATTGACTTGCATGGTAGGGAAAAACTATGGAAGCCAACAGGGACCAGAAACTGTTTGGTTACCAGCATTCTTCAAAATATCTTCTTTTGTGTTAAACAGAAGAAAGAAATTCACGCAAGTTTGGAACAACATGAGGGTGAATAAATTATGGCAGATTTTCCATGTTCTATAAAGTGGTCTTTAATTAATATTATGTCATCTGCAAGTAGTATTTTAAAAATATATTTTTATGATTTGAAGTACAATTAAATGCACTTAGCAAGACAACATTTAGCTGCATTACTAAGCCATTTTCATGGTGGGGACCTGGTTTCTGGTTTTACTATCACTTATTTTATTATTTTAGAACATATCACATAAACTCTCTCTTGTTGTCAAATTTGAGTCAGTGTTTGGAATTTTTGAGAACATTTTTGGACTTGGCATGAAACTCAGTAACGATCTACCTATGATCCAACACCATCCCAATGCAAGTCTCCCTCGGTGCTCTGGGAGCAAGGTAAAGTCAGAGCAGCAGCGCGGTTGTCCAGGGGAGAAGAAACAAAGGCCCAGTGGCAGGTCCATTCTCCCCCAAAGCCGATACCACCTGCAGGGGCCGGCCCCTCTCCTGAGTGTCCCTGCACCACTCTCCAAATGATGATTAATCACGGGGGGCAAAGGGGGGGCTCGGACCCTGACACGGCCATAATGCTGGTCACCAGAGTCTGGATTGGCCAGCAGCAATCAGTGGGTGGATGTCCACGGAAGATGGATGACCTCAGTGACGGCTCGGTCTCCTGTCATTAACAAGAGAAAGAAAAAAAAAACAGACAACAAAAAGAAAGGCAGCTCGGTGTGAGGGAGACTCGATTTGTGTGGGAATAAATGAGAGTTTTGACATTAGCAAACGTTTAAGACACCCAACTTTCCCAACGCAAAGTAGTCTGAGCCCTGACACTACACGACAGCCGTGAACTTCTGGAAGTTTGAGATCGTTTGCTCTCATCAGCGGAAAGAAGAGCCGCGGCGAGCTGAGATTTTCTCTGACAGTTACAAATGAAGCCGCGATTCATTATTTTCCAGGGAATTCGGTCTTCTGCAGACGAAGATGGAGATGCAGCCGTGGCGTCACTGCCCATTTGGATGGAGATGAATCAAGGCACTTTAGCCCAGACGCAGCACTGACAATCACATCAGCGAGGCTATCGGACTCCCCTCTACTCCTCGTGGACGGATCCGGTGTGGAGCGGAGCGGGTAATAAAGGCTCCTACTGAAACCCCATTAAGCCCAATCTCCAAAGACCAGCTCATTAGCATAGCGGAATATTCCCCCCGTTTGTGTAATTCTATAAACTCTTATTGCTTCCACTATCCTATTCTTAAATGACGCTAATAATGTGGAAAGTTTAGCTGTATAAATGAGGGTGTTCTCGCTCTTTTGCAGCTTGTGTTCATTTTAATCCGGGGTCTGGTTACCTCATTCACAATCCCCCTAATGACCCATCTTTGTTAATTAAGCAGACGAGGATTGGGGAGGGGGTGGGGAGGGAGGTGCAGATGCAAGAAAAGCCACGTTTCTTCTTTGTTGTCAAACTGAAACGAGTGCCTGTTGTCTGTCAGGAATTAAGGACAGATTAGGTCATAACCGTGCTATATAGTGTTTATTACATATTAAACAGCACATTATTAACAAATGAATGATCTTTTGACCTTTAAATGAAGAAAAATTAAATAAAATTATTGTTAGATTATTATTGTTGAACAATTCATGAACCATCAAGACCAGTTCTACTATTGTTCCCTCTTCATTTGAACATTTAGTCACATACAGTTCTGTGAAAGAGTATGCATTATATAACAGTCTTCAATGAATACACAAATAGTATACCTTATTGTGCTTTTGTTCATTAAGAGTCACTTTAATGCATTCATATAGATTGAATATCTGAGGATGTTTTCAGCTACCAATATATACAGGTATATATATCTCTTTGAAAAGTGTGATTTTTGGAGTTGCAATTAAGCAACATATTTCTTTGGGCACGGGTCAAAATATGTTAACAGGGGACCATGTAAAAACTGAAGCTTTTGGTGGAAGAGATAGAGCCATAAGAGGTGCATTTTACACTTTGCATATAGTAGTAGTTATTAACATTAGTGGGTAGTGGGAACAAAAGAGCAAACTGGTTACCTGTAGGCCTGCAGTCTATTTTAGAAACTCAGCGTGAGCTCCTCCAGCATAGGATTTCAGTGGGTGTGGATCAAAGATCTGGAAGTAGATGAGAAAAATCAAGTTTAAAATGCATGTATGGTCTTCTGTATTTATTTTGCTCTCATGCGTTTTTTTAAGAATGTTTATTAAATTGATAGTTCTGGTCCTGATACTGGTTAATACAGTATTATATTCCATGATATAGAGTAGTAACAGTTTTGACTTTTGCACAATAGTTCATTATTTTTGTTACACAATGAAGAATGACTATAAGGACTATATTTAGTAGAAGAATAAAAAATAATAGACTTGCTTAATAAAATAACTTTAAATGAAAGTCTGTGTCCTTTTTATTTTTATTAGGTGGTAACAATTTTATTATAATAATAAGGCATTGAGGTCATGCAAATGAAGGCCCTCTGGCTGATATCATTTCCATTTGCCTTTTATGGTAAGATTTCCTGTTGATTCCAAATGGAAATAATATTTGGTTTCACTTTTTATTAGGTGACTGTACACACACACAAAAGAAAAAATTATATTTATTTGGTTCATGTATGGTAAAAGACTTTGCTGCTAGCAAGGTGGGATACGTTTAAAGTTAGGGACTGGTTTGTGATATGGTTAGGGTTAATGGTGGGTTAGGGTAGGGTCAACAGTGTATTACAGATGTAATTAGAGGAATAAATTATAATTGAAATTATGTACAGGTATATTATTTTTTATTTTTTGGTTACACGTTATTTTAAGGTGTCTTTGTTACAGTGTAATTATACATTTATGTACTGAGTAATATGAATCAACTACATGGTACTACATTAACTAGGCTACTACTTACTATATATGGTTAGGAATAGGGTTTGACTTAGGGTTACTTGCATGTAATTATACATAATTAATTGTTTTTATAATAGTAAGTACATGAAACATGTAACAGACACCTTAAAATAAAGTGTTTTTTTTTAAATATGACTATAATAAAAAATGTACTGCATGTACACAATAAATGCACTGTATTAAATTATTAATTAAAATGATAATACATAGTATTAAATACCCTTTATATTAAGTGTGTCCTAATCATTTATTAAATATAAATTTTTTATATAACATTAAATATTTATATAATATAATAAAGATTTATTTTCCAAAACTTTCCACACAGTCCACAGTTTCTACCAGCTAGACATTTTGAACTCAACCGCTGTTAAATAAATAAATAACACTTTAATGTGTCATAGCTACATGTACTTACTATATAATAACAGTAAATTATGCATATGCACAATTAAATGAAACTAACCCTAAACCAATTCCTAATCCTAAAATAATGTGTGTATATAATATTACATTAGTTTTACTCAATACTTATTTGTGTAATTACACTGTAATGATAAATGTGTATAAAGCAAACAAATAAATAAATAAACTGAAAAGAAAAGGCGCATTTGAGTGCTTGTCTGTATAAATTGCATATATAATGTGTATTTGCATACCTTTTATAACAGTATGTCACGTTATTGACCCACATCTAATGCCGGAGCTTCCCAGCACTTTCATTTGGTAATTTCTTAAGGTGTCAGCAGGACAGTGTACGTTCTTGCACTGTAGATTTTTCCTTTATCACACAACATCCTGGCTCTTCCTCAGTTTCTCAGTGCATGAATGTCCTTAATACAGTAAAAGTACAGACAGGGCAATTTTCTCTGACATGCGCTGCCATCTTGTTTTGCTCAGGCAGACAAAGAGGGGCTGACTGATGGCTTTGTTAGGCCAGTCAAGCTCTTGACAAGCGAGCTCCATATTCAAAGCATCTTCTTCCTGTTCCTCTGCATGGCTCAGGATACAGCACCACAGCCCTGCTTTAGCTTGTAGGTTAATGTTCAACCAGGTACAGGAACTGACGTTGTGCTTACGTAGTGGAAGTGTGTGTCCCCCGCGCTCATCGTCATCAGTCTCTCCTGACAGCTAGCTCCACTTAGCTTGTTCTCAGCTTGTAACGCGCCATGTCCAATTAGCTCTCAGGGTGCTCCGTCTTCATCCCTGAAGACTAGAGAAAGCAGCGGGCTGCTCACATCGACCATGATGGAGAAGGCCTTGATTGAACGACAAGATGTCCTGCAGCCACAGTCCAGACTGAGTCAGCTAATCATCAACTTTGTGTCCACCGGTAGAAGTGAAAGTCTGTGGCCTGGACAGGAAGTCTCAAACTGGGCCCTCTGCACCAGGCCGGGAGGTGAGAGACGCTGCTATTGTCCCTCACGCCTTGTCTGTGAATTTCTGCTGATGAAGACTGACCCTGTTTCAGCAGGATATGGAGATGAGAGGCCTTCGCCAGAAGTCCTGAGCACACAACAACACTATTATTGGTTATGAATTTTTAAAACAGTCTTGGAAACTTTTTCAAGCATGTATTTAATTTTATTTTTTAAATATTATTGTACAGGAGTTTCAATTTTAGCATAAAAGTTTATGATGGAAACTATGGTAATTTTAAGTATGAAATAAACATTAATTTTTAAAATATGTATTTGTGCGAAAATCATTTGCATTAAGTTTTATATGAATTTAGTCTGTCATTTTTGAGGTTTCAGTTCCATGCTGGTCACCTTTTTACTAAGCGTCATTTCTAATTAAGCTGTAATTAATGAAAATATGTCTTAAAATAATGATAACAAAGTGTAAAATAAGCTAAAACAAGGTGTGCTTGTTAAAGTGTAATTATACATTTAAGTACTGAGTAATATTAATATGTTACATGTACTTACCATATGGTTAGGGTTAGGGTTAGGATTAGGGTTACTTGCATGTAATTATCCATAATTGCATGTAATGTGTAGCAAGGACACCAAAAAATTTTTTGTGTGAAAATCATTTGTATTAATTTTTTGCAGTAATTGCACTGAGGTGTCATTTCCACCACGATATATATATATATATATGTATATATATATATATATATATATATATATATATATATATATATATATATATATATATATATATATATATATATATATATATATATATATATATATATATATATATATATGTATATGTATATATATATATATATATATATGTATATGTATATATATATATATATATGTATATGTATATAACACTCACACAGTATATGTATATATATATATATATATATATATATATATATATATATTTTTTTTTTTTTGTCTCATTTAGACAAAATATGAAACGTGTAATATGAAAAAGAAAAATCAAGATGCTTTTAGTTTGTGTGGCTTTCGGTCAAGATGTAATTTATGCAACAACAACAACAAAAAAAAACATTTAAATCTGTTATTTAAGGATTTAAGTTATGTTAGCTATGAAATGAGCATTAGCAAGTCGACTATTACTTTAAGAGACTATATTATTTTGTATAGAGTTTTGGCATTTATTTTCTAAAAGTTCACAAAGCATCCAGCTAAAAACACCCAAATCAGGCATTAGCATTTTATGAACTCTCATGTCAGGATGTCAACTTTCCAAGATGTCAATTCAATTCAATTCAAGTTTATTTGTATAGCGCTTTCATGATACAAATTGTTGCAAAGCAACTGTACAGAAAATTAAGTTTCTACAATACATTTAGTAGTAGCTTATCAGTGGTGACTGTCAGTTAATGTACATACTGTATATGTATAATGTACAATGTCAACTTATATGACTAGAAACCTGGAGTTATTTGAAGGCAGTTTTAAAAAACATCATGTTTTCATTTTCATATGAAACTTTCCCACATGCCCTTTACATGCTTTTCAGTATGACTAGCAAATGTCAAAGAACAAAAACAGTCATGTTTTAATATTTTGCCTCTATTTTTTCCTTTTTCAAAATAAAAGACATTTGCCATGAAATATCGTCTTAGGCTGAACAATATCTCTTGAGAGATATAATAAACGTAATTCAAGGTTCTTTTGCTGTGAAAATCACAGTAGTTCAAGTGCTGCTGGAAAATATATATCCTGCTGAAGTTATTCCCAACCCACCCTGAACCTACAGTCTCAACCAGCTTATAAAGGTTAAAAACCAAGAGAATGAATCTGACATCAGCGGTGCGGAAATCGAATACATTTACCACAGCTGAGCTATTAGAGAAGAAAAAAATTATTGCAGGATAGATTAACATTCAAAAGTGATTATTGGATTGAGTCGAAATAGAATTACTGCTTTTGTCAGTATTGCAACATCTATAAAGATGTCAGCGATTTGGAAAGATCATTACAACCTTAAATTGTCTGCCAGGGATATGAGAATAGGCACTGGCTCATATATTACCCACAGTCCTCCTGTGGCGTGATTGAGCTGTGCCTGCTTTGCTTGTGAGAAAGCATTAATCCTGCTCTAGACGAGGGTAAATTCTTTACGTTTGCTAAGTGGATGGAAGCATTAAGATCAAAGTCTGTAATGAAAACCAAAGGTGACGTGTATGAAGAAGCCCGGGATGAAACTCTTTCAGAGTTCAAGGAATTTCACACAAGTTGCTCTGTTCTGCTGTTTGTTTGTTTAACATACACAACTGCGCTTTCTTTCTTACCTTTGGATTTTCACCATCTTTCTTACCTCTAGTTAAGGTGAACTTCTGTCTAAGAAGAACACGCCAAAACCTGTGAAATTCTCCTTCTCTCAAGTACATCGAGGCAATAAAAGAGGTAATAAAATCAGTAATGCCCTGATGTGGAAACATAGCCTGTAATGATGTTTTTGTATCTCAATCTTCCATTTCTCACCAATTAAAACAGTTCAAATGAGCTCGCCCAGCTGCATCATATTTCTTCATGCAAATGATGGGAATTTGGTTTGTTCTCCGGTGACAGTAAATCTAATAAATACCACAATTTTCTCTCTTTTTTCCTAAATGATGAAATGCAGGTGCAGAGTAATTGGTGTATTTATCCTTGAGGAAGTGATATGTCTGAAGAGAGAGAGAGAGACGGCGTGAAGGAAATAAGGCTGACGAAACTTGGTGATCAAAGATGGCCTGATATATGAGATGTGTGGATCGACTCGCTGGAAAGAGTCCATGTGAAATTTTGGATGTGGAGAAATCTGGTTTATCTCATTTTCTGAAATAATTTCACAAAACCTTATCTGTCTTTGATGTGCAATCAGCAGATTGGACAAAATAAAGATTGATATCCTTTAAAGGGGTCTTAAATGCATATGTGCATATGATTGAGTCACAAGTACACTGCAAAATGTTTCATCAGCATGGTAACATCAATATCAGCTGCTTTTATTTATTTAACTCTTTAACCTTTTCTCTACAAGGGACTGGTTATTTATTTGTTTATTTACACTAAATACTTTGAAATGCAGGAATGAAAAAAATTTAATTGAGTTTTGGCTGGATTGACACCAATTTCTTTTTTTCTCTTTTTTTATAATATTATTACCATTTAAAATAACTGTTTTCTATTTTCAATGTATTTTATATTTATATTTGTTGTAAATTTAATTTACAAAAAAGCTGAATTTTCAGTAGTCATTACTACATTATTAGCAATGTTGATTAGCAGATTACATGATGAAGAGTAAGTTTAAAAGAGCAGCATTTATTTCAAATAAATAAATAAATGTCTTTATTATCTTTTGTTTTGATGCAAACTTGTGGTGTAAAAAGTAATACTACTATCATTAGCATTATTTCATTTAAAAAGTAATAAATAAATAAATCTTAGATAGCACTATGGTGCCAAGTTTCACATGGGTAAACACAACCACTGACATTATTTATTTTTATTAAGTTTTATATAATTAATTAATTAATTTTTGGCCTGTCTGGTCATGGAAAACAACATGTGAAAAGAATAATGATAAACTGATAAACTGCCATGCTAAACTGATATTGAATATTACTGATTTGTTTTAAATCTTACAAGACTGCTCAAAGTGTACGGAAGTCTCTGTCAGTTAGCATTTCTCAGTAAACTTCTGCGACAAACATACCTCGCTGCTGAGCAGGGCTTGTTTTTAACCAAAACAACTGATCGCCATTCAATTTAACCGATATTAGCAGCCAGGGACCAGAGTTGACTAATTTACTCCTACTCTGATGTACAAACATTAGCAACTCTTCTCTTTTTTTAGATTGGACCTGGTAATGTCTTCGCCTCCCACTCTTGTACAGCTAAATGAAAGGCTTCTGTGGCTAAATTTCCCCCTAGTTCCTCCCACTCAAGTCTAACATCATTAGATGTACTTTAGGGCAGATATTGTTTCCTATCAATTCTATTCAAACGAAACGCGAGCTCACAAGCATCGTTATGAGGCAGCTAATAAAATCATACAAGGTGTTTATGTATGCAGGATTCTGAGGAAAGGGTAATCGTGCAGCTTATTAAAAGTGAACTTGCGTACAGCCTTTCCGAGCAGGACCGACACTGCAGCTTGTGTCACCGGTGAATCAGATGACAGCAGCCAAGTGGCCGAGTCAAAGGTCACGGCTTTGCTTGCATGTTTATGGAAATGGTATGTTAATGCACTTGCATTCTTAAAAATAAAGGTGCTTCACAATGCCATAGAAGAACCTTTTTTGTCTAAATGGTTCCATAAAGAACAAAAGGTTCTTTGTGGTGAAAGAAGGTTCTTCAGATTATAAAAAGGTAAGAAAGAGATGGTTCTTTAAAGAACCTTTAACCTTAATGGTTCTTTGTGGAACCAAAAATAGTTCTTCTATGGCATCGCTGTGGAGAATCTTTTAAGCACCTTTATTTTTAAGAGGGTGCCATTACTTTTCTAAGTGATCAGACTGAAAAAAAATCACTGAAGAAGGAATCACCACAACACCACCTAGCAACACCCTAGAAACCTAGAAACCATTCAGAACTAGATATCCAGTTGTTAAGGTATAGTTTTAATCTAATTTACAAATAATATTTATATGCAACAAACATTTTCTTAACACTTGATATTACAGTGTTGCATTATGTTACACATATGCAATATCAGCATATTGTATAAGTGTATAAATTTGGAATAATTAACAGGTTTTTATTTTAATATATTTTACAATATAATTTATTCCTGTGATGGTGATGCTGAATTTTTAGCCACCATTGCTGCAGTGTTCAGTGTCACATTTAGATTAATATTAGGTTCAGATTAAGCACCAAGCACTGTTTTTATTTCAGCAGTGATAATAATAAGAAACTGAGCAGCAAATCAGCATATTAAACTGGAGTAATGTCTGTTGACAATTTAGCTGTGACATCACAAGAATAAATGACAACGTATATTCAAATAGAAAACAGTTATTTTAAATTGTAGCAAAATTTCACAATTTTACTGTATTTGTAATATTCTATTTATATGAGAATTTTTTAAAAAGCATTAAAAAAAACTAAACTTAACTATGTATCTGTAGTTAACTGGTGCTAATTATCAAGAAAATGTGACAGAAATTTCCTACAACAAACGTATTTTGTAATATTAGTATGCATGACTAAAAACCAACGATGTTGTGCCGTGCATATTTTACATCAGTAATCTTGCAGAATCAGGAAAATCCCATCAGTTGTGCTTGCTGAGGTCCACTGGTAGACTTCTCAGCAGTGACCGTGGGAGGCCGGCTAGTGTGGGGATTTCCTCCAGTCTCCCACTCGACCAGCAACTCTGTCTGTTTGTCTCTCTCTCGCTCTCTCTGTCTCCTTATCTGGCCTGCTTCTCCTCATCCTGCACTGTGTGAACCACAACAAAGTTCCTAGAACCTGTTATTTCATCTGATTGCAACTGTATTGCTATCACAGATGGATGTAGAAATGGGCACGTTTTTTGAAATCAGGTCAACTGTGTCAGGAAACATATCTCAGCTTCTATTATTAGAGACATCCCACAACATCTTGAATAATGTTCACTACATAAAGGACCAAAACACGAAGCAAGAAACTACAAAATGTGATAGCTAACTGTGAACATGATGATAATCTTTACTTTTTTTAAATTACAGATATGAAAAACAGAAACTGTTGAAGTTGCTCCAATACGGCTGTAGATGTAACATATATTTTTAAGAATACATCAAGCTTGTCTCTTCATTTATTCAGTTATTGTTAATGCTACAGTGTGGACAAACACACACTACATGCAAAGCTCTATGAAGCACAGAATATCCTCAATGCAAGAGTAAAAGTGATGATTTACTTCACTCTTCCTAATGCTTAGACACAGCTTAAACGAAACACATCCATCTATTCAGTCAATGAGATTTATTCCTGTGGAAAATTTTCATATTCATATTTCTAATATTTCATTATCACTACAACAGTCGGTAGAGTTATGGCTGCAATAATACCAATAGCTCTGTGAATGAATCTTTTTCAAGTGCAATATGAAAAAGCTGTTTATGGAGTCATTAACCTTATAAGTGATATTAAGTACAGGAAGATTTTTCCCCAGACAAAATGGAAGAAGGATAACTTAGACTGACAGGCTTTAAGTATAATGATATTATTAATTCGCTAGGCTGAGGTTTGTGAAAATCGCAATTTGTCAAATTTCAGACTCTGCGACCCAGAGGAGAACTAAATGATTCATCTTGGTTGATTATATCATATTGCCAAATAACTCACAAGTCAGTTAGGTTGGCCAATGAGAGTCGCTGTGACAAACACTAGATGTTTCCATTGTTTAGATTTCATGGTTTTTATGACCTTCTTTGGAAAGAAAATATAGTTTTGTGGAAACAAAAAGGCACTAACATAGACATTCAGTCAGTCGCTCAATGAGCAGTTTTTAACCATTGACATTAAGAGATCTTGATGATTGTTGTTTCATGAATTTGATAGTTAAATTATAATGATTGAAGATGATTGCATAAATGAGCTTAATGACATAATGTTATGATGATAATTTGGGTCCTTAACAGTTTTCATTATCTCATAAAATTAATAAAACACTTGAGGTCATGCTGTATTGTGGATCATGTTTTACAGTGATTAAGTTTACAATACAGCACATACTTTTTCATTAATTATTGCTATTATTAAGCAAAATTATAATAATATGCCTAAACTGAGTTGTGTCAGGTCATTAATAACTGTCTGTCAGTCAATAATAACAGTGTAGTGTTATTATAGCAACAGATTCATTCTGAGGATTTTTTTTTTTTTTTTTAATCATTAGAACTATGAACAATGAATGTCTGAAAAACATTTTTTCCTGAATGATCAATTTTGATATTTTGGGATATTTTGCTTCCATACAATGTCTTTTTTTAGACTACTGGAAAGAAAACATCCAAACTACACATTTATGTTTATTTCATCTACTTGTGCCTGTAGATTTCAATTGCAATACATGTCTTTAAAGAAATAGTTGAAAAAAAATTTGACCCCCAGGACATTTAAGATACTGTAGATGATTTTGTTTCTTCATCAGAACAGATCTAGATAAATTTAGTATTACATAATGTGGCTGCTTTTATCAGCTGTTTAGACGTTCATTCTGACGGCACCCATTCACTGCAGAGGATCCACTGTTGAGCAAGTGATGTAATGCTGCATTTCCCCAAATCTGGTCTGATGAAGAAACAAACTCATTTGTATTTTGAACACCCACATAAACAAATCTAAACATATTGTGAATGAATCATTCTTTAAAAGCCTATTCTATGTACACTTAAGTAGCACTTACATAAACCATTCTAACTATATTCTGAAGGATTTTGCTGAGGGGTTTGTTGTTCTTATATCTTTTGCCTGATTTACATTTTATTCCTAAACATGGTGAACATTTTTTCTTGATGTTGAGAATATTTTCTAACATCCAACTTATATCAGTCCAAACGAAATGAAACGAAACAAGAATTTTAACCTGGCTTTATCCAATATTTTGACTTCTGTTCTGTGAATGTATGCAAATGTATGTATATTTAATTAAAAAGTGCCTTACTGGCATATTTACACATAATGTTTCAGAAAACATGTAGGCCTAATTCACACCAATTGCTTTAATGTACTGTACTTTAGAGAGAATGCATGGTGATATCTATTAGTTTTACACTTTGTATTCACCTGTAGTGTTTTGCTTTATCACTGGTGTTTTTCAAGGCTTGATTCTCATCCACTGTATATCCAGTTTGAACCACTTGAGAAAGTTGTGAGAAAGCTGAACACCTGACAGCGGTGAGAGCTGTCTGCTAGTTTAACATGTGTAAGAATATTTGTCAGGCACATTAGCTCACTGTGGGGTTTCCATTGTGTGTAAGGGGGCGGCCTTCAAAACCCCCATCACATTCCCTTTCTGTCTTCTAGGGCGCTCTGTGTAGGAGGCTATGTGGGATTCCCAATACAACAGCTCCAAAAGCACATAGGAACCTGCATCTGCTCGTCGACAGAATACCCGCTCTAAGCAGAAACCTTCGTGTCGGGACAGAGGAGAGCACAGAGGACAAAGAAAGCGGCCGAGGAGCAGCAGTTATTCAGTCAGACTCGGGAAGAGTGTGGGCTGCAGCATTCTGCCTCCTGAGTAGCTGGGGGTCTTCTATGGCTTGGCCGGCTCATCATTACTTTTCAGGCCAGACTTCAGCCAGGTGAAAGAGGTGACGGGCCATCCTCCTACACGCAGATTCCAGTGGACACTAGCTGTTGTGACGTGCTGACAGAAGAAGGGCGACAGGAAGAGCAGGGACTGCCACACACATAATAGAGATTACTAGCTTACTACTTGCTCAATACTGTACAGTATGCACTCTACATCGCCTGTGGTAACACATTATTCCCCACTATAGATATTATACTAACATGTCACCTGCCATGCCAGTCATTAAAGTATTAGCTTAATTTCTGCTTAAACTTTATTTTAATGGTCCTCCTACAAACTATAAGTAAACTATAAACTATATGTAACTTTGTAAGAACGTATCAACTTGTACTAACCCTAACTGTAACCCTAACTGTAACCCTAAAGAGAGTTAGCTGACATGTCAAATGTTTTACAGGAGGCATTATCCCACAATAAATGATACAAACAGTAGTATATTACAGTTTTGTCACATGACATCACTACAGTAAGCTACTATAAGCATCAAAAAAAAAGGCAGTAGAATTTGGCAGTCTGATGAAACAATTTGTCAAGAAAGGATTGTTAAAATTGCAGCATATACTTGTCAAAAGATTAGGGTTGGTATGATTTTTTACATTTTTCTTAATCACTTATTCTCACCAAGGTTGAATTTATTTGATCAAAAATACAGTAAAAACAGTATTTTTATTTTTTTATTACAATTTAATAAAAATTAGTTTTCCATTTTAATGTATTTTAATTTAAAATAATATATTTCTGTGAATTGTCTGTGAAACATGTTCCTTCAGAAATTATTCTAATATGCTGATTTAATGTTCAAAATCATTTCTCCACCGCAGCCTTCCGGATCCCCGCCTCCGCATCGGTCGCCTGAGCCATCTGTTCCACCTCGGCCCTCCAGAATCTCCTCGTCACCCTGGCTCATCAGCTCTCTGTCTCCGTTTGTTATGCTGATGATACTCAGCTATATATTTCAACAAGACCAGATGAAACGTCTAAATGATCTAAGCTAAAAGAGTGAGTTAAAAATGTAAAAGATTGGATAACCAATAATTTTCTCCTATTAAATTTAGATAAGACAGAGATATTACTTATTATAACATATAAAAACAGTAAACATAATCTCTTAGATTACAATTTGCATCTAGACGGAAGTAGTTACTTCCTCTACAGTCAAAAATTTGGGTGTTATATTAGACAGCATATTTACCATGTTACAAAACAGCATTCTTCCATCTTAAAAACATTGGCAAGCTACGGAACATGTTACCTGTTACAATGACTATTGTAATGCAGTGCTAGATGGTTGTCCTGCAACTTCAATAAACAAGCCATAGGCAGTCCAAAATGCAGCTGCTAGAGCCCTTACCAGGTCAAGAAAAAATGATCAGTCTGCACTGGCTACCTATTCAGTTCTTAATCAGTTACAAAATATTACTACTTACTTACAGTCCCTTAATGGTTTAGCTCCTGCATTGCATGTCATTAACTAACCGCATGATTTTTACTGTGAATTTCTGCTATATGGACATCAACTGAACCACTTATAAGCTACTGCTATAATGTATATAACGTTTAATTTCCTGTAAAGCTACTTTGCAAAGATTTGAATTGTGAAAAGTGCTATACAAATAAACTTGAATTGAATTGAATTGAAAAGCTAAGCATTCAGAAATATTTCAAACAATACAGAATGCACATACAATATATTTCTGAAGAAATAAGAGCAGTATGATTAAATGCTCTTCTGAACATGAAACACCTAGCCGTGGTTCTTCACAACATCACATAGCTAATATCCAGCTCAGAAGACATCATTCTTGTACTAAATAAAGGATCGGTCACACAAATGTCAAGTTAGCAGCATGTGAAACAGGTTCACAATGAATCCCACACATACACGGCATCTAGGATCACTTTGAAGGAGAAAAGCAGGCTAAGTTTGCACCTCAGAGGCCAGAACAAAGGCAGCTCTGTTCCAGTGTCCTGCTGTACATGAACGGACAGACTCTTTTTCAATGAGTTATGGCTCGATTCACATTTGTCCACTGTCTCGATGGACACCCACGGTGTTCTAGCGACTGCATTCTGATAAAGTACACAAAACACAGAGATTCCCTGCTAAATAAGGGTTATTTACACTTATAATCAACATGACTGCCTTGTGAATCACAAACATTGCATTCGAAATATACGTGTCTTATATTCTGCGGAAGAATACAGTTTCAAATGTCTGTTGAAATGTCTCAAATGAGATCTCTTTAATATGTCAATTGTTTCTATTGGACAGCAATGAGATTAAATGAAGTGCAACTGATTTTTGTCTCTGCTTAGCACCCTCCCGTCTCCTCTGTTGAGTTTCTGAAGAGACCGCAACAGCGTCTCAAACTATATGCCCAGGTTTGGCAAGATATTTCAATATGAATGAAATTTTTTTGTAATCAAATTTTTGCCAGACCAAATGATCTGAGCTATGCTATCTACATTCATCGACTCAGCGGTTTGTGTCTTTTTTGTATTTCTCCCAATTTTTGAGAGCCAGATAAGACAATGAGTCAACACTGAACTTAACTAAACTGAATAATGACACTATTGTCTTCAGTAGAGCTGCTGTACAAGTAAAACTGAAGCTGTTTAATAACTGTAACAATTTAATAACACATTTGGCAACACTGGCGCTGATATTTTCATGTTTATTACTGTGAAGCTGCTTTGAAATAATCCGTACTGAATAAAGTGCTATATAAATAAATATGACTTGACTTAAAAGTAAATTAAGTCACATGAGCTTTGAAGGAGAAACGTCTGAGCAATATAAATTAAATGTAATATCACTTAAAGTAAAAAAGAAAAAAAAAAGAAAAAATGCAGCAAAGGTTTTTGTATGAAATGTGCATTGCCCGGCCTTATATGGCCCTGAGTGTTGTGAGTGTATGGCTGGACGGTGTTTAGGCTGTGATTCATGAGGTTGTATCTGATCCAGTTCTGTTCTCTATTAGTAGTAATTGAAGAGCATTTGGATAAAGCAAGTGGCACTTGACAACAAAAACAAAGTACTTGAGCTGATGACGTCACTTGTTAATAAGTGCACTCTTCGAATGAACAAAATATTATGCTGTGCAAGGAATCTCCAACCGCTGGACAGAAAAACACAGAGCATTTAATGTTGACTGTGTCTTCGATGTATGTGCATGATATAGATTCAGTGCTTTTCACATTGTTACACTGACCAAAGTGTCTGAGGGATATCAAATACCCCCTTAAATGTTATATTGGGGACAATTTTATATTAAAGGTCTAACTACTATGTATTAACATTTAAATAAATCATCTGATACAATGCACTTAATGTTCACATTCACGTTTTTACATTGTAATTACATTTTTTTTAATGACCAATTACATCTATACAGTGTAAAAACAAACAAACAAACAAATAAAAACAAAACACTTGAGTATATTTTAGAAGAAAAAACAATTTCAGTCTTCCTACTTCAAAATTTCATATTTAATTCAAAGTGTTACTTGCTGTTTCTTTATAATTGCAAAATTTACTCGTAATCTCTTTTCTTTCTATTCCGTCTTTTTTTTTTTTACTGCAATAGCAAACATTTACAACAAACAATAACAGATGGGGACATACTGTCAGCACATAAGAGTCTAATACAAAGGAATTGATTAAGAGATGTCATCAGCGCCTTTGTATATTAAAATAAATATATGTTATACTAATTTATATGTATTAAATAATATTAACATTAATACTTAAATAATAATATGTTATAGTTAACAGGGACAAGGATGTATGCAAAGAAAAAGAAAAAAACTTTTATCTGTGTTTCTTTGCCGTTTTGTTGCGTTATTATTAAGTAAAATTACACGTCATTTACATGACATTAGAAAGGAATGCTGTTACGCTTATTTACCATATTTATATGATACTCCAAGGTACTTCATATTATAGATACAGGTCCAAAAAAAAAGTACCAATTTGCATGACTATGATGCCAGGTCTAAAAGACACGGTCAACTTTTTTGGTTAAAGGCGCCCTCTAGTGGTGAGGTAACATCACAGCATTCCAGAACAGAATTGGAACACGGTTTCTAGTGAGATACGTCTAAAGAGATTTAAACATGTCGCTTATTATGAATGTGATATGATTTCGCGTGATTTACTAAGTAGAAATAAGAAAAAGAAAAGCGTTGTCGCGTCACGCGCGTCGCTGGGAGGTGACGTGGCGGTGACGTCGCGGAGGGGACGTTGTTGTTTTTGCTCGTCTGTTGAAGCAGTGGATCCGCAGCCGGTGAAACCAGAGTCTCTGGTCCCGGAATAAAGACAATACTGTGCCAATGAGTCTCTCGTGCAGTTGAGGCTGTAGTTGATGAAGGAATGGAGGTGCTGGACAGTCCTCTCAATCTCGTAAGTGTCTGTTTACAAGCCACATTAGCATGCTAGCATCTGTTAGCATAGACGCATTTCATCTCTAAACAAATTTAAAATAAATCTGCGAAGAGGCCACCCGGGTCTTTAATTCATTTAACCATTATGTGAAGACTTTATATAAACCTTGTGCTATTTCAATGTGACGTTATTCATTATTACCTAACCTCCATAACCGATGACAGAACGTTGCTGTTTTCTTTACATAATACAAAAACCGATGACAGAACGTTACTGTTGTCTGTTCGTGATATAATCCTGAAATTGAGAGCACACACACACACATTTTTTTTTTTTTTTTTTTTTTTGTAGTTTAATAAAATGTTGCATTGCAGATTATATTATCGGCATACAAAACAAAGCAGTAAAAACAAAAGAAAATCTTTATTTGTTCTTTGGATATTTCTCTCCCTTTGTAAACAGTATCCTAATCTTATATTGGTATACATGTCAGTATAATCCCACGAATTTGAATTAAAAATAATGTAAAAGCAATATAAATTAATATTATATTTAATATACTCTAATATAATAATTATTCATAAGAACATCTTCTCCTTGTGAAAAAGAAGTACACTTAAGCATACTTTTAAAAAGAGTACTTATGGAAATAATATACTTTTAACAATAGTATATTTAAGTGCAAACTGAATGTAATGTTACGAACACTTAGGCTATTGCATTTAATATATATATATATATATATATATATAAATATAATAATATATATATATATAATTTTACAATTATATTAAATGCACATATTTGAACTTGACCCCCTTGAATAGTACATTTTGTATGCTGTTTCATGATTCTTTTCTCTTTGAAATAAGTTTAATGTTTTTGCTAAATGTACTGTTTATAGGAAGCTAAAAATAACTTCTGTTGAATCTTGTTTTTGTTTTGTAATGGTGATGATGTAATGTAGTGCATTTAAGATATATCAGTTTGAAATGTAATATAAAATCACACGCTTCAGCAAAAGTACCTTATATGTGCTTTAGTGTGTTAGTCACATCTAAATAAGTTTGATTCTTTAAAGAATGACCATTTATTTTTATTTTTTTCAAATGTACTTTACTTTTATGATTTTAAATAGACTAAAAGGGCACATACAAATTAAGCGCACTTCTTTTTCACAAGGGTCAATGGAATGATTTGTGTTCAATGCATTTCCAAGTTTAAATTCAGATTTTCAGTGCGGTCTCAGATGCCACTGTAAACACTGGATACTTGTGCTTCGGGATAAGTATGTTGATGTTGATGATTGATTGGGTGTGTGATTAAAGGTCTTCGTTAAAATCTGAGTTCACATTTAGTCCTTGAGTGAAATGAGGTTAGCAGTGGAGGGTCTGAGCATGAGACTTGAGTTCCTAATGATCTCCTTGGACTGTTAGGTGAACTACAGCAAAATCGAAGCAGATCATAACATAGCTGGAGCTGGAGTGGTGGAGGTATGACAGAACAAGCATTGCCACATCCATTGAGATTGAGAGGATTAGATGAACTTTTCTTTAGAATCTCATGTAGGTTTAGAGTTTATCAGGGAAAATACTGTAGCAGCAGGTAATGAGCTGTCATTGAGTATCTGTACTGTGTTAATAAACTCATAATGAAATAATGTTATCTCTTTCAGGCCCATCAACAGTGCAGGAAAGCAGACCGCTTGCTGGCTGCAGGAAAATTTGAAGATGCCATCTCCTGCCACAGAAAAGCTGCAGGTTGGTTTTGGCTGTAGGCTCTATTCGGACACTAATTGTTTCTCATGGGGACATCTGTGAAAATAAATTTACATGACACCTCGGTGATAAAACTTCGGATTCGGATGTAGTTCTGTGATCCCGCTAACCTGGCAATGTGGTCAGTCACATGATTGTCAGCTGTAAACAAAACGTGTTATTGCTTGGACAATTCATTCATTCATATTTATTTTAATAGGAGAATAATATCCTATTTGCTTTTTAATTATTAAAATATCTAGTTAAAAAGAGAAATATTGATGCACTAGATTTAAAAAAAACTTTCTGCATTTTATCTCTAAAAATGATGGATGTTATTTTAAAAAAGTGGAATTTTTGCAGAAATAAACTCTTGACCAGGGTACTTGTTAGACTAGTAAAATTAATTTAATTCAGTGAAGTTAAAAAATAATTTAAACTTCTTCATAGGGCTGGACAATAATTCAATATCAATATATATTGCGATATAATGTTTTTCAATAACAGTGATATGATATTTAAATGCATTTCCAATAATTCATTACCAGTGTTTCCCATACATTTATTTATTTGTGGTGGTTGACGTCGCTGGATAAACATGAGCACTGGGTGTTTTATATGAATGTATGTTTGAAAGGAGCCGACTGTCTTCAGAAAAGTTTTGATGGCATTTTTATTTTATCTCATAAAGTAGCGTTCATGAGTGCAGCGCTGCTTTGTTTACAGCCGTTACTAGGGAAGCCACTGTTTCTTCTGCTCCAAAAGTGCCTCCTGCTGGCAGAGAATGGATTTGCATTTTCTATAAGCCCGTCTCCAGCAACATGTTTTTGTTGTTACTCACTCTTTTTACTGTTTTATGCAGAAACTCTGAGCAACTTTATCCTAGCTGAAGCACTTTTATTTCAGTCTATAAGAATAATTGGCCAATATTATAGTTTAAAGTTAAATATATTAATATTAATAGGTTGTGTCTGAGTGTCTTCTGTTTATTTCGCAGGTGATTTCACATGTCTTGTTTGTATGAAGGCTAAATACAAATAAAAGGCAAGTTAAGGCACGTTTATTTATATAGAACATTTCATACACAATGGTAATTCAAAGTGTTTTACATAAAAGGAAGTAAAATAATCATTAAAATATATAATCGCGACAATAAAAACAAGGAATTTAAAAAAACTTTTAAAATGATTTAAAAATTGATTTAAAATGATTTTAAACAGTTAAGAATAGAAAATGATTATATATAAAATACAGTGCAATAAGTTCAGAGTCAGACATAGCACAGTGCTCATTCAGTAAATGCACAGCTAAACAGATTTTTTTTGTTTGTTTTGAGTCTAGATTTAAATATGGCTAATGTTTTAGCACATCTTATCTCTTCTGGAAGCTGGTTCCAAATGAAGGCAGCATAATAGCTAAAAGCGGTCTCCCCTTGTTTTGTGTGAACCCTTGGTATTTCTAACTGACTTGATCATACTGATCTGAGTGGTCTATTAGGTTTATATTCAGTGAGCATATCTGCAATGTATTTAGGTCCTAGACCATTGAGTGATTTATAAATGAGTAAAAGTACTTTAAAATCAATCTTAAATATAACTGGAAGCCAGTGTAAGGACTGGAGATGATAGTTTGCTGATTTAGTTACTGCTGTGACATGACTACTGAAACTAAGGTCTGACTCCAGAATCACACCAAGATTCTTAACTTGATTTTTAGTTGTTTGACCCCTTTTAGAGTCAAGGTATGCATTCACCTTGAGTACTTTAGCTTTATTTCCAAATGCAATGACTTCAGTTTTCTCCTTGTTTAACTGAAGAAAGTTCTGGCATATCCAGCTGTTAATTTCATCAATGCTTTGACAGAGGGAGTCAATGGGGCTGTTGTCATTTGGCGATAAGGGTAGGTAAACCTGGGTATCATCAGCATAGCATTATTTGACTTAGTGGGAGCATATACAGGCTAAACAAGAGCGGTGCAAGAATTGAGCCTTGTGGGACTCCGCATGTTATGGACATCCACTCAGACTTATGCTCTCCTGTACTCACATAATAACCTCTCCCTTCTAAGTATGACCTGAACCATTTGAGGATGATCCCAGAAAACCAGACTCAGTTTTCCAGTCTCTCTAGAAGTATGTTATGATCGACAGTGTCAAATGCAGCTCTGAGAGAAAAGGTGAACAATAATTTATTTGTACCGGTTTTATCTCTAAAAAATTCTATAGTTTTATAGTAGGAGGTTTCATAGACTTTGCAAATTATTATTTATTTTTTTTAGAAATTTTTAGGTACAGTTGTGGGTGTTTTTGGCAGTTTTTCTGAGGCTTTTTTAAATATTGTTCATATCGATATTGGAATTTGAATATCGTATTGACTTGAATTAAGAAATATATTGTGATATAAATTGTCCAGCCCTAATACTTCATGGCAATTTTATATAAATCTGTATAATAAATATTTTAAAAATGTCATTAGTTTACATGTTTATGTTCAGTTTTTTTTATTGTTCCTGTTAACAGCTCCCATTCCTTGTAGTGGAGCTGTAGTTTCATGTTTTCATTAATCAAAATATCAATATTTTAAAATGCATTCACATTACCATGAAGTGCAAAAGTTAGCGTACACTGCTCGGCAGTGGTTAAAAAGGATTTACCGAAAAATTTGACTAATCTCTTGTAAAATCACAGATGTAGGTACCACACAACGTTAGTGTGTGTCAAAAAGCAGTAGGTCATTCAGTTGTAGATTTGTACACAGGTGGTGGGAGAAAAACAAAGACATTCTGGATTCGAACAGCAATAAAATCACAGACTAACCTGTGTAAATGTTGAATGCATCCTCATGAGAAACATTTTTTTTTTTTGTGTAAGGCTTTTGACTTCTTAGGTTTGTCTCACTAAGAGCGCCAAAGCTCGGCGAGTCGAATTTGAGCCTACACAATATTCTTGTACAATCTATGAGTACCAGTGGGCTCAACTTCAGATTGGAAGTGTGTGTAATAACTTGTAATGTCTCCACAGAACTTCTCAAGGAGGCCATGAAGCTCACCGAGTGTGAACAGGTACGCCTAGATGGTCCTCATTGTCCTGCATTTTCTTTATTATTTTTCCACTGTCGGGCCAAATGGTTCTAAGAACTGTCGGGTAAGGTTCCAGTTGTATTTCCACGTGAGCCTGGTATGGCGCGGCACGATTATAAACCATTCTCGGCCCGTGCTGGTAGAGTGCGTGTGCGTGACGTCACCACTATGTCGCCTGGCTACCAGTTTCTCCATAGCTGGCTAAGCGGAAGCATGCTATTTGATCAAACAGCCAAGTAAACAGCGATGCTACGTTCAATATAAAAAAGAAAAAATACCTGAGAAAGTTTGGTCTGTGGAGGAAACATTTGCACTTATTGATATTATACTCGTCGTCGCCTTCTGTTTATTTTATTTTTCGCATCGAGTTGTATCCTTTTTTCTGTTATTTAACAAAGTAAATATCAGATAAAAATTGAGTCCTAAAAACAGAAATATCTGATCATCGTCCATATTGCTGTTTGCATTACACTTGTGTTACCAAGGCAACGACTGACACATTTGTATTACATTGCAAAGAGCTCCGTTATCAGCACCACAGTGGAAAATGAAACCGTATCCATGCTGACTGGCACGGAATGGAACGGTTAAGCAAAGAGATCCGTTCGGCCTGTTAGTGGAAAAGCGGCTTATGAGATGTTTCTTTCCTGTTAGGCTCGCTTGTCTCTGGAGCTTCAGAGGGACAGTCACGTCAAGCAGCAGAGGCTGATCGAGGAGCAATGGAAGCGAGCAAAGCGAGAGGACAAGCCCAGAACACTCCAGCACGTTACCCCCTCAGACCAGACGCCACGCCACCTACAGCCGGCCGGAGCAACCACAGACGTCTCCCAACCCTCCGAACGAGAGTACGACACCTGGCTGTATCTTCTGAAGAACAAAGGCACTGTCCCTGAGCCCTGCGCCGGCAGTAAAGCCCAGAAAGATGACAAGACCCGTTTAGAAGAGCAGCAGACCACCATCGATGACCTACGCAACCTGGTGGACCGACTGGTGTCTGAAAACGAGCAGCTGAAACGGGAGAACGAGCAGCTGCGGGCAGAGAATGCACGGCTGAAGAAGGAACCCTACGCCGATGCCGACTTCGTGGAGCGGTCGGAGCTATGGGTGCTTCCACAGACGGCAGAGGAGCGCAAGGCCAAGGACATTCCCATCCCACAGCTCCCTCCACTGGAGATGCCCACTCAGGAGATCTCTCTAGAAGACCTGCCCGGCCTGGAGCTTCCTGAGGACATCCAGCAGGAACTGCAAGAGCTTCTGGATGGGGAGAAGCTGTGACCACTCGCGCTCAAAACACGCACCAAAGGGAGACTTCGATCGCCGTTGTGCCAGCGAACATGCAGAGGAAGCACGGCGAAGCAGCCCGGTGGCGTAAATGACGGTTCTCGCAACCGTCGGGTTCACGACTTCTCAGTGGCGCCCCGTAACGACTGGATGTGCAAAGAAAGAAAACAACTCTTTTTGAAGTACGTGTGCCTTTTCTAATGCATTTTTTGTTTTTGTTTTTTTTGTTATGAATTACGAGTGAAAAGGGATATCGAAGATTCTGTCGAACACTATGTTATCAGACTTTTTATCAGCAGGTGAATTTGCCTCTTGCAAAATCCCACTTTCAATCGAAGTTATTTCCTACACAGACACTGTGAACTACATGTGTGTGTGTGTGTGTGTGTGTGTGTGTGCTCAATTGTGTGTGTGTGTGTGTGTGTGAGGGTTTTGTGCAGTATCTGTTTTATCAGCACCATCGTTGTTGACGTCGTGGTTATGCAGTTTCAGTCGTCTATCAACAGCGCAGATTTAGGGCATAGAGGAAGCCGAGAGGCCTCAATGCAATTAGTTATGCATTCCGTTTCCGTACACTGATAACCTGCTTGCAGCACTTGTTTTGCCTTATTGCAATTAGTACGAAGCCCAGTCATGATGTCATCTCTGGACGATTTGTAGCAACTTATTAAACAAAAACAGAGGTGGATCATTTCTTCAGGAGACTGAACATGAGCTTGAGACTATTCGGAACTATAAGCAATAATCTGGTCAAGTGCTACAGAATCACTTTGTTGTTTCTCATCTCCGCTGTGTCATTCTTCAGACACGGTGCAAACAGCATAGGAATGGACGTCCTGAAAGCTTGGCTCTTTGGTTTGTTTGAAGCTTCATTGTACTGTACTCATCAATCAAGGATTGTCTGGGTCACGGTGTTAATATTTTCAGGTAACTGATTGCACAATCATACCTTGCTCTAACAATAAACCAGGTTCACTCCTCACATTACTCAAAAGCTACCAACATGTGCCAGACGCGCCTGGGAAGAGATGAATTCATGGCTTATATTTTTGTCATGAAGAGGGAACCAAATCCAAATTTTGCTCTTTTTATTGTAATTTTGTTTTTAAATTCAATGTTTAATTACTGGTTTACCACAGTAATCAGGGTGCATCAGATTTTGTTATTTTACTTTTTGTTTTGTGATGTAAAAATCTATGAAAATCATATGACGAAAGTGTTTTGATGCATGAATGGCTGTTTTACGGTAGCTGTATGCATAGGAATAAGATATTGAAGACAAGAATTTGTGTATAATTCTTTTGTGAGTTTGCTTGTTCTGACAAGAATTAAAGATTTTAACAAGTGGCAGCATAAATCTGTTTTCAGTTATGTCGAAAGTGTACTAGTAATAGTACAAACATTCCATCTAGTCTGAGTATGAGCTCACGAAAGCTGCATTCATAATAATTATAAAAGAATGTTTGAAGTCATTTTTGATCGAATATAGCGTCAATGGCCCACTGATGCAAACTGATGTATAAAACATTATCAAAGTTTAAGACTCTTTTATCAGAGACATTGAAATGGTAGTGACTCTGCAATACAAACAAATGTTGATTTCATGGTTTGTAAATTCCCACAAAAGCTCAACAGCCTCCTCTGGTGTTCAATCTGTGAATGACACAGCATGTGTTCAAAAGTGGGCAAAGACTATTGTGAAGAAAATCCAGAATTTGATATTATCAATAAGATACTGGCTTGTAAAAGAGGCTATTTCATACTAAACAAGCACTACAACTGACTGTCTGGCTGTTGGTTAACATTAATTTAAGATGCAAACAAATCATTACATTTTGATTACCAGAATATATTTAAATATATATATTGGCCTAACATTGAACGTCATCTTGAACCGTTCATCTTGTCAGGAAGGCAAAAGGCAGGCAGATTTTTGATAAATCCATTTTAATGGAAAATGTAAAACCCCTTTGAACTTCAATGTACAAAGCATGTAACACTTGCACTTTAAAATTTGAAATTGAAGCAAGCCATGTTTAAAAAAATACATCAGTGAATGTATATATGTATATATTTACACAGCATAGTACGATTTGCTTTTTCCATTGAACTTCAAAAGTTCGCCATAGTAAATCTGAACATAAAAAGGAGAAAGAAATGAGTTTTTCTTAAATAAATTACAACTTTTTTTGTAAATGTCTCCATTTTACAGTGAATACTTCTTAGTAAAATGCTGAAGTGAGTTATTCATTAAGTCTTTCTTTACATAATAGAACTTTACAATGTTTACAATTGTTTGGCAGTTCTTTTTCTCAAAAGATATGGCATGAGGACATGAGACAGCGGATCTCTCTCACAGTAACTCCAAGTCTCCAAAGTAGTGAGCGCCATCAGAAATCCATTAGCAAACTGTACAAGTCACATTTACATTATTTGATCGAGAACAGAGCGCAGAACTCCTTTAAATAAATATGATTCTCCACTGAAACTATACAGTATGAAAGAACAAAATGGGAACGAAACCAAACAGACAAACAAACGAACACTAGATTCTTCAGACGTGTGGCATGTCGATCACAGTCATCCTGATGCGCTATACTGCTGTGGTGTCAGTAACAAATAAATACAGTTTACTGGTGGTTTTTCTCTGCTTGGCACTGGAGGTTCGCGGTGTGAGCGTTAGTGTGCATATTTGGGGGAACGTGTCAACAAGTGTCATGAGTTCGTCTCCTCCTCTTCCTCGGCACAGCACCTCTTTAATGTTCCCACGGCATTCTTCACGCAGTGGTAAAAGATGTTCTTGACCTGAGAGAAATGACAGGCTGTTAGAATCACACGACATTGCATCCGGAAATTTTTGAAACAGAAATAGGAACTAATATATCAGTACATATGAAGTAGAGATAGATTAATGGACTGCAAAAAACAAAGGTCCATATACTGAATGTGTTAAAAACAGGGCTGCCAAGTGATAATATTTAATGTAAATAACTACATGATGTGCTGATTAATGAAATTAATAGCAAATTGTTTTAATTTACGTTTTTATGCATAATATGGGGCATAAAAACTTTATATACTTACAACTTTATAAACTATAACAACTTTTAATTACAAACAAGCCCAAAATACATGGGACTCTTGCTTTACTACTTCCAGCTGCTCATGTAAAAAGATAAAGGTGATAAAATGTGCACTTTTGCATCCATCTACACAACAGGAAACACTCATCAGCAGTGGATCATAAGCAATCTATTGGGATAAATGTGTGGTATTCATGGCTGGCGAACTGCTCTGAAACCTCAAAGGGAATCCTGATATTTGTAACCTTTTTGCTCTCTCTTGTCTAACAATGCATCTGAAAATATGAAATGTGTTCTTTTGTCAGGAGTCTATTTTCAAGAGTATTTGAGTTTATAATGTAAGTGGCAGCAATCAGACTGCATGCACACTGATACAAACAGTTATAAACGGTAATAAAGGAAAACAAATGGCAGTCTTCCCACAGACACTTAACCTAATGAGCGACAAATCACAGAGACACTGCGATCCAGTTCAGGCCTCAATATTCCAATAAATGTTGACATGCTGTGATATTTCCACTCTACCTGTAGCTTATCTTCATAGTTGATTTCCTCTTTGGAGGATCTGAGTTCCTGGGTTAAGTGGAACGAATGCACCACATGCTCCGGAGAGACAAAGTCGTTGATCACCTGGACGCAGCTGTGCAGGTTTTGCACCTGTATGGATGAGAGACACAAATGTGAGTGTGCACTGATGTGACATACTGTATATCATAAAGATGATGGTGCTCTGGAACTTCAGATAGTATTACACAATCTACTACATGCCTTCAGTCATCTGACTGAAAGTTTATAATTTAGCAAGTAAAAAGCCTTTTAGCATAATTGTTAAAAGGACCTCGAGACAGGAATCGAACTCGGGTCACTGTGATCACAGTTGTGCTTTATGTCGGCGCACTAACCACTTAGGCTTTCAGCACCGACAGAATTTCATCTTACTTTTTGTCCATATAAATATCAGTTTTGGTTCTCTAAATATATATATATTTCTAACTATTATTTATTATTTCATATATCAGGCTTTACAGGATTAAAGTGAAGTTACAAGCATTAGCAGATTTTTTTTTTTTTTTTTTTTTGGATGTTTTAAATAATTAAATGACATTCTGACAAAGTGTTGCTTAAGTGTCAGATTCATTTTTAGCAAAACTCTGAAACAAAACAGTGAGATTTGTTGCTTACAAAATAAAACAAGAGCAAATCATTTTATATATATAAAATGATTTGCTCATGTGGTATCAGTGGTTTGAGCAACTGCTATATATATATATATATATATATATATATATATATATATATATATATATATATATATATATATGTATAAAATAGGGCTGTCAAATGATTAATCACGATTAATCACATCCAAAATAAAAGTTTTGTTTACATAATATATGTGTGTATACTGTGTATATTTATTATGTATATATAAATACACAAACATGCATGTATATATTTAAGAAGAATATGTTATGTTTATATATTAAATATATTTATATATAATATAAAATTTAAGAATATAAATATATAAATGTATATACATGTAAATATTTTCTAAATATATAATTTATGTGTGTGTATTTATATATACATAATAAATATACCCTGTACACATACATATATTATGTAAACAAAAATTTTATTTTGTAATATATAAAAAATGATTAACCAATTTACAATCAATATATAAAATGATTTGCTCATGTGGTATCAGTGATTTGAGCAACTGCAGAAAAAGAAGGAGTGCAATGAGACCTGGTGCAGAGCTCCAGCAGGGATCAGGACAGAATCACCCAGAAACTGCACCACAGTCCAGCCCTGAACAGCGTATTCATCCAGCAGCCGCTGACGCAGCTTACGGCTCAAGTACCAGCCTGGCTCACGGATCGGGTCGTGATCCGCTGGGATCTCCACGCCCTGCTCTTTAGCCACCTGTCATGTCCAAACACACACAAACACTGAGTTCAGACACAGCAGCATGTGCACTGAAGATCTGCACATTCATATGAAATCAATCCTCTAAAACTTCCTTGTGCTAGAGTAAAAGGTTTTATGAGGACACACACTCAGAGAGAGAGAGAGCGACACTGCAGTGATCCACTGTATTATTTCAAGATCAGTGGAGAAATCAAATCAAAATAACCTTGTGCAGGAACTCTTTAATCTTCTCGCCGTCTTTGCTCGTGTAGATGTGCCACAAGGCTCCGGGAGTCTCGCTTGAGTCCTTTAATCTTTTCTTCACGTTGTCATCCAGATCTTCCTCCTCCAGCCTCTTTAGCACTCCTGTGTGTTTGGCACAAACACATTCATGTGGTTACACAGCAAACGAATCACACAGTCAGCTTAATTTATTATAAAGGCAGGGAGCGCCGTCCTCTTTTGAAGACAGAGTGATGTTTAAAAATGAATGGCGAGGAGTGTGCGTGGGAGTCTGGATTTTATATATTCTCCTCATGTTAGCCCATGAGACAGCGGATAAAAATAGAAAGGCCATCACAGTAGGGAGGAGGGAAGAGGGAGGAGCAGCTGTTGGCATGAGATTCAAAAATGACTTATATACTGGCAACTGCAAGTTTAGTTGCAAAAAATGTCGTTCAAAATCTGTCATGGCTGTGATTTTGAATGATAACATTATCACATTTACATGTCAACATCATTGTAAACTACAGCAGTACAGTCATTTACATACTGTATCTTAAAGGTACAGTAGCAATACCAAGGTACAGTACAGTAACTGCCAGATTTGTTCTGAACCACACAATAGATGATTAAGTTTTTTTCAGCCATGTTTAATGCATGTTGTTGAAGACATTACTGGTAATCACCTATGGCAGTGGTTCTTAAAACAGGGAGCCGGGGTCCACTGGGAGTCTCAGCTAACATCAAAGGTGACTTAAATTATTTAAAACAAGCATTAAAATAGACCTTTTTTTAAAGCTAAGGACAGCATTTCCATTGGAAAAGTGAGGGGGACGGGATCAGAAAGGACTACTAGGGCCACGCCTCCTACTGCGGCTCCAACAAGATATTTCTTGTTTTTAGTCATCCCCTCAATTACTGTTTTTTTCACTTTGAAGAACCACGTTTCCGCACTGTCTTGGAAAACCTGGATATATGAGGTAGCCTAATTTTAAAAATGTGATTTCTACACCTGGAAAACTCATGTAAACTCAGAAAGTCTTAAAATGCCATGGGCATATTTATAATCAATATATGTTATTCTAGTTTTGCCAAGCTTTAAGATATTTTATTGGGTACAAACTGAGTACATCATTTTTTTTTAAATCCTTAAAAATCCTTAATCCTTTTTCAGTAAATCATGAACAAATGGAAATGTCATTCGAACATCGAACAATACAAAAGAAAAAAAAAAATTTAAATAATAAAAAAAAGGTCAAGAAGCACTGACCTATGTTTCTTTAGATGCAACATCACACCCAAATGGCTTTTAGAGATCCATTAGAAGATCAGAGACAGCACAGAGGTCATGTAAAACTACAAATGGTTTTAGTTAATACCATAATAATATGTCATATGTAAAACTCCTCCATGTTTTTACATATTCATTCTCATGAGAGCTCTTTTTAGTGCTGCTATGGTCCTGTACTGGCAGAGAAAAATCCTTCCAGATGCATCTCTAACATTTCATTGTTTCCAGGGTGGAAACCATGTTCTGCTTTTTTTTCCTCTGAGCTCAAGGGTTTATGGAACATTTCTGCTCTAGCAGAAGGCTTTCCCCCTCCTTCTCTTTCTCTAACACTGCTGACCAAGTAAACGGACAGGCTGTTGACAGCTGTGTGGCAAGCGGCCCCAGGCTTACCCGTTTTGGAGAGGACACCATTCCCTTTGGCCACTCCTACATATACCAGCACGCTGATGATGTCCGAGACCTCCATATGCAGGTTAGCGGTGCCGAAGTCCTGCTCCTGAGATGCCGCCACACCTGAGATATGGATTATACATCATTCAGTTCTCTAAAATAATCTACAGTTTTTATTTTTTAACCTCATTTTAAATTAGGCATAATAAAAGGTAATACAACAAATACTTTTTTTTTGCATTACAGTAATGTTACACTAATGAGAATGTGAGGAAATGTTCATCATTATATTATATGAAAATTATGTCACTATACAAAAAAATAATCTGTCGATAATTAGGCCTCATTTTCTTTTTGCAAAAAGTGTTTATATTTTCTTTTGGGGTGAAATAGTTTTTAATAGAATTTTTGATAAAACAATTACATTTTCTACAGTAAAACCATGAATAAAACGTAGCAAGCCACTAATAAAACGCAAACTAAAAATACGTTTGAGAGAGACAGACGGAGCTGCAGTACCGTAAGCACAGCAGAGGCGCGGGCCCAGGTCTGGCCGCACAAAGAAGGAGGGCAGATGGGATGCCAGGTTGAGGTTCCCCTCGGGGTCTGAATACTCAGGCATTGGGAGGTTTTTCATGAGATCATCATACCTACACATTGAGATGAAGCACATGCTAAAACAACTAAACCAGAGCTATGCTTGATCAGAAAATACAAATTAAATACATAAGGTCACCATGAAACAGCATTCACAATCCTTAAAACAGTGTCTTAATGGCTACTTAGCATGTCTGCATGTGGTGTTCCTGTGTTTCTGAGGTACCTGGAGGGCATCAAAGCCATAAACTCTTCCCCTGAAGGCCAGTCTTTCAGTCGATACACCACAGTTTCTCCATCTTTAGACTTGGGCCGCTCTGTAGAAAGAGCATGATCAGCATTTAAACGGAACAGGCCAATTAATACAATAACTGCTCATTTGTTTCCTTCAAGTGGCACTCACTCGTGAGATCTTCAAAGCCGTCCCAGAATTCTTTGACGCCTGAGTTGGACATTACTCCATCCTTGCAGTTCAAGAGGTCTCCCTGGTGGTCAGCAAACTCTTGGTTGAAGGATTCTGCCTTCCACAAGCTGGCGTTGAGCTTCCTGTGCACCCCAGAGACCAGCACCGGCTGCAAATACACCACACAGAAAATGGCCTTTTAATGACAGCTGAGATCACAACCGCTACTAAGACTTGCTTTTTCAAGAGAGGAAAAATTTGAAGTCTGGTTACAAAAGAAATTGCATGATGGATTACTCTAAAGACTAAAAGCAATAATTACATTTATTGAAAAGCCTAAATCTGTGAGTATATTATAAACTGAGTGCCGAACTAGCTTCTGCAAAAGTGCAGAGCTCAATAATAATGATGTGAGTGTTGCACAAGTCAATAAATGTCATTTCGGAACAGGAATAGACAGAGGCTGTGTCCAAAATGCCCCTTACACCCTTTTTAGTGCACTATACAGTATTTGAAGTGGTGTCTGAAAGCATAGGGGACATTATTGAGTGCACATATTTAATCAAATCATGCATCGTAATAATGAGTGTAAAGCCAATGCACACTCAAAAGTCAACACTCAACTGCACTAGAAGGGTCAGCGAATACATTCATGCATTTCACCAAAAGATGGCATCTATGGCCCATATGGCCGAATCAATGTCCGAATTCCATTTTTGTTTTCATTCAAACCTTCAAGGGGACCATATTAATGGAGTAATGGGTACAGGGGTCGATTTCGGATACACCCAAAGGCTCTCTGCTTTTGAATAAATGCTATAACTATAGGAAAAGGCTGTATGCTTAAGGATTTCAACCTCACAGCTCTTCAGTATCCTCCTGTCCATTAGTGAAAATCAGATTTCATTGTAATATGCTCACTTGAAATGTCCTGCATTAGTGCAGCACACGTGAAGAGGTGCTACCTATAAAAGAATCAAAGCATTTAAAGCCTATAATGGCCTATGTGAAGTACATGCTGAAAAAATTATTTTATATATTTAACGCGGGGCGGAGCTAGGGTTGACCACCCCACTCACAACTGTTGTTTCTGTCACTTTGTTTCTTGTCAAGAAGTGCATTTATTCAGTCGCAGAACGTCTTTACGACCACATTAAAGGGTAGATGTTTCAGATGCGCACTTCGGCTTCACTTCAGCGCCATGCTCTTCAATTGCACACACAAAGGCACCGGCCTGTATCTTTTCTCATCAAAGCACAAAATAAACTACGTGCATGCAATGTCGTGGTCAGTCAAGTCATGAAGTTACCAAAAAGGTGATTAAAGCTGCCTTAAAAATGTGCATGCATGTAATATATTGTATATGAGTCACATTTAAAGAACATGTCTCTGAAATGGTTTTCTAAACTGTCCTGGAGCAGTCCAACACCATCTCCCTCGTCTAACACACCCCATTCAACTCATCAGTTCATAAGTAGAGACTTTAAGACCTGAAGTGGGTCAGAAAAGGTAAAGAGAATTGAGAGAAAATATGATGCATGTCAGATCCGCGTCATGTCCAGCAGCGGCAGCTCTTAAAGAAATAGCAGCCAAAACAACCTAATAACCAGCTGCTGGGATGTCTGTTAATCAAAGGAATAAGAAATAAGAGGAAATAATGAACTTTTATAGCTTTAAGGATTCATCTATATTTAATTTAGAATTTAGTGTTTGATAACTTCAGTTTCAATTTCTGCAGATTTCTGCTGCAGGGCAAAGGTAAATATGACATTTATTATAATATGTCTATGTGAAGATTGTTTTAAGTTGACAAATTAGAAGTTTTATTTTTTTTTAAGTCTAATAAAATGTTCAAATTGATAGCTCTCAATTATACTGTAATGTTGAATGGCTATAGTCAATGGATAAATATTAGGGGGAAATGTACATTAATTTGAAGATTGAATGTGAAATTATTGCAATATAAAAGTATATTTAAAAACTTAAATGTTAGGTGGGATTAATCATGATTAATCGCAATTAATTTCAGAAAAATATTGCGATTAATTAGTTAAAATATTTTAATCGAATGACAGCACTAAATTATAATATAACAAGCATGTGATCATTGAAGATGGAAAAAAGGAAAAACATCACATAATAAACAGAAAAATGAGAATAAGTGTACAAGGTTAATAATCTCCTCAAGCCGGAAAATATGGAAATCTGCATAAATACTAAAAAAATCACATCCCTGTATAATCAGGAAAATGAGAATAAGTGTAGATGGATAATGATTATTTGTAGCACAACCTGTAATCGGTACACAGGGTTATTAGGATTATCCTGAGTGCAAGGATATCAGTGGCAATGGACAGGGCTCCAGGAGGAATGACTCAAAACACTACATGAGAATAGGGATTTCTGCCAATTTTACAGAGCGGTATTATAAAGAAGCAAGAGAAAGGATGGGAAGAGGGAACAACAGGATCAAGGAAATGTTCTGAGCTGAACTAATATTGGCTTCAAAAGAACCACAGCTCCAACAGAACAGAAAGGAATGTAAGATTCAGTATTTAGTGGGCTTGTTTCACAGACCTGTCCTTGTGTCCAGCATTCCCTGAAGAGTTTCCAGTTGTTGTTGTTGCAGTGGTCTTTGAGCCAGAGCAGCCTGCGCTCATATAGCCAGCAGTGCGGGATGTCAGCATATAGTTTGGGCGGTTCTTCCACTGCTTTCTTTCTCTCAGCTTTGGGCTCCTCCAGAGGCTCATGCTTCAAGTTCAGCTTGGTGCCACGGCCTGCCGGGATCTTGTTTTCCACCACAGAGGCGATGATGTCATCAAGGATGTTGGGCATGCTGCGGCCACTCTTGACAATCTGTGGTAGTAAGACCACAAAGGAAGCCATAAGCTATTTTAGGACAACAAACATTTTTTCTTTATAGTGATACAGACTCCATGTCAAAGGGATCCTCAAATAGAGCACAGAGTTCAGATGTACACAAGCACTCAGGGTGCACAATTTTACAGTTTCTACAGTTTAAAGTGAGCAGAGAGTGGAGCTGTACACAAGCACTCAGGGTAGTTTAAGATAAGGATCTTTCTGCACTATATCCTCTAATACATTTAGCTAGAGCCAAACATGCTTTATTCAAGCTCTTTTCACTACATGTGCATTCTAAAAAGCAAAATCTAAAAATATTTTAGACTTAAAGAGGAAAAGCCTGAAACCTTAGTGTCTTTTCTGTCACATGGCCTTCTGTCATATAAATGTAAAAATAACACATCTGTTTAACTTTAATATTCATATCCAATTGGGCTCAACTAAACATTTAAATTGTTTTTGCAGCTTTGTCTCTCGGGCCCAATATCCTCATCTATTATACTATCTTGACCATTTGACCATTTACTACTATTACACAAAAATACTGTCCAGACCTCCAATGGGAGGAAACATAGAGAGTGGACTTGAATTGAATTGAATACCCATGACTCTTTATGCGAGCATGGCCATATTTATGTGATAATGACTAATTCACACTGTACATCAGGTTTTTTTTTATTTTTATAATGATATTGTCTACCAATAAAAAGTATGGAAACACCAACTTGATTATAATTACTATTTTTCTGTATATGCAATATGTGTACAAAACTAATTTCAAGAATAAATATTTAGATCAAAACATTTTAAAGTATGTGCAAACTTTTCATTGGTTGTGTGTTGCAACCTCTGTATGCTAGTCAAGTCTCTCTGTTTGAGTATGTTCAGTAGGTGTTGGTTTTCTGACCTGCGAGGCAGTGGAGTACACAGGAGCGAATGCGATGCCAGCGTCAGTGGAGCCCAGGCGCAGCTTGCCTGCGGTGGTGGTGAGGAGGTCTCGTAGGGTTGATCCCTGCTCCAGGGAAGATGCTTTACTGTGCAGAGACTCCAAAGCATCTGACTGATCCTTCTCCTCCTTTATCTTCCCTACAACTGACTCCTTATTTTCTGCAGGAGAGAAGAACAGGCTGTTCAAACCTCAGATGTCAATCTCTTTCACATCATATGAAATATAAAAAGTAAAAGAAATAGTAGAAATTTGGTTTACTTCCATTATATGATACATTCCCCTTATAATTAGTGATATGGTGGGACTTTTTATTAGAATTTTAAAGTCATGATTAAAACCAAAGGTAGCGACAGATCTTTTTTTCCATACTGCAACAGATATTTGAGTGTAACAGATTATCAAAAAAGAAATGATGTAGGGCAGACTTGTTTCTATGCATTGCTTGCTAATTGGATTTCAAGACGTGGACATGGCACTCAAAAGCGAGGCAGATAATTGTACGTTTGCAGGTGTTATGACATTTTGAATCAAAATTACAAGGTCAAAAAAGGAACATAACGGATAAAATGTTCACAGTATGATTTCTAATATGCTTTTTAGAAAATAGCAGAGTTTAAACTCTTAGCAGTTTTAAAAAACGACTCTGAAGACCTTGATTAGCTTGCTCAGGTGTCTGATTTGGATAGGAGCTAAACTTTTCAGGGCAATGGCATATCCAGGGCCGAATCTGAGGACTCCTGCACACTATTACATTTACAAGTTTTCGGATGTACAATTTTCATTTGGGTGGAGAATAAAAAGGGGTTAAAAATCCCACTGACTTAGACAAGGAAGGATGAGAGACATTTCTGGAGAACAAAATATCACAGAGACTTGAGATTGGGCTTTCTGCAAGTACCTAGAACTACCAAGCAACTGCAATGTACAAAAAAACTGCTCAAAACACCAGCAACGTGCATTACAATATGCCATAGCATGAACTATATGCTCTATTGTTATATTTTAAGAGCTGACATGAAACAACAAAAATGCAGACTTGTCAAAAAGCGCAATTTAAGCACCACTGCTAAATTAAGAAAATTCTATACGCCGCACTGGGCAACAAACTGAACTGAACGTGTGCCAGCAACCACAGGGCTGATGGTCTTTTAAGTGCAGTTCATTCTGAGAGAGCGGCGTGTTCGGCATGTGAGAGCAGCTGAAGAACTGGATAAATATGTGGTCAGGTGAACTCTTTAGACTGTTGGAGCTCACAACTGAGAAGACCTGTAACGTACACCACTAAATGTGAGGATTGTGGAATGCTGGCGGCCTGTCAAGCACGCACACGCCTGCAGAGAAAGGAAAAACACGGGGGCAGCTGGCAGACCTCCTGCCCCTGGCTACCAATAACTCCAACCATATTTTTATTGTTTTATTGTTTCTGTACCCACCCTTCTTTTCCTCACGGGATTTCTGCTCGGCCAGATCGGCCAGGAAGTGCAAAGGTGATTGGGACTCCGGTGGGGTGAACTTGCTGTCGGTGCTGGTGTCGCTGGCGGGACTACTCCCTCCGTTGGCCTCTACCTTCAGAGAGGAGTTTTGCTGGCCTCCCTCAGGCTTACACAGAGAGATCTTGTTGCTGTGATTCAGCACGTTTTGTAACACCTGTGAAAAGTAAGAGTGTGTCAGAGACAGCTCAGCAGTTTGAAGAGAGTGAAGGGAAATATCCTGGACTTTTAGTGGTTGAGAGATGAAGCAGGACTGTATTCAACATTCCAGCGCAGAACGAAATGTGAAAATCTGTGTGACTGAGAGAGTGTGAGAGTTTGTGTTTACAGTGAGAGCACACACACACTCTAGTCAAGGCTAATGCCACATTTAATTTCATGTGAATGGAAATGTGACTGAGAGGGGTAGATGTACAGTTTGTTCAATGGGATATATTGTCTCAAGGCGTGTTTTTTTTTTGACAAGATGTATTAATGTTTTGCCAGCTGAACCGTACAAGCTATTGAAAAGAACTGGGTTCATCCAGAGTTGTCCAGGTCACTGCTGAAATAGCAGACTGACAGTTTTGTCACATGAAATCCACAGTTTTGTTCAGTTTTTTTCACACTGGTCAGGATGAACCAATGATGTAATTATTAGATTTGAATAATTTTGCCGAAATTGCTTGAAGCAGATTTCCATTTTTTGTCTGATATCAATCTTTCTCAGTATTTTCATCTTGTTTTCCAGAACAAATATCGAAACATTTTTAAATCAAGATGCATTTACTTGAGATACAAAATGACAAAATGCTATGCATAATCTATGACACATGGACAAAAATATATATTTATTTTGACCATCAATTAAGAATTAATTCCCACAACTATATAATCTAATCTATATAATCAAATTCTTAATATCTACTTTTTTTTTTTTACACGTTATCTGCCATTGGAATCAAAAAAATAAAGAGTGTATCTTGATTTAAGAATCTTTAGATATTTGTACTGGAAAAAGAACAATTCCATGTAGGAAAATCATTTTTGCAGTGTACTGAGATCAAACACTTAGCATGCATTACCAGACCTGTACATCCCTCACAGCTTGTTTAATCTGTGGTAAATGACACCCAATGACACATTCACATACCTGGGAGACACCATTGGTGGACGGCAGCTTGTTGTAGAGGGTGTTCTGCTTCCAAGCACAGGAGCAGTGTGATTTAATGCTGTACTTCTCCCTGAGCATGTGCATAGCATTCACCAAGTCCGTTAGAACTAAAACACACAAACAAAACAAACAAGTCAAAAGATACAGTCGCCTCTTTCTCTATCTCCAGCTAAAGGCGTAACTACAAGCGATCTGGGATCATTCCAGAATGAAAGTGTCTCTTTCCATACCAGTTCCTGGAATAATCTGTGTTGGCATCAGGTGCTTGTGATCATGAGGCTGTCCCTTGACACACTTCAACCAGGCGTACAGCTCTTTATCTGCGAAATCAGAAAAAGGTGGATTACTCTCAGAGACTGAGAGTGACAACACACACAGAGAAGGGTGCTGTCACTGGCCCGTTTTCCCGTAGAGTCGCCGCAGTGTTTATGCTTCAAAGTAAATAAGGAGCTCTGAGCCTTGTAGATAAAGATACACAGATGTGATTCAGCAGAAATGACACTTCTAGAGCTGGAGGGGTTTAATGCCCTGCGGCAGAATTCAAGCCTAAAGAAGACAGGAAGAGCTGCTGCAGGAAGGGGAGACTTAAATGAGGCGAACACAGAAGAGGAAGACACAGAGGCGCATCTCAAACCCTGGGACAGCTGAGCTAGACAGTCCTAGAACAACTGCCACATCCTACAGCACACACACATCCCATTCAAACTAAACCACAACAGAAAACTATACACTTATTTCTTCCAGGGTTATTAATAAAACTTTACGTAATATTAAAAGCAACAGAAAATACAAAAATAAATATTTGCTCAAACTACTATTAAAAACTTTATTAGCCTCGCAACGATACTAAAATAACACTGACCCCCTGCATTGCAAGAGAACATCTAGCACTTGTTTTATGATATGTCTGTTAATTTTTGCTTGTATTTTACTTTTATCTTTTATTTAAACAAAAATACACTGTGTTTTTGTCAAATAATCTAATGATTTTAATAATTCCTATAAAAACTTTCAATTAGAACAATTATTTCTGTTAATTAATAAAATAAATTTACATGAAGTACACAAGTAGCTATAAATAATCTACAATATATCAACAATTGTGCTGTTTTTGATTTGGATTTTTTTTTTTTTTTAGAGTTCTTTTTTTTAAAGAATAGCTTCAGATTCCAAAACACTCACGTCTGAGACAAAGAACACCAAAATCTGACAGCTATGGGTCACTTCTGTTAAAAAATGTTCCCCTCACTATTTAAATATCTGGGGCATTTTTCCAGTTTTTCCATTTTACTGTTTTTTAAGCCTACCACATATCAACAGAAAAAGTGTACAAGCAGAGTCAGTGTTCAAAGGTGAATATGAAAATGACAACTGACCTTTGGAGCTCTTCCTCTCCTTGGCCTTGTAACAGTCCAAACACACCACAAATCCACATTTTTGGCAGACCCAGTGAATGTTAAACAATGTGGCTTCACATGCGTCGCAGCTCTCTCTCACTCCGCGCACCGCTCTCTTCCAGGCGATCTTGGCTGCAGAGCAAAGCAAACAGAAAAGGATGAAACAGACATTCACGGTGCTCACACACTTTTTTCATTTTCCTTTCTCGCTCTCCTTTCAGACTGACAGGCTGCTGTAAATATAACAGTACACTGGTAACGTTTTAGAAGATCATGTATGAAGCACCAAAAAACAAGCAGTGTAGCTCACCATCTTTCTTTATCCATGTAGTTGCTGTATTCTCAGTCATAACAAGTTGACAGAATTTGTCTCCAATGTAGCTGAGGATGTATTTGGAAGTCTCCTGGTCCAGGTTGTTTTCTTCATAACCCTCTGGGGCCCAGAGACCGAGCGCCTCTTCATCATATTGATCAGGAGCAGAGAAGCCATCAATCCGGATCACTCCGTTCTTACTGTACGAGAGGCTGGAGATCAGGAAGAAAGAGAGTGTGCAATTAGAGTTTATTTCCTTCCCTAAAAGCAATTCTGTAACAACATAATGAGAGAGAGGGGAAAACTGTACACACAGGGCAGAAAAAAGCAGACATACTTAATACTTGAACATGCCATGAAACAACGTCAGACTGGTTCCATAAAGCAATCAAGACGCATCTGGTGATGGCCAATTTTAAATGGAAAGAAAAATTAAAGACAACCACCGAGGTGCCTAGCAACTATTTTTATACATGTCAAAAATGGTTAGAATCTATGTCCCAAGCTTGACCACTGGAAACTTTGCTCTACATTCACTTTGTGCCCACAGACAGGACTTCTACTAATCTCTAAATACAATTAATTGTGGGATGGCTACAGGTTAACTAGGTTAACTTCAAAAGACAGCTCAGGGAAATGTTTACTTACTGTGAATTATTTTACCATGACCATGTAATACACAGTTTGCAACAAGCAGTTTTGTAATTTCTAAAACCTAAAAACAACCATCTTCAGTTTTTCTTGGCATGTTCTATATTATGTATTGTTTGAATATTGTTCATGTCTAATGTACTACAGCGTTTGACTATTTCTGCTGCAGCAACAGCCCTCCCTATTTACTACACTACACAAATAATCAGTCTAACTGATGAATGCAATGTAAACATGGTTCCTCATTTTGTACTCACCGGCGGAAGTGGTAGAAGCGGCAGAAGACGGGTGAATGGGCAGACTCCTCTCCTTTCTTGGTGCGGATTGAGCGGCACTCCCTGCACTTCTGTAAGTTGGGCCCGATTTCAGAGCACGAGTCGTCCTGCAGGAAGGACTCACCCGTCTGCTTTAGCTTCTTTACCTTCCTCCAGTCCTTCAGTACTGACCGGGGAATGCCATCTATAAACACACCACAGATTCCATTACTTCATCCATTAGGAAACATATTGCATTAAAACGCCACATTTATTAAACATTAACTGAATAATAAAGACAGGAATGAATATTAGCCAGACCCAGATGTATCAGTTTATCACTAGGTGGGGATGATGAAAAAAGTCAGCAGGGTTTGAAGAGTTAATGTTTACGTTGTAACCACAAAGCAATCTTAACATTTATTAAACCTGACAGTTGTGACCTACTGTACTGTTACAGTGACCTACAGCTTTAGAAGCTATGCGATTACAAAGAGGCACCATTTTGCTACACAGCAATCATCAGAAAGTGCTAATAAAAGCCCAAGTGCTCTTGGAGATGTTTTCCACATAAATGTGAGCATTCTAGTAGAAGCCATTTGCACAGCTGCCGTCCAGATGTTCACCAAACACACCTCGCTCTCTTTCTCACACACTGCAAACCTTCCAATAACCCCAAAGTTTAAGTCAACATGAAACAGCCATTCACAGGCCATTTTACTTGTGAAATGTTGACTCTATTTAATCTGATGAAAACAAAACACTCAATAAGAACTTGATTTCATTAATCAGGAATTAACTGGAAGGTAAATCTATTGCAGTGGATTGTGGAGGTATGATACAAGTACTAGCATATTCATTTTGTCATATGTCATCATATGTGCCTAACCAAATTCATAAAAAAAGACCTTTGGAGAGAGGGCAAGCTTGAAGACTTTGTAGTGTAGTAAATAAATGTTCAAACTGTGATGTAGACTGTGGTGCACTTACTGGTACTGGCCAGCTTGAGTTTGGTTTTCTCCTTAGCACTCCGGAAAATACCATTTGGCTTTACCTCGTCTTCCTCCTTCTCATTGTCTCCTTTCCTTTTCTGCATGTCGTTTTGCTTCTTTTTGTAAGTGGGCTTGGGTTGCCTTTTAGTTCTTTGTTCAAGCTTGCTCTCGCTAGAGTCTGAGTCATCGCCGCTCTCTGAGCCCGATTCGTATGGGCGCTTTGGGGTACGGCGTGTCTTTCTGTCCTCCTGGGACAGCTTGTCCTCTTGTCCTTTGCTGTCCTTGCCCAGATCCACATCACTAGATGCAGGGGCAATCAAGTTGACGGAGCATGGCTTAATTAGCTCGGAAATGGCATTCCCGCCTTTTTCAGATTTGTTTGTGTTTTTGTCCTCCTCCGAGTGTCGCGTGAGCCAGGCTTTCTTGAGCTTGTGGTAGTTAGACTGGCACACCTGCACTGGCTGTCCATTGGGCACAGGGCTGGCTTTGCTGGCAGGATTGCTGGGCGTGGAATTATCCTGGGCTATGGTGGGTGAGTCCTGAGAGGATCTGACGCTACCGCTTTCACTCTCCGAGGCGCTACTGGAGCCACGAGACTGAGCCGCAGCCAGAGCTGCTTTGGCCTTCTTTAGGTGAACGAAGTTCCTCGAGTAGGCCTGTGTGGGGCCAGCGGAGCTGGCCTGAGGGAGTGCACTAGGGGAGGTGGTTCTCGAGCCTCCCTCCTGCGACTCAACAACAGTGGGAGGGCGGCTTTTGGATGCAGAGCTTTCCAGTCTGCTACTACCACTAGCGCCAGAGATGGAGAATGACAGATCTGTTCCATTGTGGATCGGCATGTTAAACGTGCTGCTGGCAGCAGCAATGGCTTCATTAGTCCTAGTGTTGCACACAGAATTGGCAACAACTGCCACTGAGCTGGGAATGACACCCGGTGACGTTCTAATCAGGTTTTTGTAGTACTGTTCACTGGGATCCTCCAAATTTGTGTTTGGTAGGATGACTCTCCCAGATTCCCTACTCTCGGCCACTTTCAGGCAGTCTGCCTGAGTGCGGCCAGCAAACAATCTGCTACTGTGTTGCTCTTTGGGGGCCATCTTGGGACCTGGCAAGCCGTCGTATTTTATGCAAGTAGAAGGGCGGACAATAACAGATGCCATGGCTGCCTGTGGCTTCCCTTGGCTATTCTCTGAATGCCAGGCCACTTTCTCGTGGCTCTTTGCTTCCCCGCCAGACCGGCAGGAATCGGCCGAGCCCAGCTCGGCTCCGCTTTTCTCTTCCCTGAGCTCTGGGAGCAGGGTGGGCGGCTTCTGCTGTTCTGACACCTTCCCCGCTGAGCTGACGGGCTGGATGGGGGTAAGTGTAGGTGGGGAAAGGCGACCGTATGCCCCCTCCTTGCGGTCAAGCGCCTGCTGGGTGGGCGGATGAAAGACCGGTGCTCTACGCAAGGCTGGCATGCCCTTGGGCTGACTGGAGGGAGAGATAGCCGGGCTGCAGCGTTCATTGACCGTCACCACTGAGGTACTGAATGAGTGTATGGGTGCTTGTTGACTGAGCTGTTCGGTGATCTTCCCCACCAGTCCCTCTCCCTCTGGCTGGTGCTTAATGAGAGGGGGAGGCTTGGACAAAGACTTGGTGTGACTAGAGTTGTACGAGCCCAAGGACAGAGGGCTAGAGGCTGTGGGAACTTTGTCAAAGTACGGATTGAGATCTTTGGATTGGAAAAGTCGTGGTGGCTCGTTCACAACACTATTTGACAGAGTGGTGAAGTAGTTGGTTTGAGGGAGGGACTGAGATACAGAGTGTTTGTACTTGTACAGATCAGCCACAGAGTGCTCTACTTCTTTCTCATGGCTTTTTGGCTGGGATGAAATTCGGGGGTAGGATTCACGCTCGGTCTCTCCAGCACAGATCTTGGCAGTGAAGGGGGCCATTTCAATGCTCTCTCTAAGAATGCGGCGGTTTTCTTCCTTATATTTGCTGGTACGGTCTGGCCCCACCTGAGGCATGCGTGGTGGTAGTTGCTGCTTGCTGTGGGGGGACTCCATGTAGAAACGGTGCAGCTCCTTGTTGGTAGGAGTCCGGCTGCGATCTGGCTCTTGCTTCAGGTGGGCATTGGCCATGCTACGCATAGGGTCCACAAACACATTCTTCTCCTGGTCTCTGAAGAAATGATAAAAATAAAAAAATATCAATTAGGATCACAAAAAAAATGTTTGCCAGCATGATACCTGCATATCTGAAAATATCAAACTTGTGGAGTATTTTGAGGTTACTGTTCAATAGTAAATATATAATATATAATAGTAAATATAAATATATAAATTACCGGTCCAAAGTTTAAGATCAGTAAGACTTGTAATGTTTTTTAAAGAAGTCTCTTATTCTCATTAAGGCTGCATTTATTTGATCAAAAATACAGAAAAAAATAGTAATCTTGCAAAATGTTTTTTGGAAACTGTGATACTTTTTTCAGGATTCTTTGACTAATAAAACAGCTTTTATTTAAAGTATAAATCTTTTCTAACAATATAAATCTTTGCTGTCACTTCTTAACAATTTAGCACATCCTTGCTGAAGTTTTAATTGCTTTCAAAAAAGAAAAAAAGAAAGAAATTTACTGACCCCAAACTTTTGAACTGTAATTTATATTGTTACAAAAGATTTCTATTTTAAATAAATGCTCTTCTTTTTTACTTTTTATTTATCAAAGAATCCTGAAAAAAAGTATCACAGGTTCCAAAAAAATGTTAAGAAGCACAACAGTTTCCAGCACTGATAATAAAACAGCATATTAGAATGATTTCTGAAGGATCATGTGACACTGAAGACTGGAGTAATGATGCTGAAAATTTAGCTTTGCATCACAGGAATAAATTAGATTTTAATGTATATTTACATTAACATAATTATTTCACAATATAATTTTTTTTCCTGTATTTTTGATCAGATAAATGCAGCCTTGATGCACATAAGAAACTCCTGTAAAAACATTACAAATCGTTCTGATCCGAAACTTTTGATCAGTGTATATATATATATGCACACTAGTCAACATTCGAGGTGGATCAAAACCTTTCATCAAAGTTGTCCAAAAACACAGACAAAATGTGTTCTTGACTTAGGAAAACTTTGATGAACTTTTCTAATCCACTTCAAATGTTGACTACTGTATAGGTATATCACAAATATGCATGTGCAAGGGTTAGTGCTACAGTATGATCCTTCTCAGATACTAACTGGAGGTGGTTCAAATGAGTACAGACATTCAGCAGGCCATAATAGAATAGTTTAATTATGCGCACAGTCACTGAATTAGCGTACAGTGTTTCTATCACATGGCATTTGTTCCACCTCGGGTCACAAGGTATTTAACAGCTAGCCACAGTTCCAGGCACTGCAGGACTGTGGGAATAGATTAACCACGTGTGTTAATGACAGACAGAGAGACACACAAGTGAGTGCCTGCTCACTCTTTGTGGAGCTCTCCAGGGGTTTTAGAGAGCGGTGGGCTGGAGTGTGAGCTGATCTTGATGGGTCGATGAGGATCTGCACTGGCTGGTCTGCACGGGACATGGCTCAAAATCCCCATGTTGTCTGCTGAGGTTACAGGGGTGGACTGGTGCAGCCAGGGGCTGGAAGTGTTCTGCATCGCACACACACACACAAAAAACAAACAGAAGGTCATAATGCACTCAAAGCCACACACACTTCTCTCTCAACAAGTCATAGAACACAAACTATTCATAAGAATTGACTGTCTCTCATTGTGGGATATTTTCCTACTCACTCACAGATGCTTATAATGAAGGATGTGAAAAAGTGATTCCAATTGAGCTATCTTATATTATCTTGCAATATTCTGGGTTGACAGAAATCAAGGAAGTCTTTAGAGCACCTATCGTATTATTTTATGTGTAAGAAACCCTTCATGCCACCGATGTTGTCAATAGTTTTAAATTATTTTGAGTGAATTATCGTGATCATGAAAAGCCTGGAGATGTGTCCAGACATGGTAGAGCACATACAAACATGTGCTCACACACATTATGCTTTATTACTGTAGGGTAGTTTGTTTCAGGCTAAGTTCAAAACAAAAAATCCCTGACAGAAGCAAGAGAGGGGCCGCGTATCTGTCTCTCCTCTAAGATATCTTCTTACAACAACCTCAACTGAACAATGTGCACTTCAATTCACAACACACAGCTGCAAATTACAGTCTGTATAAATTATAACAACCAGGGCTAGGAAACAGACAGGTGCACATACATACCCTCCGTAGGCTGGAGTCTGAATTGACAGCATTTTCAGGATGTACCCACTTGTATCCAGGTGGGTAGGAGTGGGTACCGTTTGGGTATTGCCAGATGATGGGGTAGAGGCCGAGCTGGTTATATGAGGCACCTCCATGTGTTTGGGCCAGCAGGGGTGGGGGTGGCTGCTGCTGGAGGAACTGCTGCTGCTGGTGGGAATGGTGGTGGGCCAAAGCCAAGTGCCCAAGTCCAGGGGAGTCCAGCCGTGTATGGCTGCCCAGAAGAGAGGCTGATGGAATTGTTGGCAGTACGGTGGGCAGAAGGTGTGGGTGGTGCACAGAGTGGCTCATGGAGGAAGAATGGAGGAGGTGGGATGGGTGGTGCGAGCTGGGCGTGAGACACGTGGCGTGAGAAGAACCATGTAGTGGATGCAGGTGTGGGTGCAGGTAAGTCATGTGGTTGCTATCTGATTCAGGACGCACCAACGCAGGGTCTCGGTACACCATAAAAGGCTCATTTTTGTCGACAAGTGGGCTTTTCCTTGATTCCGATGGCCCCCCTCGGGCTGGCACAGGCTTAAAACTAGAGCGGGGTATGTCTGGCTCGGGTTTGAGTGGCAAGCGGCCTGGAGTAGGTGGGTTTTCAGGGTGACGCGGTTTATGTTTGGACACCTCAGGAGATGTATTTGGTTTGGGCTTGGAGGATTCATGAACACTGTGGGTTTTTGACTTGATGTCAGGTGAAGGATTGCACTTGGGCTTGAGAATGTCAGGGGATGAGTTGGACTTAGGTTTGGGCAGGTCAGGGGAAGGACTGAGTTTATGGGTTTTCTTGATGTCCTCGGTTAACAAGGTATTTTTAATAACCATAGATGTGTACTGCTGCTGGAGCTTCCCTCTCTCGCCCAGGGCCGCTGACTCACTCACTGATGTCACCGGCCTTATGACCTCAGAGTGGGTTAATTCGATTTTACTGCCTACGCTGCGAGCATTCTGCTGCTGCTCGCCATCCGGCCTCCTGCACTCTGAGTGGGAGGTGTTTAGCACCAAATGTCTGGATTCAGGGACGTAAGCATCACACTTCTGTGATGCCAGCAGGGCCGATACGGCCTCAGAGTTCTCTCTGGAACTAGACTGCGTGTTGGCATCCTCTGTGATATCAATCACGCACTTGGACGTGTGCATCTGAGGTGTTCCTGTGCCATAATGGTCCTTGGGGAGGGTTTTCACAGTGCTTTTCATCTCGACAATACAGCTTTGAACCTCTGTCAGTCCAGAGGCTTGGTTTTGTGTACTTTCTCCTGACCTCTCACTCTCTGCCAGCTGAGCCACCTCCACGGCCACTGGCTTGCTGCTTTTATCCTGCATCTCATCCCAGGGAGATAGCCTGTTGATTACACTCGACTCATCCACAGGCTTGGATCCCTGGGACTTCTCCTCCTCCTCTGGAACTTTTGAAGTGCTCTTGCATTTGAGCTCATTCTCTGAACTGGGCTCTGATGAGGAGTCTATGCTCCGCTTATTAGAGTTCTCAGAGTCGCTGCTCTCAGAGAGGTCAGACGTCTCTGTTTTGAGCCGCTTGAGACTTCCCTTCTTGTCCTCTTCATCTGCTTTTCTCCTCTTATTTGTCTGCTTGCTTTTGTTTTTAGAAGAATCTAGAAAGAAAAAGAGGCCAACTCTGTCAGGAAGAACTTTCAACACAGGCAGAAAACGTGCCACCAGCAAACATTTCCATGCAAGCTGAGTGCACAGGAAACTCAATCCAATTGATTATTCAAGCACGGATCAGGATGATGTCATTTTGTACTTAGGTTAAAGGCTGATTGAATCTTAAGTGCTGCATTAGAAGTGTGATGGATGGGACTCTGGTAGAATTTATGCACACTTAAAATGTCCATTTCACTGCAGTGGCTGCACTCACCTCATCTCTCAAAGACCCAACACCCTGACCAACACTGTACTGCAGGAATCATGATGGAAGGATCTAAATGATCTTTTACCAGACGGACATCCGGCCAAAAAGCTAGCACTGAACCTATCCAATAGAAGGTTTCTTCAACTTAAATATACAGCACTAGACCGTGCCAAACATAATAGCCTCTGTATAACATGAAGCCATAATAGGGGAAAATCCAATCAATCTATGAGAGATTCATTATGTGTTAATTCCTCAGAGTAGGGTGCTGCAATTACCGTTTCATTTCCCATCAAATTCCAAACATGACTGAATCAAAGTAATTCAGTCAAAGACCTTAATCCTTTCAGCATTATTTATGAAAATATTTAGCACAAGTAATAAAAAACTCACACTAAATGACACACAGACCTACCTGCCAACTTTCTGTGGTAGAACACACATGCATACTTTTATATTTACATCTACATTATAATTGTCTCATTAGTGGCATGATTACTGTAACAATGATCAGTGTTTTACCTTTTCCTCCACTGTCCGATTTTTCATCTTTGATCTTCTCATCATCTGGAACACTACTGTCTGAGCCTTTCCGACGTGAAGATCGCGAGCCACGCTGTTGACCTGGTGAGGACTGCTGCTGCTGGTGTTGCTGAGATAGCTGCTGCGGAGCATGCTGGGATTGTTGCTGCTGCTGCTGAGCCTGAGAGGCCTGTTTGGGGGTGGAGCCAGAGGAATTCATCACGGGTCTGGGGCTATTGGCCTGGGCACGTGTGTAATGACCCTGAAAAAAACACAAAAGGATGCACAAACACAAGCATGAGAGGGCTTGTAATGGATTTAGGTTATAGAAAGTGAAAGAGAACGTTTAAGTTAAAACCACCAATATAAAAAAAACACTTCCTTGCCAGCAATGACTGCACTACACACGTCTGTAAAAAACTGATCACAGAGCTAGTCTTAAAGAAGAGTTCCTATGGCTCTTAAAAAAAGCTTTCCAGCCCTGTATCTCAAAGAACTATTTTACACCCCAAATGCATTTAATCCATGCAAGCACAGTGTGTGAAACAGTAATTGGGGTAAGCACTTATTGGAAAATTAGTACTTGTAATAAATTATATGCTAAATAATTATAATAGACAGGGATATGCAGGTGGTATAACAGCAGCTCTAAATCTATGGAGAGAGCGGCCCGGTACCTGAGTGATTCCTGTAGAGCCGCTTGGTCTCCCTCCTGTGGTCTGTTGCATATCCCCAATTATTGTTTAAAACAGGGAAACAGAGAAGAAAACAAACAAAAACAAAAAAACAAGGTGGAACAGAGAAGTCTTGTTAATGATGAAGGGAGCAATGATATGTGTTTCTATAAGGCTCTAGGTTTCTTAAAAAAGATTGTAAAAAAGCACATAGGAACTTTACTTCAAAGCTAGCTACAGACACAACGTCCAATAAAAATCACAAACAGACACTGGGACAGACATGCACAAAACAGAAATACAAGTTGGCATATAACAATGAACACAAAGTTGATCGAGGAAGGCAGGTCATCTAGCAACATAAGCACATATAGGCATGTGAGATATCTGTGTGCTCTTGTAGGTTACACTCACGTGGGCAGTGTTGCTGTTCTGGCTAGAGCGAGACCTGCGTCGTGACGTGATACCGATGTTCTCTCCTTTTAGTAAAGAATGGACCACATCATCCAGAAAGGTCATCTGTACCATAGAGGGGTCAACGTTCTGAGGCTCTAGTACCTGTACACAGAGTCAGTCAAATTATTACAAATCAACACCTTCATTTTAAGTTTTATGACAAATATTATAAACAATTACAATACTGATTGTGGATTTGTTTAAAGTAATGTTTTATTGACGGATAATGATAATGAATTTGCTTAAAATGATATTTTCACAATACAATTAGAGGTCGACCGATTGATCGGCCGGACGATTTGTGGCATTTTTTAATTAATCGGCATTGGCCGATTTTGCTGCAAATTAGGCCGATTTATAGGCAGGCGCACTGGCTGTATCTCCTCTCCAACAGCGCCTCCTGTTGGCAGAGAATTAATTTGCAGTCTGTGGGAAACACTGGTGTCTGTCAGTAAACAAACAAAAAGCGTGCTTCAGAACTGTTTTGAGAAGTTTTGAGCCATGTATTATAACTCTAAATTGGGCTACTACTACTATAACTATCTTGAACCCTGCAATAATAATTTGCTCAAATACACTTTTATGAGATGCATGGGAAAAAAAAGAAAATCGTCCAAATATATCGGCCAAAATCGGCATCATATATCAGCCATCGGCTGCGCTGATTTCTAAATATTGGCATGGGCCAGTTAAAAACCAATATCAGTCGACCTCAAAATACGATTTAATAAAACATAATAATAAAATAATAATTTGTGTTCTTTTTTTATTATGTTGTTACCACTTCAAGGCTTAAAAAAGCAGAACATTTTTCAGAACTTAAACAAAATCAGGTCTGATACCTGGTCATTCATGACAACCATAGTGCGGCTGAAGAGATCGTGGTGGGTGATGATGCCCGTGAACCACTGGGTGGCTGAGTCCTGTCTGTAAACTCGTACACGGTAGCCATTCAACGAATAGGGACCTGACGTTATCAAGAACCAGAAACACTTTCAAAAACACACATCCAATAAAACTACACATAGCATTAATAACAGTCTAAGATAGAATGTACAGAGTGCTTAATTTTCAGTGTGGCATATCAAACTTAGCATGATGTTTTTCATTCATTTTCAATTTATTTATAGAGAGCAGGAGTAATATGGAGTACTTTTTTCTTTTTACAGCTCAACAGTACTTGGTCACTGTCCATTGTGTGAGCATACAGTGTGAGCATTCTACAAACTCTCCTTTTGTTCATTCTGGGTGAACTTTACCTCGGGGAATGACACATCAGTCCTTGTATCTGTGATATGCTGTTAGCCGCAGTGAACACTGGCAGGTGTCCAAACTGACTGGAGCTCATTAGTGCAGGGCAGGTCTTTCCCATTAATTACTCCTGATATGCCCTCCTAGAGCAGCTAACCCCTCACTGTCCTTGTGCCTACAACAACCCAAAATGCATGTCCCTCACACATGTTTGCACATGCACATAAACCATGGGGCGACGTCTGCATAAAACCACAGACAGTTTTTTTTTTTTTTTTTTTCTTTTCTTTTTGTTCTCTGTTTCCCCACCAAAACCTTTGGCTTTGAGATACTTTCCATTCTGCCCTTGTCAACTGCCAAGTTCAACAATTATCACTAATTGTGGGCCTGGAATTTTGTTATGGACTTTGTAAACAAGACCTTCTGCCAAGACCACAACAACACCCTCTGCCTGAACCAGCCAGGTACAGCGAGCGGGCTTCCATTTTTACAAACCACATCAGGTTTTTTTTGTTGGTTTTTTCTTTACTTCCATAATGTCACACATTTCCAAGTGAAAAGAAAGGGACTTTTCTGTTTTGGATTTTAAGAACTGGGCATTCCGTACCAGAAAGGAGCTAGAACTGAATGTGAGCTGGCAGCCGGTTTGGGAAAAACTACTCCCCTCCTTAAACACTCTGACCAGGAAATGGAGGCTGAAGGTCAAGCCAACATCACACTGTTAACTTCACTTCTACTGTTCTTCTATTGTTCTTTGCCATTACTGCCATAACCATTATTATGTGAACATCAGTACTAGAACTAACAATGAAAACAGACAGTCATTGTTAAAAACATTTATAGGTGAATCATCATTTAATCTTAATGGACATAACCTGAGATCACTTTAAGCAAGTAAATAGGGTAATTTTTGAATTTGACATTTCAACACCAAAAGCAGGATAGTACGCTCAAATTACTGATCCTTTAGTTACAACTGCCCATTTAGAATAACTGATGAAATGTGACCACCTTACCTTGCATAAAAATTTCCTGAACTTTTTGGTCTTTCACCCACGCTTTCACTTCTTCATGGAGATGTGGATAGTCCCTAAAAACAGGACTTAAACTGTCCACCTCATCCTGCAGAAAGCAAAACAAACATAACACGTCAGCATAAAACTTCCAAAATTACAAGGACACACAAAAAAAACCTATGCCACAGTTTATTTATAATACATTTATTTCATACATATTTCATAAGTGTACTTCAAACTTCAAAAAGTCACTTAAGACTTACTGATATAAAATTATAATTTAACTTTATTTGGAGCATTTCTTTATTGCACAATGCACATTTCTTAATATTATGCCTAAAATATGTTTTGAATTTAACTGTATGATCTCTGTACAATTTCAGTTTTTAAATGTATGATATTTAAAGTGCAACTGAAGTATACTTGCAATAATTCCACTTTAGCATAATCAAATATACTTCAGTATGTCTTCAGTTGGATCTAAGCACTACTTCCGCACAATTACAGTGCATTAAGCACAAAATTAGTTGTTCCAATTTAGCAGACTTTTGGTATACTTTTGGTATACTTAACTCTGCTAAATGGGAACAACTAATTTTGTGCTTAATGCACTGTAATTGTGCGGAAGTAGTGCTGAGTGGTACTGGAGGTAATAATAAACCCCTAGTTGGTCACGCAAATTCACCATGTTGACCAGTATGAAGCTGCTTGGTTTGATAGTGACCTCTATGTGAGTGATGCTACTAACAATAGTCTGCAAAATTTCACTCACATTTGCAAATTGACCATTACGAGAACAAATAGTGAGAACAATTCCCTCCATTGTAAGTCTGAGGTTAATCTTAAGTCTAAATGCTCACTCCTCAGCAAACTTCCTGAACTGAGGTGTTGAGGTTTGTGGCACAAACGGTGCAGAGCAAGATATGCCACAAAGCGTTATATGTAGGGTTAGAGGTCTGAACAAACCCCTATGCCTAGCAATAGGCCTTAGCAAGAGGCTTTACAATCACCACTAAAATGTTTCCAGTCACAGAGAGATTTGCACAATCTGATGAAGGCCAGTGACCCACAGAATTAGAAACAAGCACAGGAAAGCCCTCACACCTCCTCATGCACGGCAACCCTAAATTTCCGCTTCGCAGAAGCACAGCAGTCAAGCAGATGTGTGTGTGTGTCAGGGCCTGGCAGGGTGAGAGGGATATCCGCCCTGCACTTCCATTAATTGTTGATGGTGATGAGGAGTTGAGAGAGAGCGGTGGGGCTGACAGGAGCTCCAGTTATTTACACAATCACACAGCAGGCCTGATGAACACATGAACTGAGCCCTGGAAATACCCCGCTGCTGACACACACACACACACACACACACATACACACACAGTGTAAACAAAAGCCCACACTGCTGCCATGTGCTTGCTGGCTAGGGTGAATGACAACACATCTTAGATAAGAAACACAGGTACTTCAATAGAGCCATTTCCAACCAAAGAGTAGAATTTTACTTCTAGGCCATTTATAATGTGGTTTAAGATTTCTTGCACTAAAAAAAGCCATCATTTTCCTTCATGAGCATATCCCCTCTCCCATTCTCGACCCTTAAGGTACAGTCAGATCAGCATAATTGTCTACTGTCAATAGTGTAGCAATGTATGAATCACAGCTCACGTATTCAAAATAAGCTGATTTCTGTTAGTCAATTCATCTAATTCTTAAACATGAGCAAAATCGCTCTCACACGGAATTATAAATCACTTGGATTCCTTTTGAAATGCCTGGATTTTGCTGTGAAATTTCACTAAACAATGGTAAATATGACTTCACCTTAAGAATTAAATCAGCAGTTTTTGATAGCACTGTTACCTATAAATAGAGTTCTGTATTTAAATGAAATTAGTTTTGATTGGCTAATTTCTGTGTACCAGTATAAGGTTCACACTGAAGTTCAGCAGGGAATGTCAATACTGGTAGATATGTACATATTGATGGTCAAATGTTAATGTGCTCAAGGTTGTTATGTCATATCCCTGATGTTTTTTTTTGCTTTTGCTGTGAAATACACCAGCCCATCCATTATGTCTTGCACTGTTGCTCATAACAAATGTCAGATCAGATTTGTAATTTAGAAGTGGAACTAGCAAAAATTGCCAATGAAGTAACATCTTTGCATCTGATTGAGATTACATGCAATTTGGGAACTGAGAAGTACTGTGGTTTGTCGTAAAAAGACAGTGTTGCATGGCCAGTGTGCCTATTTTTTTGCGAAAATGTCTTGTACTCTTCCCCTAGTAACAACCATTGCATTACTCAAACACACATACACACCTCTATTCTAGTTTCTATTTAAGACGAGAGCACTGCAGGACATGTGATTTATTTATTGGCCTGGAGGTTAAACAGGGACCTTTCTCTCATGGTGGCTTCCAAGAACAGAAGCCGGTTACCCCAAAGCTCTTCTACTCAACGACAGAAAGAGAAGCATCCAAATAAAATTAATATATTCCATGTACAAATGTTTCCTATCAGAGCAACGCATGCTTCAAGGAATGCAAAGCTGCTCACCATCAAACAAATGACGAATCTTGTGAATAAGGACAATGAAATTAAAATAGCAGAGAGAGACATGATCTCATTTCTACAGTCTGGTTGAGCACCTTCAGCAGGACTTCGGCTGTAATCGCATCTTCTCCTCCACCTATGCACACAAACCCTTGTGAAGGACAGAGCAGATGCACTTTTCTTTCCATCCCCCACCTCATTCCACACTGGGCTGCCATCCATCACTTTAACAGCAATATGTTCCAGGATTTTCCACATGGCGCTGCGGTGGAAGACACTGCGAAAGCAGGGTGGTGCTCGGCATTGGGGGAATAGGAAAGTGCTTCCAGATCCAAACTCTGACCCAGATAAAAACAGCTTCCTTCCCCTTTCTTGCTCTCCGTCCAGCAGGCTGGAGCTTGGGAACAAGGTTGGGTGTGGTGCTCGCACTCTTTCTCTAACCCGTCTCTATGTTCCCGAAAAACAGCCTCTCGCTGCCCAACAGCTGCTCAGAAGTGTTCCGTACTGTTCCCTGGCTCTACGAAGGAATCACGTTTCAGAGACATCTTGTTCAGACTGTCCATGTGACGTGCTTCATTCATATTTGCTGTGCTAGACAGGCATAAGCTGCAGAAGTGTGTCTGCCACTGAATAACGGTCACTCTTTACCACGGTTCGGTGCTGTGCAGTTCCATAACAATGTGCTATAGGGTGCAGCTCGTAAAGTGACACCACGGTTCCTAATTAGGTCCAGAAAACATGTCTGTGCGCAGCATCTGTGTTTGTTGATGAGCTGATGCTGATTGGATGAGACTGAGATTTCACATGGACTAGGTGGTACAAATACAACTATAAAATGTTTCCTTTTACTTTTCCTTTTTTATGTTTCCAATTACATTTGACAGCTATAGCTAGATAACCAGTGTCAGCTGTGGGTTAGCGCTTTATAAAAAATAAATAAAAATATCTGCATGAATGATAACATAATCAAGCCTGAGATCATTTTCTATGACTTATGAAAGATTAATAAACAAAACTACATCAATCCAAATTTAAAATTTACATTGTGCAACTTGACTGCAGTGTAAATGTGTTACATCAAGTTTCCAGTGACAAATTGGTAAATGCAGCAATTAAGCTTGACCAATCAGTGGCTAAATTTGTTTATAGAGAAATCTTTTGCCTTCATGTAAAATTCCAGATTGCGTGGATTCCTATTATGATGATTGGACTTTGCAAACCTTCACTGAACAATTGATAAATATGAACGTTTTTTTGTTTCTTTGGTTTATTTCTGCAACGGTATGCTAAATAGCTTCTCCCAAAGTAAAATCCTATTGGTCCAAAATCGTGGACTGCAATACTGTGTAATAAACAGCAAATGGTTAACGTGTTTAGATTCAACTTAACCACAAGTAATCAATAAAACCACATGCAAAACTCTTACGTTGTCAGAAAAGCAGGTTTAAAATGAAGATGTATGTTATAGAAGATAGTCTCTAATGTGCCAAATTCAAATCAATATCTAGTCTAGTCATCATACAGGGTGCAGCCATTACTGTACGTCAGTGAAATTAACAATGTGTTCATTAAGAATGAATGAAGTCCCATTACCATCCCGCTCCACATGACTGAGTGCTCCTATTAGCATTCATCTGCTTTCTTCACTTGTCTCTCTCCGTCGCTCTTTTCCTCTGTCTTTGTGCACACAAAGGGCAGACGTGTTCCTGATTTGTCCCTCTCGGAAGAGGACAGCTAATGTCATCCTGTCCTCTTAAGATTCACAATCCACGTGTCAAGGTGAGACAGGCCAAATTTACTGAACCAGGTATAACAAAAAGTCCTGTCAACATGTAGCCTTTTAAAATTTTGAACAATCATATCATACTGATGTATAGACCTTTGTAGTTGCAATGTGGAAAACGTGGAGAGAATTCAGTCATAAAATGGAATTTACAGTATAATGCGGAATGTCACAAATTTGGCAAATTTTGTATGGACTGGTTTCTATGAATATTAAGCTGCAAAATACTATTAAATATGAATCCTGCATGTTCTGTGGGTCTCTGTGTGAATGATTTTTTTACCAGAATTTATTTACCAGAAAAATTGAAATACCCAACACAGTTCTTCTGGGAAAAAAAGAATAAAAAAAAAAAATCTATTATTAAGAGAGGCTTTTGATTATTAAAATGGAATGCAGAAAATTGATGGAATCATAATAAATGTAATTTAAAAAAAAAAAACATTTTTTATTAAAAACTTTGTTAAACTTTTAAAGGAGACATATTATGCCCCTTTTTACAATATGTAATACAAAACTCTTCTGTCAACATAAAGCTCAAAATAATTAACAGATCAAAAAACACAACATATCATTTATAAAATCATATAGGAAGCAAAAACACGCTTTTGAGTGAAATTCAGGTCTGTCTGTTTTTCAAGCCTGCGTCTTTAAATGCAAATTAACTGCTGCTCCCCGCCCCTTTTCCAGAATGGAGCTGCGCCATTACAACTCGTATCTGCTAAAAACATCTGTTTTGGTTCTGATTATAATGTTTATTGCGCTGAAATCATGCGTTTTAAACCATATGAGTTTAAACTTCAGATATAGGGTTTTCTGAGCGCACACATCCGAAGCACACAGACAGAAAGCGACTGTCACAGCATTTGAGTAAATATAATGTATAATGTATATTTTATAATTAATAAAATGTAATTTAACCATTAAAACAGAGGTACTTTTAAATCTGGTCTATGGTATTTGAAATGGTCACGTATGAGCACCACGAACACACCTCATTATCCTGTCTGGCAGAAAGGATGCTGCTTGAAATCACAAACACGTTTTGATAGAGATAATGATGCTGCACATCTCTGGGTGCATATGAGGATGGACCAATGTTAAAAAAAGTATGTCGTTTGGATGGGAGATGGGAAAAGGAACATGCAGGTGGACTGTTGCCATGGCAGTGGGCAGCGTGGGGAGCTGACACAATACTTGCATCAGTCAGAGGTGTAAACAGCGAATGGGCGCACAGAGACAGGATGTTCCTTCCAGCACTCTACAAATGCTTTTCACAGAGATGACGCATTCAGAGGATGATTCATTGTGCAGAAAGCTGGAATGACATGAAGAAAGATACCATAATAACGCTATTATAGCATTAATGGTGACGTCTCCTAACATTGGCATAAATATCAGCGCAATTAACCGCTGCGGCGGTGGGAAAATGCAAAAAATGAATGCAAAAACAGCCCAGCGGCACGTAAAAGCTTTTGTTGAGGAGCGGACAACGTGTGCGCTCCTGTTGCTATGGCAATACTACATACGTGACATGTGTGAAAAAAGCTTGTTGCTGGGGTAATACAACTGTATGCGCTGATTGTGTCTTTCATATAGGTTTGTGTCATTTCAAGCGGTGTGTTGTTGAGGTCATTTATTAAGCTCAGTTACAGTGGGTAATTCTATACGTTGTGGATTAAATCATTCAGGGAGTTCTGTGTATAAATACGCATGCTAAAACGGTAGCTGTCTGCGTGTGAAAGTGTGTAAGTGTTTGGGGGAGGGTGGCTGAGCCGTGTGTGTGTGTGTGTTTGATATATGTTTCTTCATTAAAACAGAGTACGCCAGTGTGATGTATGCTCTGTTTTGTGGAATAGTATCTGTTAATGCAATTTCTCACAAACGTTAGAGCATTATGGGGTGCTGGGATATTGTGATGTGCAGCAGAGAAGAGAAATCACAGGCATCTATGCATGCTTCATATGCAGGGTGTAAAAACAATCCCACCACTCAACACAGAGGGCGTAACACTAAAGGGCTGTTCACACTGACAGCAAATTGCAGCCATAAAGCAACTAGAAGTCATTTGTTTTTAATGAAAGTTGATGATCTGAGGTGAAATGAGGAACTGGCCATCAGGCATAGAACATACTGCCAGCTGTTTATTCATTGAAGACTGACAGGTGCTCCAGGTTCTCACTCTTTAATAGTTGTTTGTTTAACCGTTTTGTCTAATAATTGAAGGGCATAATATAATACTGTTTTAAAATAGTGACCGCATTAAGCTAAAACAAATATGCATTCTAAACATTTGGATTAACATTTAATGCCACAAATCTCACAACTTTCAGCGAATCCAACTAGTGCCTAAATTGTGCATGTGTTATCTCTAAATTATATTGGTCATCAGCCACCCCACCATACTTATCTGCATCAGACATAAAAAAAAAATCCATATTGGTCAAACACTAAATATTTTAAAAGTGTCAGTTTTTTTTTTAAATCAGTTTTTTTTTTCTGTTTAAGTGCTATAAATTAGACCCTCAATGCATCTACCAACCCAGGAAATGTGGAAAAAGAAAAACCCAGTAAATTGTTTTGGTAAGCCTTTCTATGCAAACTTCCAATTCTAATGCCATGGCAAAAGTTTGTGCAAAGCATGCTAACTCTGCTGTCTTTGGCTGCGCTGACGAACACAGAACACTGTGCAGTGGAGACGAGAGCAGTGAATTTATTGATTTATTTACTGTATATTATGATGCACACAAATCAAATATAAACATGCAATTTCTTTCCCATCTGTTAACCTTCACAGACATAACAGACTATTTTTGTAACTTACTTGTTTTTAACTTAAACTTGTGTTTATTTGACAGTTCAAGTGCAATAAGACATGAAAGAGAAGTTTTGAGTTTAGTACTCACGTTGTGTGACAGCCGCTTTCTTCTGTGTGTGTGCTTTGGATGTGTGCGCTCAGAAAACCATATGTCAGAAGTTTAAACTAATATGGTTTAAAACGCATAATTTCAGTGCGATAGACACAATAATCAAAACCAAACAGATGTTTTTAGCAGAGTACCTGAGAAACGAGCCTGAAAAGGCACAGCCCTAATCTGGAAAAGGAGCGGGGATCAGCAGCTCATTTGCATTTAAAAAAACATGCACGAAAACAGCGTGTTTCTGCTTCCACAAATAATAAGCAATTTCAAAATGATATACAGGGCTGTACAGTGTAACATATATGTAGCACATGCTATGCAAAAATTGGTCTGTGTGATTAATAAATTTACAGCTGTAGTTACAGGGTTACACTTACAGGACACTGCTTTAAAGCCTTGCCGGTTAAACATTCACATGCTGTTCTGACATGCGCTTTTTCTGAGCACATACACATGAAGAGTGCACACCATGCACACTAAAACAGCACCTGATTACTAGACTAATTTGTCTTTCGCGTTTCATTAATTTTGAGTCTAATACTGTCAAACACACACAAGGTTTACATAACACAGTTGGTTATGTCTAAAATGAATTTAAACATTCGAGAGAGAAACGGATGCGTGCAGCTCTTAAAGTGACAGAACTAAACATGCTACCTCTTGTCAATTAAGGAATAGTTTACCCAAAAATTTAATTTCTGTCATTATTTGCTCACTCACATGTTGTCCCAAACCTGTAATTTAATTAATTTATTTCGTGTGCTGAACACAAAAGAAGAAATTTTGGAGAATGTGGATAACCAAATGGTCTTATTTTCTAATAACAAAGATAAATAATGACAAGGATTTTTATCTTCGCCCACTTTGGCCTAAATGTCTGCCATTCTTTTTTATTTTATATTTTTTTGAGGTGTAGGAGGTGTTATGTTTCTGTACTCTACAGTTTTTCGCAAATAAAGAAAAACTTTTTGTGATGGTTTGTATTTTTGTGTTCTGAATTGAACATCAATGCCTGCTTAAGTGATGAACTCCATTACTTGTGTTTGTTTTTAGACATGATAACAGACATTTTTTACTTGTGCTTCAACTGTTTGGCCTGTTGCTACAAAACTTTCAACCTCTGTAGCACCAGTTCTACATGCAAAAAAAGTTAACGTACAGCCCTGATATAGTAAATGATCTGTGGGGTATTTTGAGCTGAATCTTCACAGACACATTCTGGGGACACCTGAGATTTATATTACATATTGTATAAAGGGGCATAACAGGTCTCTTTCAATACTATAATATTATGATGCTCTTATGTCCATGTCTGCAGAATTTGCCCCAAAATCAGCTCAGAAAATGTGGACAAATGTCCAGAGAATCCATCCAGTACTGATAAGGTTGGATACAGCTACTAGAGACCAACAGCACAGCGACTTGGTGACCTCCAGTGATTTATTGGCTGTCAGTGTGAATGTACCTTAACTGCCATGACAGTAAACAAGAGCATGTTTCATTGTTACACAGAGTTCTCAAGTCCTCTATGCAGCCACACTGAGTACAGAGGTCAAATTCCTCCTCTTCTATCCCACTCCAGGATAAACGAATGCAAATGTATGCCCAGACCCAGACCCAATCCTGCTCAGTAATGTAGCCCACAGAGAATAATGAGTGCAAGTCACAAGCGTGTAGATGTCTCTTCCAGTAATGCACACCATAACAGCACTCCTGTTTTCTGTTTCTCTCTCACTCTCGCCGACTGGCCTTGTACACAGAGCCTCAATTGTTGTGATTATGCCAAACAGATTCCTGGGCTTCAGCCCCTCCTCCGTTCAGCCCTGGATCGGGCTGCACTGTGGAAAAAATCCGTGAAGGAGAAAAGAGGCCAAGACAGGAAGTGAGCAAGCCAGCTTATCACACTCCAGCAAGCAAACAAGTTCCCAAGCACTTCAGAGGTCAGACTTTGGATTTTTGAAAGTGGGGCGGGATTTTTGTTTTCACAACGTGATGATGTGCTGGAATGTGTCAGGGTCCCATGAGAATCACAGATGCAGAGATTGAGGAATACTCCTTTTGAGCACATTTCTTGGCTCTGAGTGGCGCTGTAGAGATGAAGTACCTGCCTGTTTCCTCTCGACATGCTGTGGTGTGCAAACGGTTGAGTGTGAGAGTGTCCTGTCCGTGACTGTAGCGCCATAACCTCACTTTCACCTGGGAGTGAAACACACTCATGCATAAGCGACTGATATGAAATACTCAACATCCATCTCATAAAGCTGCAACCTAATTACAAAGGAATCTCATAAGCGACTGATATGAAATACTCAACATGGATGGCAACATGCACATGCACCACACAAATAGTGTTTGACATTAAAAAATAGCTGTCAACCAACTACTGTCGGAGTTACTCTTTATATTTTTGCTCCTTCATTACAAACATCACCTCTATAGCATCTAGAGCTACCCTCGACTAAAGATTTTTCTGGTCGAGTAGTAGTTGTTCATTTTAAGCATTAGTCGACTAATCACACATTTATTAATAAACCATTTAAATCATTATAATGAGGCTTTAATTACCTACATATCCTAATAAGCATTCAAGCAACACGCATAAAGCTTGCCACAGCACATCGGCAGAAGTAATGATTATTAATGTGTCAGGGAAAAACAATAAAGAGACTGCATTAACATTTTAAAAATTTATTGATAAACTAGTGTTTTCTTTGTTCTTGGTTTAAGAGATGAAGTCAGCGACACTACTCTACTGCGGCTTAAACCAGCAGAGATCATAAACATGAGTAAGTCTTTTTTATTATTAATCCACTTGTATTAGTTTTCATATAACTTGTACACAATTTACTAGTTAGACTTTTTCCAAAATATAATTCCAGACTAAATGTATAATCAAGTGAAACATTATGAAGTTTAATTTACATCACCTCAATGTTTCACAATGCCAGGATGTTTTTTTTATGTTCTAACGTATAACATAGACAGCAATACGATATAACAGTAATATGAGGTATGTGCCAGGTATGTGATGTTCATTTATATATTTCAACATGACACAATACCAGTCAAAACTTTTGAACAGTAAGATTTTTAATGTTTTTGTAAAGAATTCTCTTCTGCTGACCAAGCCTGCATTTATTTGATCCAAAATACAGAAAGTTGCATTTGCTAAAGCAGTAATACTGTGAAATATTTGTACTATTTTAAATAAATGCTTTCTATTTGATTATATTTTAAAATTTAATTTATTCCTGTGATCAAAGCTTAATTTTCAGCATCATTACTCCAGTCTTACTCCAAGATAACAATATACACTATAACACAAAAGCTGGGAGTCAGTATATATAGAAATTAAAACTTTTATTTAGCACACAAGTGATGATAAATACAATAATCATGTTACAAACGATGCTGTTCTTTCAATTAATCAAAAAAATATATATAATAATAACAATAATAACAAATGTTTTTTTGAGTAGCAAATCAGAATATTAGAATGATTTCTGAAGGATCGTGGGACTGGAGTAATGATTCAGCTTTGAAAGTCAGCTTTGATTGTTCCTAATAAACTGTTTAACTGCACTCGCAAGTGAATCTCAATTAAATATATTCTAAATAAACTACAAACCTAAAAATATATAAATTTATTTTGTCCTCACATTCTTTATTGTAACTCTTCCCTCTTGGTCACACACCTGACTAAAAGGCTCATTATGCAGCTCATTATGTGGGTCTTTGTCTTCTCAGGTGTGAATCACACTAATATTGATGGTCAATCATGCCTACTCGCATAAACCCTTTCGAAAACAAAAAGTGTCTTAGAAAATTTAAATCAATCTATTGTTTTCTGTGAGTGAGTAAACAAGATGATTTTCACACCATTTTGAAGCAGAAATTCTAGGCTACAAGGTCCATGTTTGGGAGTCTTGTGAACAAATGTTCTCTAGGTGTTTTATGACCTTATTTCAGTGACTTCAAAATTGTAGTTTTTCACTAACCACGCATAAATGTTGTTTCCTCAAAAACACAATCATGTACATACATGCTATTTACATATTATTGTAGCCCAGTTTGTACTGATTACAGTGTTATTAGACTTTATGTATATCTATAAGTTTATAAGCAACTGAAAAAATGTCAAAACTTCTCCAGACCCCCAAAACCCCTTAGACCCCAGAGGGTTAAGTAAAGATTATGTTCCATGAAGATATTTTGTCAGTTTCCTACTGTAAATATATTAAAACTTCATTTTTGATTAGTAATACGCATTGCTAAGAACTTCATTTGGACAACTTTAAAGGCGATTTTCTCAATATTTAGATTTTTTTTGCACCCTCAGATTCCAGATATTTAAATAGTTGTATCTCGACCAAATATTGTCCTATCCTAACAAACCACACATAAATGGAAAGCTTATTTATTCAGCTTTCAGATGTATAAATTTGAATTGGTTCATTTGAAAGTAGACATTTTACTCTCTATTTTCAGAGTTTCATGCTCAAGTTCACGGAGACTGAGATGGCAGAAAGCGCATCCTGTTTGCTTCCATTATTTTTTATATTTAAAATACTTATACTTCAGATTATAAACCATATGAGAGGTCGATGAATGACAGCCGAGCATTTGGATGTCCTGTCCGATGTACTAGCCTACCACATAGACCAGCTGTTAATGATCTGTCTGTCACAGACTGCGCGACTTCGCCTGTGTATTTTTTTTTTTCTGCGACAAATAAAATTTCAGTTGACCAAGCCTTATCTGGTCGACTAACAGTTCGTTGACTATTATGGGGCAGCCCTAATAGCATCCCTATTGTTATTACTATATATAAACATACTTTATTATAAAATAATATTATTTGCTGTGAGCAATAGTAATTGAGAGAAATTAATATGAGAGAAAATGTTGGCCACCACAGTTTGTCATGAAAAAATGCTATACCAGAAGCTCACACAGCACTGAGATCTGCATGCACTGAGTTACCTTAAAAGATAGCACTTTTTTCTCTCTACTTTTGCATCACAAGCTCATCACCCTGTGCCTACAAACATAGATCTAAACTACACTAGTCAACATTTGAAGTGGATCAAAACCTTTCATCAAAGTTGTCCTAAAACCTAAAGCCAAATTGTGCTGTTTACTTTGGACAACTTTGATTAACTTTTTTTATCCACTTCAAATGCTGACTACTATAGATTAGTCCACATCACCTACGGAATGTGAACACATGCGTTCCAATGCAACAAAAGCATGTACACAGTAAAACACACCACTGCAGCATTCACAAAACAAGGACCCACTTTTAAATTTATCACAATTTCCCCACATGCTACGCCCAGGTTTGGGTTCAGGGGGAGAAAGCGCTCGATAATTTGCTGGCAGATGGCTTTTCATTATCCATCGTGCAGGATGGAGGTGAGCCCACAACACTGGGGATAAAACATGTCGTGAATATGAATCCAGCAGTGGAGAGCATCTCCTCCCATCTGTCATGTGTGTTTGTTTTCAGAGCCTCTCTCTCTGTGACTGTGTGTTTTATCTAAGCTAGATTAATTAAGCTGTTTATGAAAGTGGCTTAGCACAGAACAATAGAAGAGGCTGTTTGTTGTCCTTAGTGCTCTGAGCATGAAGCGCTCATGGAGGCAAACTCATGTAGCTGACCAGCTTGTATACCCATCCACACAGCAGGATGTTGATGCTAAAGGGAACATACTCAGATGGTGGGGGAATACTAGCAACAGATTTTGAGGAAAGCACGGTAACCGGAGGGTTTTCAAGCAGAAGATCCATCTTGGAACCCAAAATTTGTAAACAGTCACCTTTTAGCTTAGTGTAAACACAGCCTAATGTAACTCCAAAATAATGCAAGCAAATAAGACGGAGAGGCTCTTACCTGATAGGGCTGACAGGCTCCTTCATCTGTTAAGAAGTCCAGGTGTCTGTCAGAGAAGAACTCGATGGCTGTGATAGACCCTAACACTGTCTTCCCCACCAGAGGCTTGAACGTCTGTAAGGACAGAAAACACTCTGGTTAGTCAATGATCTGTGTGTCGGAAGCTAAAACAAGCAAGTGTGTCATGCTTGATGGCTCAAATGGAACACAAATAAGTTTGATGCATGCCTTTTCACATCCATCCAACCTAAACAGCACATAAACACATGCAAACGTGCTCCATGTGACTGACTATTAAAGGCCTTCACATTGAGTTTTATGCTGGGTAAAATAACATTTCATGCTATTTTGAATGGGGGTCAGCACTGTATTTAAACTGGGGTTACTGCTGTTAATTTGCTAGAATATAACAGAGAACTGTTTACCAACATGCCACCAATCATACACTACCTCAGTGGAAACCTCATTGAATATTCACATGATTTATACAGTCACAGAAACTTTCATGTGCTGTGTTTAGTTTCAGCATCTGAGGGAATGGCTAAAAATGAGGAACCGTGACTGAAAACACACCTCGTGACCATCGTGATTCGAGCGATGTTATTATTGCAAGTTTGTGCATATGCAAAAAAGTTCTTGAAACTTGAGTACTCAGAATTAATTGCTAAACCAGGTAAAGAATGAACAGGGTGAACCAAGATAACCAATGATTATGTAAACCCAAGGTTAAACATGAACAATTTCAAGCGAGAAAACCCATTTGTTTTTCTGATAGCTGTTCTTCCTGCCAGTAAACCAATTAACAGGCTATCTGCAGAACTTTAAAATTTACATAAAACCTTTTTAAAATGAATACTGTCCATACCAAACAAAGTCATACAATCTCAGAATAAATCCTGCATCTCAGACTCTTCTACTTAATTAAACAAGCTAGGGCTCACATTCAACTGCATAACGGGGTAAATGCATCACACTGAATGTGTTAAATGAAGTTCTTAGTCCTTCCTGTGATGACAAGGCAGCCCAGAGAAAAGCTATAACAGTTTACCTTAAATGTCAAAATTCATCATCTGTAGACATTAAGCAATTGCTTGGCATAAATGTGCTGTATTCACTGATTATAAATGCAAATGAAACCATGAGCATATAGAATGTGCAGCACTCACATTTACTAAATCAAATCAATGCTTTTTAATGTTCCATAAAAAAAAGAGTTTTTAGGGATCTGTAGTCACCCTAAATTAAAGGACGCAACTCTACTCAAGCAATAGATGCATTTATGACCATACGCCTGTGTGTGAACTAAACACAATTTGGGCTCTGACAGTACTTTCTCATGGCACAGTAAACATCTGCAGCTTCACCTTAGATCAGAGGTCTTTCCTGAGACTCTAATTGAATCAGAAGGTTAAATTGGCACTAGTATGACTGCACAAGAGCTGGACTGAGTGGACAATAATTGGATTCATTACAAGCCCGGACTCACACTAGAGCACAAATCTGCAGCTGAACTTAGTATGTGTGTGCGTGAGTGAGTGAAAATGGCATGCCATCTGGTCACTGGGATGAAAGCAAGATTCATGCTACACGCAGACACGGCAGTCATGAGACTAGCTGCACATGATCACCATCACAATCTACTCTTCATGTCTGCTAGTAGGGAACATATCTACAACTGTTTTGTGCTACTCTGAATTCTATGTACCAGGGGCTTATGGATTTAGATGTAATTTCAGTTTCTCATTTACAACATTCAGATAATTGAAAATAGTTTTAATGTAAATCCTACACCTTTTTTTAGTGCTGCAGTTAAAAAAAATAAAATAAAGAAGGTTGAGGGTGAAATCTGTAATGTTTCCTCGTTATTAAACAAATAACCCCTAAATAACTGAACAGCAGGCCTATTTCTTAAAAAAAAAAAGAAAGAGATTAAAAAAAGACTGCATTTCATACAAGTGTGTGCATGTGATCTTAATCTGTGCTGGACTTGGCTGCACAACCTAGCATTTCTATTTCTATCAACAGAGGTCAGATAGACATGCCCATGTCTGGATGCCCTTTCAAACAGCCCTTTAGAGTGAAACATAACCACACTGACCAACAGGAAGAGTTTTTATACCAGTAAACAGTGTAAGCGTATAACCACCAACCTCTGAGATAGCACAGTCTAGCTGAATAATTCTGATTGTTGAATTGTGAGCTCAGACGATCTGTATTGACTGTCTTTCTGCCTGCATGTCTCTCTGAACCTGATCCCGCAGCAGCACGGGAAAGACTAGCTGTGGATTTACACTTCTAAAATAAACCTTTCATCAGCCTCACAAGCAGTCAAGTGAGCTGCTACTGAATTTGACTTCTATATAGAGTACTGACCTATTATTAAAATTACTATTAAAAAAGATTTGCTACGCATAGTTCCAGTTCTGGATGCTGATTGGTTAATACAACATTCAAGGGATGCTAAAATACATGTTGTACAGTAGTACCAACTATAAAATAAATGTATGTAACTGCACAGGTCAAGGGACTACATCATTTAGTTGAATGATGGCAAATAATGCATTTGCTTAAAATATAATGCAAAGTATTGCAATATAAAACTTTTTAAATAAAATAATTTACCATTTTAAAAATGCAATACAGCCATTTTTAGCAATAAGGCAACTTAATGCTGTAACTGTGTCAATACTATCACACACTTAAATAGTCATAATTCTTTTTCCTCATGATATCTCATCAATAATTTAGAACTTTGCATGAATATTTAATTTATTTTATGAGATGCCAGACTGGACATGAAGCAAAAAAGAGATTCAAACCAAACCTACAGTTGAATCATGAATTCAAACCAAACCTACAGTTGAATCATGGTATATGCATGGTACTAGTTACATTTACATGCAACCCAGTAATCTGTTTATAGTCAGATTGACGACTCAATCGGACTGAATGCCTTCATGTAAACAACTCAATCAATCCAACTGAAATTGTTCCAAATTAAATTTACATCCGATTGAATTAGCAAAGCAAACCTTTGAATCTGACTACTCTTAATCAGATTTAAAAAAAAAAAAAAATCATATACATATATGTTTCTTTACTTCTTACAAACTGGCCAGTGGGCGTGACTGAATATTTTCTAAAAAAAATTGAAATGCCAAAACAAAAACAGCAATTTCTTAGTTTCTCCTGTTTATGCGCTACAGGTTTGTTCAGAATATATGTAATGCATGTGTACAGTAAATTAATATGTGAATCAGATTTGCAAAGTTTAGGGTACAGCTTCAAGGGGTTGCATTAAAATGAACAGTGCAGAGACATCTAACAGAGTATCTCAATCTAATTTTGTGAATCTGTGTGATTATTATTTACTAGAAGCAGCATTAATTTATTAGACTTGTAGCAAAGCTTCACTGCTGTCGTGTAGTTCCTCTTTGGGATATAGGGAGTTGAATCAAGGCTGCAGTCACTCGAGCCGTTTCTAGGACAGATAAATATAGCAACAGTAGATCCACGTCTCTTAAAGGAAAACCAGGCTCTGTTGTTCTAATAAAAACATCCACACAACACAGAGCTCAGCAAGATGCACACTTGATGCAGCTGTGAGAAGGAAAATAAAAACAGACAAAAGAGAGAAACATACAGAGTCCTCTGAGTAGCTCTGCAGGTGCAGCCAATGATGTCTCACTCAATGATTCCTCAATTTAAAACCTGGTCGACCTTTGAAAGCAATCGGTCTATAGTCAAAATTAAGTAATTAAGCAAAATTAAGCATTAAACACTACCGCAAATGCAAAGTTTTGCAGTTTACGGCCAGAAGTTTTCATCAGAAACGAGATATCACCCCTGTGACACATTCACACGCTAACACAGGCGAACAGAGAGATGCATAAAAAAGTGAAAGTGACGTGACATTCAGCCAAGTATGGTGACCCATACTCAGAATTAGTGCTCTGCATTTAACCCATCCGAAGTGCACACACACAGAGCAGTGAACACACACACACACTGTGAACACACACCCGGAGCAGTGGGCAGCCATTTTATGCTGCGGCGCCCGGGGAGCAGTTGGGGGTTCGATGCCTTGCTCAAGGGCACCTAAGTCGTGGTATTGAAGCACTTCCTTGAGCGACTGCAACTGGGTCACATCTGCCACTTGTCATTAGGGAGTTACCTCTCATCACAATCATGCTGCCAAACAGAATAATTGCTGGGCATCTCCAGAATACAGAATACACCTGAGTGGATCCACGATACATGCACACGACTGCAGCTGCACACACGGAAACACACAACACATGTATCTCATTCCCTCTGCAAGAACAAAAAGAGGCCAATGAAAGGAGGAGCTCTTTCAGAGAAAGCACAGGGCGGCTGTGTGCAGACAAAGCATCTCCAAAATACAGTCCTCGGCCGGGCGCTGCGCAGTGGGCCGTAATTCAGCTATAAATATTTGATAAGGCTGAGTGCACTGGAATGTGCGGCAGAGCCGTGTGCGGGGTTCATGCATAGCCAAGTGTGCTGGAGGCTGGGACGCTCCAGGATGACACTATCTGATGAAGGTCACGGAGGAACGCCGACTGCGCTTTACACATACGCGTGCAGGATCTCACAGCGGAGCAGTTATTGGACAGTCGCTCAGTCTTTCTTTGAACAAATAAATACATCTCTCTGTTGTCTCTTTTGCATGCACTCAAGTCCTTAGCAAATTTCTCAAAATCTGTAAAAACAATCACAATTAGTAACAAGTGTTATTAAGTTCTTGTATTTACAAAATGCAAGTGTGCCGCTTACTGCGCATTTACATCTTATGTATACTGCCTACTATTTTACACCTACTAAAAGTGTTACAGGACCTCGCTATGTAGCATGTTTACTTTACTATGTGGCAAACAAAGGCGTTTTTAATTAAAAAACAGTTTTGCACAAAAATACACAGTAATTCTTTAAGTTGATGTAGTTACACATTGCATGTACTATAGTAACAACAGTAAATTACGCATAATTAAACAACTTCCCCCAAACCAAATCCCTATAGTAAATACATGTAGTTAATTAATGTTGGTCGGTACTTATTTGTGTAATTCCAACGTAACATTACTTCAAAATAAAGTGTATTCACTGCCAATTTCAACTGCAACTGCAGTTTTTTTCAAATGCAAAAACACTCACAGGAGACAGCAGTTATTTGGGAGACTGCTTAAATCACCACAAGCACTCTTCGCAATAATGTTACGACCACAAATAGCATCACATTCCCGATTTGTATATGAGCAGGCCTGAGCTTGCATGAAACACCCATTGTGGCTTGTTGGTAACATTTGGGCAACTCAGCATAATGACATACTGAGAACTGAGATCTTTAGTGAAGTTAGCTGTCAGTCATGTCCTGAGGTGTCAGTAACCCCTCATCTGCTCCGAGAGCAGTAGACTGCTCCCATTATCGATGACTAAGCTGCCTACACTGCAAGTGTGAGATGAACACATTGACACTGATCTGTTGCATCAAATAGCTCACAGACAGTGTTGTTGTTTCTCCAGCAGTGTTCTTGCTGTGGAGGAAGACTCCATATCCAATGTTCCATAAACACCCAGAGTGTTTGCAGAGGGCTGGTTTCCCCCAGAATGTCTCAATAAAAACTGTTACTAATTCAGTTCAAAATGTAACTGTTCAAAATGCACTGCAAGTGTGCTGCCTCTGTGCCTATTAAAATGCCACAACCTCACTAGTTTATTTAACTATGTGGCACTCAAAATTATTGTGTATTGACATGGTTCAGCATGGTACAACATGATCATCAGAACAAAACTTTAAAAAAATAAAATGTAAAATTGTGTATCCCTCCTGCTTTATTTGTCGGGAGGTTCATTTTTACTGCACATTTTGGTATTTCATGCATAGATATTTGATACTGTGATTAGTAAACTCTAAGAACACATGCTGCTACGAGTCCTACTGCAGTATGACATTGCAAACATGCCCAGAGACAGTAAGCGAGCCGTATTCCAAGTAATTTCGCAGTATACAAGATTTATAACCTCACTGCAGAACTTCATCCCCCATAAAACAGTGAAACTGAGCAGAAGGTTGGGACACCCGGCCAAGCTGGCTCTAACGAGGAACTTTAGTTCAATGGCCACTTCCTGTCTGTGTTTCTAAGTAGAGGCACAAAGCCGGCAGTATGTGTGTGTCCTGCTCCAAAGAAAGCGGCACATTCCCTCCGCAGTCCTGAGAAAAGCCAGACTCATGAGAAACCACCACACACTGCAGAGAAAAACACATCCCAACAGGAGGAACGGTACTTTCCCACTTTCCCCTGACACATCCCACTTCACAGACACAATACATGAAACCCAACCAAAATTCCCTTATAACATCCAATAACAGAGAAACAACATTAAATCATTTCAACCGATCTGAACAACAGTAGCCTGATCAAAACAAAGATATACAGCAATAATACTGTATACAGGAAATACAGAAATAATTCATTCAAAACGTTGTCTTCATTTACTCACCCTCATATTGTTCCAAACCGATATGACTTCTTGATTTGGACAATGTTTAAAAATACATTTTGAAGAAAGGAGATGGAACAATGTTTAAGCTGCTCTTTTCCATACAACAAAAAAAGAAAGAATACTAACAATGACATCATATTTTTATTAACTAACTTTAATAACGATTAATAAATAATGGAACAAATGTATTGCTCGTTGTTAGTTATTGCATTAACTCATGCTAACTAATGGAACCTTATTGTCACGTGTTACATCATCATGTAAAAGTAGTTCTTGTCATCCTTATGTAGGAAAAGACCGAATCGGCCACTTTATGGTGCATTTTGGCCTACTTGTGGCTTGACATTTCCTTTCTAGCTTCCTTGTAAACACTGTATTTTATTTTATTTTATTTTTTTGTTCTACAGGTTCATAGATATTTGGAACAAAATGTTGTCAGGTAAAGATGACCAATTCTGTTTTTGGGTGAACTATTCCTCTACAATGACTGTTCTGCAAAAGTATTGTCTCTCATCACTGTTTTCCATGTCTTCTGCTAGCTTTATGTTAGTCTCGCGTAGCGGCTGAAGGTCTGGAATTCATGGCAGCTTTCATTGGCCAAGGCCCGCCCATGAGGCCATTTGACCGACATGTCAAACAACCAATCACAGTTCGTTTTGTTCAACGTCACATTTCAGGCCATGGAAATGTGTCCACAATAACAGACTGGTGTGTAAAACTCACGGACATATTTGAAAGATTCTATGCCGTGAACTTTAAATATTTCACATACTTTTGAAACTCCAGCGTTTAGTTGATCCTGATAAGCACTCGTCATCACCGTTGTAAACACTATGGCTTTCTTCTTTCTTGAGGGCTTTGGCGTCACGGCATCTTTGTTTACGGACAGAACGTTAAAGAACGCGACACACACATCTCCCGGAAATCCTGTAGAATTCAACAAATCTGATGACGACTTCGACACTCCTGAAGTGTTTCCACTTTCGTGTCCCATATGCATCAGACGTTTAGCCAACGGTCCGTGGGTGTGACGTCTGAGGCTGAGACTACCTTTATGTAGGTACAGCCTGAAATTAAAATTGTGTGGGGGACTTTTATGGTGCATTTTGACCTACTTGTGGCTTAACAGCCTCCCTTTACATTCCTTGTATGTAAAAAGATGAAATACAGTCATACAGGTCTGGCACAAAATAATGTCGAGTAAACGATGACCATTTTCATTTTTCAGTCAACTATCCCTCTAAAATGACTGTTCTGCAACAAGACTGTCTCTCGTCCTCTCTCTCTCACTCTCTCTTGGATACGAGAGGCATAATTAGAAACAGCCGCACTATGCACAGTGCTGCATTGAAGGAGCTGTTTGCTAAATGGGTCATAGTGCAACCCTGCCCTTCCTCCCTCAAACACACACATGCATACACCGTTTCAGGCAGTAAACTTCTCAGTAGATCAAGCAGATTAAATGCCCCTCCAGACTTTGCTCCAGAGAGAGAGAACATGACTATATAATCAGCTTACTTTGCTGGAATGAATGGACACAGCTTTCAAAACACAAGACACCTCTGCCTGCTATCACCCTAACCAACCCTAGACGACCCCTGTTCCAGCACCCACCCAAAAACAGGCACGCCATCCATCCCTGTCTCAAATAAGCAGGGGCTTTCCGCACAGCTGCAGTTCTGTCCGACACCCACAGTCTGTCTGGGCCGCTCAAATGTCATCTGCACCACTGATTTAATAAGCGAACAAGCAGGAAAAATCCCCAGCAACTTTAAATCTCAGTTCCGCTGGCCAAATATATGCACGGGTCTGTTCTTGATAGTTTTTTGCGAGCTTGTGGCTTTTGCATGGCTCCATAAGGCACTTTTGCTTTCAACCAGTTAAGTTAGCGCCCTGTAGCTGTAGACACAATAACACGACTGACTGCACCACACAAGCAGATGGTTGATAAACATCCTGTTAGACGAAGACGTGAACAGTACAACCTGCCCTCACGTAACTGGCTCAGCATGAGACATCTACCTCTACGTCTTTAGCTTGTACGATCTCAAAGTTGTAAAGCATGGCATATTTATGGAAAACAAGATATTGTTTACCTTTTTGCTGGTCTTGAGGATAGACCCAAGCCAAAGGTGGAGCCCAGTCGGTGGACACGCGCCACTCAAGTTAAAGAAACTCGAGTGGGATGCAGATGAGCGAGAGAAAAAGAGGAAGAAAACAAAACAAACAAGCACAAGTTTCTCTCAAAGGCGACTTGTGGTCTTTAAAAGAAGAGGTGTGCTTTGAAATGAGACCTTCCCTTCTTAGATGCTGGCCACATGTCAGACATTTTATGTGGCTGACAGGAAACACAGAATGAGAGAAAAGCCTCAAAGAAGCTCAAAGAAACGGGGCGAGGATGACAAAAAAGTGAGGCGGACCATTTGTTCGCTCGCTCGCTGTCTCTTCTGCTTGTCTCTCTGTATCCGAGCGTCAGACTGTTAGCGAGTCTATGATCAGTGGTGCCAGAGAACAAGTCCGATCCATCCGATAAGCGATGTCTCTCGGCCTGCCTGAGTCTGGAACTGGGTCAGGCTGCCTGCTTCCTCCAGAGACCAGTTACACAAGCGGTTACACACACACACACACGCTCCGCCACTGCAGCGATCAGGAAGCTCCTGAGAGCCACGTACTGAAAGAACAAGCTCACACAGGCTGCTATTGTATTTTCCTCCTCGTCATGTTTTTTTTTCATTTGCTGTTGAACAGTCTTTCAGTGGCTGTTTGTGTGGTGAGCAAATCAGTGTGGCACGGTTGAGAGTGAAATAAAAAGAATCTGAGCGAGAGAGAACGAGAGAGAGAGAGAGAGAGAGAGAGAGAGAGGGTGAGAGAGGAAAAGAGATGGTGGGGGGGTGCCATGGAGGCGAGTGTAAACCATGAAAAGGGCGTTGCTATGTACAGTGTAACTAATCTCCCACCATCACAGGTGGCAGAGCCGCCCCACAGTATGACTCACCCTGATGAGCAGGCCGCTAGTACGCACACACACAAAGAATTAAAGGGATAGCTCACCCCAAAAAAATAAATTATTTCACCTCTACTCATCTTCATGTCATTCCAAACCCATAAGAATTGTGTGTGAATCTTTAAAACACAAATTTAGATATTTTTAAAAAACCTTGAGAGGTTTCTATTACACATGCATAGGGAACTGGTAAATCTGGTAAACACTGAAACTGAAACGTTCACGTGTGATTCAAGGGAACCAAGGGTAGTTCTAGTAATTGGCGTACTCATGAGCTTCAATGTTTACCATTTGTGATGCACTTCCTGTATGTGTGTCAATCATTGTTTATGTATCTAAACAGAGGCCTAAATTAAATCTGTTCATCATGTAAAAAACAATGCCAGAATTTTTATTTTTGGGTGAACCATCTTTTTTTAAGACTTTTTATGTAATACATGTAAGCAGATCTTTTGTTAGAAGTCTTGCCTTTTGTTAAAAGCCATAATCTTTTTTTGCCATAATATAAATTAATAAAAAAAAACTAACCAAAAAAAAAAAAAAAAAATCCATAACATCTTCTAAATTCATCCAATAGTTTCATGTAAGGAAAACACTGAAATTTAATGTCATGATTTGCTTTATATTTAGCACTCAAATTAAATTTGCACTTATATATTTAAACTTTCTGAATCTCAGTACGTCATGAAACAACCAAAGAAATTTGGTATCACTGACATCAAATCCTGCACAATACATCTTGGCATGCTATAGACTTTATGCGTCAGAGAAACAAGTGTGCAGCCATCTTTAGAATTCTGTCTTTGAACTTACATTTTTTCTGGTAGCTCTACTTATTGTGTGCGCTGTAATGTTTGAAGCGGATGTCATAACTGTCACTAGATCAGGAAGATTTTAAAACAAGCGGTTCATTCATAAATTCGTATAACCTTACCTTAACGCTGTGGAAATACAAACAGAAGACAAAGAGCACAGCGCTAAAAGGAGCGGAGCTACATAAGGTCTATATAAGAATTCAGAATGAACGTAATTGAGATTTGATAAGTTTCAGTCCATTACTTGCACAAAAATACAGCATGAAAGAAAACTGGAAATATAGCACACAACATACATGGACTACTGCAATAGAGTGCTGTTTATTTAGGATCTATTCTCATGCTGCCAGGAAATTCAGTGTCTTATTTTATGCTCCAAAGCAAGTCAAATACAGGTTTGGGATGACATGAGGCTGAGCAAATGTCAGTTTTAATTTCTGGGTGAACTGTACCTTTAAAAAGCATATAAAGCTTTAGTAAGCAAGGCCATGGACACATTTCCTCTTCACGGGTCCAGGCGACTTTCTCAGCAGCTCTGTATTCAAACGGCCATGCTGGGCAGAAATACAAGCCTGCTGAAACCCATTAGTCACCAGACGCACTTGCAGAGAGGACACAATAATCCACATAAATTAAAATGAAGGGACAGGCGTTTGGCTCGCAGATAGGTTGTCCTTGGCTCAGACATGGTGTGTATTACAGTAGAGGATTAAAGGGAAGTGTGTGTGCCTACTGGAGCGATCAGGACACGGACAGAGAGGCAGGAGTGAGGGTGGGCTTCCTCACACTCCAGTGGCTGTGCCCACGTCAAGGGCAGGACACCATGTTCAGTCTCCTGAAGCGAAGACAGAAACTGTGAGAAAATAACACAGCTCAGTTTGCCTTGCATATACAGACACAAAGATAAGAAGTCGTGTCTTAGTGGTTAGAGAGTTTGACTCTTAACCCTAAGGTTGTGGGGTTCGAGTCTCGGGCCGGCAATACCATGACTGAGGTGCCCTTGAGCAAGGCACCGAACACCCAACTGTGTGTTCACGGTGTGTGTGTGTGTTCACTGCTGTGTGTGTGCACTTTGGATGGGTTAAATGCAGAGCACGAATTCTGAGTATGGGTCACCATACTTGGCTGTATGTCACTTCACTCACTCACTCATAAAAAGACAACCATGTCCATTTCTAAAGACTCTCTTAATAAATGGATCAGGCCTTTTTTGCACAATTAATCAGTGCACATTATTCTAAAGCAAAAAAAAAGTCAACATTATCTGTCACTAAAACTACTTTTCTGCTGATGTAACCAGGACTGTGGAAAATTATATTAACTAAGCCTATTAGAAATTTTAGCCCCTTTTATTTTCTGCCAGATAACAATCTTTATGTTCAATTGCTTAGAAAAGTAATAGTAGAATCCTCCAAAAGCCACATGATTTGAATACTATACAATATAAAATATTGGCAATCACCACCAATAATATTAGACATACACTTTTCACCAGTAGATCAATTAGAATTGCAATTAACTAAAAAATTACAATTCTCTCATTTATACACCCTCATGTCGCTCCAAACCTGTATTTCCTCTATGGAACACAAGTTCTTTTTTTTTTTTTTTTTTTTTTTTTTATTAAGAATGTTGGTAACCAAACAGTTTTGGTAACTATTGACTTTCATGGACAAAAAAAAAAAAAAAAAAAAAACTCAAAATATCATCATCAAAATGTCTATTATTTTGTGTTCCACAGATTAAATAAAGTCATACTGGTTTGGAACAATATCATATAGGGTGAGGAAATGATCAAAGAACTTCCATTTTTGATTGAAGTATCCCTATAAAAATACCTATAAATGCTTAGCAAATGCGATTTTAAGTCATTATGAATGGCTTTATAAAAGGCACAAGGACAGACATTTGCTACATAAACAGAACAAGGCACACACACACACATCAGGAATGAAGAACCAGTGAAGATAACAGCATGACATTTGAAGCCTCCTGTGTTGAAAAGCAGGAAGTGGCAGGAAATGAGTATGGGTGCGTGAGTGTTCCCTCTCTCAGACAGCATGATAAAAGCCTGCTGGAGTCCAGAGCGTCTATGCTGCAGTGTGTTCTTGGCACCCGAGCTGTCATGCTCAAAAGACCCAAAGCGCTCCACCATGATCAAAGACCATTTTCATGCACAGAAACCCAATCCCACATCTCGCACTCATTCCTTTCCTCAGTACGCTGCCAGCGCGCAGTCAAACACAGTCTCGCTTTAAAAAATTACAGACATGCTGCTGTTATTTCCCAGAAGTCTTTTATTAGTAAATGCATTACATTCTCTAAGATTGTTAGTTCTTACTCAATTTTTATTCTGTGCTGATTTTAGAAATCTGTGGTATTCTCTGAAATTAGGGTGAACATGCGTCCTCTTTCTCCCAGACATGTCATTTTTTTAGGCCAGGAATTCTAAATTGCCTAAAATGTCCAGGTTATGGCTTTGTTTTACTATAGATGTGCTCCACAGTACTCATACATTTCAGATATGCGCAGCTGCATTTCTTTGACATTCTGTGTTCCACAATTGGTTGATTAGGTACAATATACAAATCCCCACATGCTTTTGGTCAAACTACTTTTCAGTCATTACCTTCAGCAAGCGTAAAGCTGGATTCACATTAGTGGCCGAGCGATATTGTTTTTTTTGACAGCCGATGCCGATATCTTGGAAAGCAGGGGGGCCGATAGCGATATAATAGGTAATTTCTAGGGGGTAAGTATTATCCTCTGGCGCTGCCGCTCTCAGCACAGTCAAAATTAAAGTCTGGCACCTCGAACACATCGGCCAAGCAGAAAAATGTATCTATCGGCCTTGGCAATATATCGGTCGACCACTAATTCACATATCACATACACTCCATCAACAGATCACAGCATTCAAACAGAGTGTGGTGCTGAGTCTCAAAATTCATCCCAGTTACCAATCATAAAACTAACTACACAATCATGCCCACCCATTCACAAAAAAAACATCACTCAATACTAGGGCTGGGCGATATATCTAACGATATGATCATGCGCATCTAGTCAGTAAAGCCGTTTCCGTGATTACCGCTAAAATCGCCATCACCTGCTCTTAAATGGAGTGGCATTTAATAGACAGAGCCGTAGATCACTGACAAGCTACGCAATATCGCGTTTATTAACGAAGGCGATTCATCTGGGATAATGAACGCGATATTGCGTAGCTTGTCAGTGGTCTACGGCTCTGTCTATTAAATACGCTCCAGTTGAAAGCAGGTGATGGCGATTTAGCGGTAATCACGGAACCAGATTTACTGACTAGATGTGCATGATCATATCGTTAGATATATCGCCCAGCCCTAATGCAACTTCAGGTACAATAATGTATGGCTGACTCCATCTACATACCCAACTGAAAATATTAATTAACGAAAGAATTACACAAAAATTAAGCATTTTTATCTCAGTAGGGAACACATTAACCAAAGGAGTGATTTTGTGAGCTAAATTAACTACATTAAACATTTTACTACAAGACTCGTTAACATTAGTCACTGTGTTCAATGAGCTAACATTGAACTAAACTTAAGTTGCAATAAATAGTATTTTTATGCTTAGATTAATGATTGCTAACACATTAAACTATTGATAACACCCTTTTTATTTATTTATTTAAGTACAATATGGTCACCTGGAATGAATTTAAAACTAAAAAAAAAAAAAAAAAAAAAGGAAATACATAAATTATGCTGAACAAATATTTTGCAGCTGAAAATACAATCAAATGAGCCAAAATATTTGGTAAATAGACACACAAAGGACGGGGCATATTTAGAGCTTTATGATGGCTGGATCTAAGATCAGTAAAGATCCTAGTCTAAACTACTGTGTTGACAACACAGAAACAGCCATAATAGACTCAGGGAATGAAGTGAACCGAAAAGCAGGTAAAACTCGTAAAGGTAACAGCACAGGTTTTGTGTGACTGGGGAAAATGTGAAGCTTATCTAGTTCAGCCAGTAACAGGAATTTCCCGTCATCATCACACCAACAGAAACTAGCTTGTTTTTGAAAAATGTGAGGTTTGTGACGCAGACATGATTTAACAGGTTACACAGATATGCAGGACACGAGTTAATACACTTGAGGAACCAGATTTAGAAATGTTAATGACTCACATCACAATTTCTGAATAAGACTTGAATACCACGTCTCACGTCATTTCTCAGCCAATCATGTTAGCTCTGTTCATTCCCTAATGCTACATGGGCTTTTTGTTTAAAATAAATTTATATAAGAGAAATAATAGTCATTCTTTCATTTAAGCAAGGATGCATCAACTTAACCAAAAGTGACAATTTTTGTTTTTGTCAAAGAAAATTATTTCAAAGAAACTGTGTTCTTTTGAATTTTCTATTCATTGAAGTATCCTGAAAAAGAATAAGCTTCAACACTGACTTTTCTTTTAATAAATGTGCTGATACCAAACTTTTGAATGATGGTGTGTATACACACACACACACACACACACAAACAAAACATCATTCCAGGCTTTATGGGTTTTGATAATTTTTCCCTATTTTCTCCAATGCAAAACAGAAGCTCCAGACACTGTGACATTTCATTTAATCGAACGTTCCTCTTCTGTTCTGCCTGTTTTGCATAATAACTTTCACCATTCAAATTGCTCCGCTCTGATAGGGTCAGGTAGCAGCTCGGCAGCTGTGATCGCATTCATGCAATTAACGTTCCGGCAAACGCTCTGGCATAAACCTCAGCGAATGGCACTTTTATCTCCTGATTTTAAGGTCATGAAGATGAAATATGGTGCCAATTATGCGTCAGCCCAGAAAAGTGCCGTGTGCCAAGGAGGAAGAATTTCACCAGTGAAGATTTTAATCAGCAAGCTCATATGATTCCCAATCAATAAGAGAGCGTAATCTTCAGCGCAGTGAGAGCAGCTTGTGTGGATCAGGTTTGGGGACGGACAGGTGAACGTTCCAGAAATATCCCTTTTACTACAGGGCCTGTTAATCTGCCAGCTGCCCAAGAGACGGCACAGCAAACCTGTCTTCAGATGTCCTGACAAGGGCCTCGGCAGCATTTCACTGGCTGAAGTGTTGAGTGATATTGAGCTTCTCTCTCTTGATTTATCTAACCTCTCTGCTCTTTTTTTATTAAGAAATGTTAACACAAATGATTTCAGAAAATGAATGGTAGCATAAATCTAATCTACAATCTTCAGTGGTTCCTGTAGTGGTGTATGTGTTTATTAGTGATATCTCAAACACTTGTTCCGGCAAAGGAGGTGGCCACAGGGGTTGTTCAGTGTTTGACCCAGGAATCCCTCATCAGTGGTCTGCCGTAATACCACAGGCTCCATCTGCCACTGCCTCTGATTAACACCACAGACCTTAAGAGAACATCAGGCTGCTCAGACAAACAGGAAGCAGAGTCAGTGAGCAGCCAACAAACAGCTGTAAGTAGCCTGAGAGACCAAATTAAATCAAATGTCCCTTAGCTTTTAGTCAGACATCTATTTAAGGGTTTCTGAACTATTTGTGTCACTCCCAGACATGCTCCCAGGCATCAAATATTCATAGTAAAATATCTGATCTAGGATATATCCAGTAAAGGAATTTTTAAAAAAATAGATTTCAGTTTGAAACAGATAGTTGTGTATTCTGTTCATTTTCCATCTTTGTTCATGAGTCAATTCCATATCAAAGATTTTCATCTGAAGCATGTCTTATGTCGTGATGTAAATGCAATTAAAAAAACCTGATCCATATGCTAGTGTACTCCCAAATGAACTTGGGGCTATTGCTTGCATTTCGCTTCTTTTCTCAATCATAGAGCAGCTCTTACACTCTGTCTGTCTGCTGCTGGCATTGAGAGGCTCAAGGAGTAGAGCAAATCTGTGAATTGTAGCGCTGGAAGCTTTGGTTGGTTTGTGAGATTCATCTGACATTCATCTGACTGTCAATAGGCCTTTGTTTTCCTTGTGTCTCTCTCTCTCTTTCAACACATCACCTGCACTGCAAATCATAACACAAATCACATAAACGTCACCACAGGCAAATGACCATGTCAAGGCAATACAAGCCACGAGTGTCCACGCCAGAGATCTGAAAACACTGCATCATTGTGTATCGAACATTTAAATCCAAATATGCTGATTTACAAATCAACAAATACATTTCAAGAACATCATATTATAGTACATTTGTCCATAAGCCAATAGACCAGTGTTTCTTGCACTGTTACAATGTGATTTGAATGTAATGAGATGAAAAGCCTGGGTTCTGTAATATAAGAAAACAACAATAAATAGACAATATGAATTTGGATATTTAAGATGCTCAGCTTCTCGGTTCTTCAAACTTTTGCTTTGTCATTGATAGTACTTCATAAACTATATTTCAAGCCTCAAATTCTTTGTTATAATGCCACACAAACAAATCTATTGCTCTTTGTTGAGTGTGTCGATTTTGAACAGCAGTGTACAAGGGCCCTGAAGAACACACTAAACTAACAGACAAGAACAAATCAACATCAGTTAATCCACTTTTAGCCAAAAGAATCCAAATATGAGCAAAAGCATGGTCCATTAATAACATTCCCTACAGCAACATCAAATATGCTGTGATGAGTGCATGTGCATGAATATGATTGTTAGATAATCAGCATGCAGTGAATCCAGAAGTATTTTTAAGGAGCTTTTCAAAGATGAGACAGGCAGTCACTAAATGCATAGTAGAGACGCCAGGACACACTAAATTGCTTTCAAGTGGTTGCTGAGAAGATATAGGCACAAATAACAGCCAATGAGCCATCTCAGTCTGTCTCTGTGCACTGCTTCTAAAATAAGACACAAAGACACTATTTACACACTCGCTGCTGCTGTGACACTCCAGTGACTTATTACAAAATTCACAAACTCCACATCTGTTGATCGGCATTTTTGCTCCACATTAAATGTTTTACACAAAGAAATGAATGATGCTGTTGAAAAATGTGTTTAACATGATATTCACTCACATGAGATGCCATCAATTACAAATCCAAAACAATCTGTGGTTTATCTGACATGGAGTGGCTTAGCATTGATTCATGAATGCTTTTGTGGAACACATGTAGATTAGATGTAGATTTGTCTTAAATGGGAAGTATCTTGGAAAAGAGGACTGCTGTGTTGAAACAGTCTGATGTACTACGTATATATACTCCCAAGGTCCAAAAAAAAAAGAAAAACATTTACGGACACTAAGGAGCAACATTAACAAAGCAGATAACCCTCAAAAATGAAACATCTGTCATCATTTGTGGAAGTCAGTGGAAGTCAATGGTCACCAAAACTGTTTGCTTATTAACATTCAGGTGGCTTATCACCTAAAAACATGACACCATGGAAGGTTTTGGTAAAAAATTAATTTCAGTGAATCACTAGTAAATGATAACAGGATTTCCATTTTTTGGGGCGAACTATCCCTTTAAGTTAAAATACATTTTTATGTTATTTTTAGCTTTTTTTGTGGCTGCAAGAATACGATATATGCATATACATCATACCACACACATTATGAGCTGAATGACGAAGCAGTGTTTTCAGAGAACAACTCTCTAAAGGTAGCATCAGCTCTGTTCAGGAGCTCAGAGGAAGACACTGGGGCCAGACAGTCATCCCTTTGATTCCCTGTCAACAGGCCCACTTGTTGCTCTCAGGGATTGGACAGATAAAAGGGGGATTGTGGTCGCCTTGCCTCATGATATCAATTTGTGTGTGTTCTTACAAGCTGGGCTTGTAAAAATAGTGGAGCCTTTGTGAGAACCAGTGAAGCATTATGGATGGCTCTAAAGTGAACGGGGGTGTCCGGAACTTCTAGGATTTGAACTGGACAGCTTTTAAAAGTAGTAAATAAACCGTTCTGTGAGTCACCCACTGGGACTTCAACACTTGTGTTTGTGGTGATTTTTAAATTCACTTTTTATTTCACCATTTATTTTATGTAAAGTAAAATTTGTAAAGAAGAACTAGTACAAAGGTTTAAATCCGTCAAACACTGCTCCGATCTTCCACACAATGTGAATGTCTTGGGTGGAGAGCTTGATCTCCTGAGAGCCTCCGGCTACGGACAATCTCTCCACAAACTATGATGGATTATTATATCATCAACTATTGTCAAAGAGCCCTTGGAGGATCGCCTATGAAATACTTAAACAATTAATGGCTTATTTTATCGATAGCTGGATTTTTAAAGCAATTAAGCTTTAAAAATTCCTTTGCGAATTAATCAAAATCCCGCTTACAACATTAAATTTGAGGGAGGAGAGGTATTTCAGCACCAGAGAGAGAGAGGCTTTCAAATCAAAGCCAGCTGGAATATGCAAATGACAGTTTTATTATCAGCAGTGCTGTGGTGCTGATAGGGTTTTGCAGAGTGTACAATCGCAGCCGAACAAACTTCCTGAGGGAACGCTGTCTCCTCCACCAAACAACAGCCAGTTTCAGACTGGGAGCAGTTTATTGCATGAATATTTCAAAAAGCACATTTCTATTCTTGACAAGCTGCGACCTCGTTCACTCTCATTCAAACATTATACAGAGCCTTCAAGTTATCACAAACTAGTACGAAATGAGATATAGATTATAGTAAGAGCATTCTAGGTTTGATGCATCACATTTCTTGTAGTGTACACTGAAAAAATATATATATATTTTTGCTGTTTATGCTGAAGTTTTTATGGTTACCATTGGTTGGAAAAGTAGTGCTTATGATTGGCTGTATTAAAACTTTAATATACAGTATGCTGCTTCTCTCGATGGGCAATAGCTGTGCTAATGGCAGTGCAGTGATAACTTCCTACTTAAGTAAGATTTCCATTTACTCAAAAACACATTCTGAATATATTGGAATCCACTAAACATAATTGAGGTGATTTAACACAAAAACAATTAAGTTAAAGTTCAACTAAAGATTAGTTAGACTAAAAATATACATCTTAGATTAAGAAAAATTGTGTGTAATCACTTGCCTTAAAAATAAAGCCATTTTTTCAGTGTTGATTACGCAGAAGTATCTGGGGCATGTAGAAAACTCTGGACTAGTCTCCTGTTATGGCATGTTACTGGACCAAGAACAGTCAGCTCAATGACTATATAATGCTTATAATACTTATCCAATTGGCTGGTGCATGGAAACACAATAGTGTATACAAGTTATACTAACTGTCTATAGTGCTGTATATCAGGACCAAAATTTATGCTGTCAGTCACATCTGGCTATAGGACACTCCTTGCACACCGAGTCCAAAATTTAGTCCAAAAGCCAGGCCATGCATTCAGTCCTATCACAATCCTGTTTTGTTCCCATTGGCTGAGGAAAAGGCTGTGTCTGTACTGCTCTCTCTCTCTCTCGTGCTGCGGTCGCTGTCAAACCCATCATCCCCAACCTCCTCCCACCAAAAATGAGGTCACACGGAAAAAACGAAAAGTAAAGCTATAAATAATACACAGCTACCGCAGTGAGTGCATTCTGAGAACAAGATATTTTCAGGGCACCATCTCTGCACAGAAATAAAATTCTTCAGGCAGATGAAAACATCTGTTCTGTGTTCCCAAAGCATTTTAGATGTTCTGTGCATCTGCTGTTGCATAAGACAACAGAATCTAAAGCTTTAGAGAAGCTATTTAGGTATGGATATGAACAGAAACAAATCAAATATGAAATCAAAATTCAACTATTTGACTTTCTTAATACTTGTTCCTGGATTTATCATGCCAGATTCATCAGTGCACAATAAAACTGTCTTGTGTTTTCATAACTAACCTCTGAAAACAACCTTTCCACTGACATCACCTTAAGTACATACAATATATATATAGCTATTATGACTGTTTCAGCAAACTTGCTTTCGGGTCTGGCTCGATTCTAGCATGAAATGGTCACTTTTAAAATTTCTGATGTATAAAATTGCATGTTTTTTTTTATTTTTTTTTTGAGCATCCTGTTTCACTGAAAAATGTTACAGAAATTGATTATGAATGTGGTTTCATATTGATACACTGATGCAAAGGAAACAATGCACACTTAAGGCAAAGCCTACAATTGTTTAGAACACATAAAACAAAATAATCGAGTGATACAAAACATTTAATGAAAAGTATAGAGCAGTACTTGATCTTTTCCATCAAGAATTAATTGCATGGCAAAATCGGACATTGCAGAATGGAGCCAGACCTTATGTGGGTTTGCTAAAACAAATGCCTAAAAAGGTATTTAACTATTGGGTAACATTAGCCAGTAGCTAGGTAACGGCAGAGGATAAAGAAAGGCTTGCAGTGGCAGATGAAATATTGATGAAAGATTACGAACACACACATTGTTTTCTTAGGAATAACATGCACTGATGAATCATACACAATAGGACCAGAAACATGTAATAAGAGCATAAATAAAGTCCATTTTGATTTCATGTTGACTTCAAATACTGTATTAACAAAACCAGAAAGAAAACACTTTATTGCACACATTAAAACCAAAATAAGACAGGAGATAATCACAACACACTTTTTTCTACAGAAATAAGCCCTTTAATTTGAAAGTCTCATTGATTTCAGCTTGTTTTTCCACTCTCTCTCTCTCTCTCTCTCTCAAAGCAGCTCAGCTCTAACATGAAAGGCTCAGAATGAGGACAGAACAGCCTGCCAAATAACATTTTTCTGAAGCTGGAGGCAAGTGGCCAAAAAGAAATCTGTAAAGAAAGAGGAAGGGCAAGCGTGCATTACATTTATAATAAGACGGGCACTCTGCTCTCTCTCACCCTCTCTGAACACGGGCCGGCAGTATTAATTCATGTCTTTAGATTGGAGGCGCAGTGGTCTGGGTGCACTGCAGTCTGATCAAATGAACAGGGGGAGGACTTGACCTTCATCGGGTCAGTTGGCCCATAGATCTAGCACCTTCAGCCTGTATGATGTAATATCTGGCAGAAAGACAAAATAAACGACCCCTAACCCAGAAAGCAGTGTTGTTTACAGGCTAACGCACATCTGCAGTGTTCACTGGTCTTTAGCTGTTTACATCACCTTAGCTTTATTCAGATCTCTTTGAATCTATGAGCAAAAGCAAGCCTTTAAAGTCAACATGAACTCAAAACTGGCCCTATTCACTTTTTATTTACTTTCTTAATGGATGATTTGTGTTACAAATAACAAAAATGGTTTGTATTTATAATCCTTCTTCAAAATGTAACTATATACTACAACTTTCCATTTCTGATGTCACTTAGGCCACACATACTATTGGATTCCTTGTTGATTAAAGAAATGTCTTCTTCTTGAATATCAAGTTACACACAGAAACCTGGTTGACATACAGTGTGTGTTACTCTGACTCTCTATTTAAACTGACTCTCTATTTTGATTGTTGCAAAGTGCTCTGATCCTGCAGTATCCTGACTCATAGATGCACCAAATTTACACCATGGCCTCTCTTATTTCCTGATCCCAGCGTGGTGCTAGAGCACAGCGCTAATTTGTTGCATTTGCAGGAGAAATCTGTAACACTCATGTCACCTGTGCCATGTACTCACCAGACATGTGTCTGGACAACAAAGTCCCACTTCATTAAATGAAAGAATAAGAAAACTGTGATGTAATATCGCTGGTTACATCACTGGCTTCCACTTGCATAATAGGGTGGCACAACAGTGCAGATTGGCCTTGATCTAATGCTGACCCAAACACTTGCGTACCAGTGAACTTACTTAAGAACATGCTTTTCACCTGACCGCCTGCCCGTGTAGAAATAGCAAAGCTGACGAACTCCGGTGACACTGCAACCTCAGCTGATAAGCTTCTAATGTGCTATTCTTAATGAACATGAAAAACAAATGACTCAAACAGTACCAACTCACTACAAGGCCTAACAAAGCACTAATAATAATAATAAATAACAAATTCACCTATAAATGACAATTCTGCCATTATCTATTCATTTTCATTCTGTTCCAAACCAGTTTGATTTTATTTCTTCTGGAGCACAAAAAGAAAGCAAACTGATCATGCTACTCTTTTCCAAACAATAAAAAGGACTTTAATAAATGTTAATGATTTTTGTATATCTCATAACCGATTGTCAGCTACAGTGGCAGAGAAGATTATCAGTCAAATACTTCTTTTTGACTTAATTTTGGTCTGTTCCTTACACACTACACTACAGCTTGGAAAAAAATTAACTACAGTGAACAAAAAAATTACTAATAAATTTCACAATTATTTTCAAAGAATCAGCAATTACCTTTGAAATAACTGAAAATTTGAAGTATAACGACTTAAATATTATTTTGTCAAAACAATACTTAATGTTCATTTGCAAAAAAAAAAAATGTTTTTCATAAAGTCAGAGATGGACAGTCCCTGTTCAATATTCATTTCCTTTGTATTGGAACAACAGAAAGAAACTTGAAAATCATTTTGTGACAGCACACGGATGAGTATACATGATGACAATTGTCTTTTTTATCTAAACTACCCCTTTAAACAGTTGTGTAGGACACGTGAGACGACACATGCGAGCGTTTTTTGCATCACAGCAGTGCAATGCGGCCCGTTTTTGAGCAGGTGTGTGAGCGTATTTATTTCCCTGCCTCGTCTGTCACTCACTGGCTACGTCTTTCTTGCCCGATAATCCTCTCTTCCTGTTTCCCTCTGCGCTGCAAGCGTGTTGCACAGATTTGAAGCGTGTGACATTAATAAGAAAGTCTCTTTTTCATAAAAGGACTCCAGCAGAGATGAGCTCATGGGGCTTAGCAGAGGCGTGTGTACAGCACATGTGGCCGAGAGACAGAATAAGCAGCAGGGACAGACAGAGAATGCTAGAGCCCTGCTATGAATGTCTTTCAGTCAGTGACCTTCTATAGGGCAGGTGTGTGTAATCATAGTCTGAAGACTTCAGCACATATCTGTTGCATCTGTAGAGATGCTAATGTGATCTATTAACTGTATGGTTAATTTTCACAAGCAGCATTACACTGTGTCCTAATCAGGCATAATGTGATAAGATTTCAGCAATGAGCAATTAGTCTGTTCACACAGAACATGAAAATATAACGTGATGAGACACAATCAATCACAAACTACAGGCAATAAGAACAATTATGCCTGATTGCTTCATTATTTATTTTCCAGTGGAATTTAATGGATTTGTCATATATTATCTAATATTTCACAACTTTCTAGCCCACGATTAACATGCATTAGGAGCATTATTTTAAATCAGTGTAAGTGAAGCAGCCTTGCACAATGTTTCTGAATCCAAACAACCAATAATATGCAAGTAATACATGATGAACAAAAATGAAATTTGAGAAACATGGAAGAGATGTTATGTGTCATGTTGTGGCCGACTATTTACCACATATTGATGTTTCATAGAGACCTGGACAGCGAGTTCTCTTCAGCACAGTGGATGTACTGAACTTTGCTATCCCTGTCCTGGAAGTCAGTCGGAGCTGCACACTGCTGTCAGGACTGAGATAGAGGAATGAGGTAACAAAAGGAGAGAACAAGCTATGCCCTAAAGCCTAGTGCACTGTCCTCCACTACATGACAGACAGAAGAGAGGGATTCACTTGTTACAATGGAGTTGCTGTTGCACCAAGCAGATAAAGGAGTATTTATTAATCAATAAATACACACTCAAAAAAAAACTATGAATAAAAAACCATCACAACAAGCATCAACAAATTACAGTTCTACAGATGCATGGCATCTCTGTATGATAAATATTGACAAAAGGATGAATAGGCCTCTGTGTCCTTGTCTAGCCATCTATAATCTGTCTGAACCGTCTCACAGTTTGCATAATGTTGTAAACTATTCAATACTGCATCTTGTACTGCACTGTATGGCGTGTATCATGCATTTTTGCACAGATGTACTTAAAACATTTTGACAAATTAAAGCATCCATTCGATTCAATTCTATTTGGATTCCATTATTTTTCTTACAGTTTGTTTCAATAATCATTTATCAGTAAAACTTCATGTATCATGATAAATTTATTCTTCAGAAAATAATCCAGAATTCTGTAGAAAGGTATTTTTTTTTATTTCTTCTCTGTTTTAATTTAGTGAGAGGTTGTGAAACCTATTCACACCATGCATTTGTATCTGTACTATGTTTGTCCCTTTTTTATGATTCACTTTTTTTTGTGTGTGTGTGTGTGTGTGTGTCTCTACTAAATCCAAAACAATGTTTTTCTCAATATCCAACAAAATATAATTTTTCAGTGAACATGTAAATGAACTTGAAAGATTTACATTCAAGCCTTCTGGAACTGTATATGTACCAATGAATCTACCACCCAACATAATAAATGCATGAGAAGGGTGTAAAGACTACAATGCCAAGTCTTTGAAGAGGCTTGTCTAGTACTATCAGAGTTACAAAAGTTCAGCCCTTCATGTCCTATGGACCTTCCGGTATGTAAACACTACTATCTGTGACCTTTACACTGCTTATTCCCACACACAACACATTTCAGTCAATCATGTTAAATAGGGATGCACCGATCATGATTTTTCATGGCCGATTCCGATACCGATTTTTTACAAGCAAACTGGCCGATTCCGATACCGATTTCTGATTTTTTTTTTTTCTTTAAGCAACAAACAAGACAGAAGGAAAGTATGCATTAACAAGATGTTTATTTTGTATTTAATAGGCCAAACTGGCTTTTGGCTATTGAAAACAATAACCGTAACCATCTGAAATTAACGGCAGTAACTGCACAGTAAGTAGCCTACATTCAATACAAACATAGATGGTACAGACATCAGCATTTAGCTTTTGTTTTTGAATTGGGTAGAAACTACATAGAACTGGCCTTAAATGAAAAGATTAACTGAAACCATGTGAAATTAAAGGCAACAACACAATCAACACACATTCAAGAAGATGTTTCTTAATCAGCATTCAGTATTTGTATTAGTTTTTAAATTTGGTTTTAAATAAAAAGGTCTTTACCAGTGAGACTAAATAAAAGTATGCTATATAAATAAATTATTCCAAAATGTTAAAATCAAATAATGTTGGTGCGAATAAAACAGAGGCAAAATGTTTCATTCATCCAATTAAAAAAAATAAAATAAAAATTAGGGTAATGATTCACATCTATATTTGTTTACTTGAGCCAATGAAAAATAAATAACTATTGTCTCAAGTTAAAAAAATATAGAAGTGAATCATTACCCTAAAATTGTTTAATTGGATGAATTAAACTTTTTTCAGTATGCTACAGCAGGTGATTTTTAAATAAAATTAAGTCGATGTAATTTTAAGGTAAAAAAAAAATTAATCATCCTATACAGAAGTGACGTTTACTTCTGGCTTTTCAAATGTGTATGCAAGTCCTACTTTACAAAAAAAAAAAAAAAAAATCAGTTTTGTCACAGTTTAGTCCGTTTCGTTTCTCATCCAACACGCAAGAAGTTGAGCTGAACAACCCTTCACTGTCTCGCGGACAGGTACAGTACGCTCGCGCAGCTTCAGGGAGCGGAGGAAAGGGGCTCTTATTTGTGCGCCAGTACACCAGCGGCTGTTCACTTCCTGCTATCTGTGCCTCAGACATGTAACTCTGCACTTCCAGTGCTGAACGGCTGCCCGTGCCCTGCGCACAGATTTCGAAATACTTCTACACAAATGACATGATAGCGAATGATTACAATGCAATGTAGTCTGTGCACGCTGGCGCACTTCCGGAAAAACCGGCGAAAAAATACCAAAAACCGATTTATGGCCGGTCAACCGGTGCATCCCTAATGTTAAAGCACTAGATTGGTTCTTGAGTGAAAACACTGTAGGCCTCAGTAGAGAGACATTTGAACATACAGGAACACAATGGCAACACAACTCTATATTGCAAAACTACTTGACTGTTTATAGCATTGCAAAATGTAAACTAGGCCTATATTATCATCCAGATCTTTATTTAAAGCTGGATGCATAAGCATATATAAAATAAAATAGCTTTTTAAAATTCAAACACTTTTTGTGGTCCCTGCTGCATTCAGTCATGCTCTAAACTAGCTAAAACACAAAACGTGTTCTGTGTGAACAGCCCCTTGCACTACCGCTGGATGAACTGTCTAAAAGGCTTCAAGCAAGTCTGGTTTTTGTAAACGGAAGTCTCTCTATAAATAAACCCTAATGGGAGAAGTTGTTTTAGAGACCCACCGCAAAACTGCACCTCCCACTGTGAAGATACAGGCCTGACCCCACATACTGAATCCTTTCATTAATATCCTTCCTGCACACACTACCAGCAGGTCTAATAAAAAGAGGAGAGCATTATGCAACGTGCCCTCAGAATGACACTTTATACGACACACATGCACACACATGAGAGTAGAGATAACACACAGGTAAGCCACAGAGGTCTCACTTCCTGCCACACAGCTGCTGCTGATGCGGGGGTGCTTCCTCTGGCATCACAAGAAAGAAGACAAAAAGAGAAACAGTACTATTATGACAGGAAGTAGCCCTTAGGGCGACAGACAGGGTTTTTTTCACGTTGTTCTTTTTAAATGGGAGTCTCAGTGAAGGGTCACTGTACAGAGTTCAACAATTCGTTATGTTTTTTCTTTCTGCTGGCTCAGACAGGCCAGGAGTTTAGATTTTACCCTGCCAAAATTTAAATGGGTGCAACACTATTTTTTTAATCACTGTATTTCCATGTGTCAGAATGTTTCTGTGAGGGAAAAAAAAAACAAAATCAATCTTTATTTTCTAGTAGTAGCTAGGTGTTGTACAGCTATAATGTAGCTGTACAACAGACTATACATTTAATAAAAACTGCACTCTATAAAAATATTTCTGGAAAATGAAGTCATGTAATGCAAAATAAACAAAATGTTTAAGCTTGCACGGCATAAAAACAACCAACACCACATGATTACTGTTAAAACTCACATGTACACTACTGTTCAAAAGTTTAGGGTCAGTGAGATTTTTATTTGTTTATTCTTTTAACGTGACAGTAATATATAATGTTACAAACATTTTTAATTTAATAAATGTTTTTTAATTTATTCAATTATTTAATTTTGAAGAATCTTTGAAAAAAATTAGCACTCTTTCCACAAAAATATTAATCAGCACAACTTTCTCAACACTGATAAAAAAATAATAAATATTTATTGAGCACAAAATCGCATATAAGAAATATTTTCTGGAAAAATGCAACAAGGATCATGTGACGTTGAAGACTACTGGCTGCTGAAAATTCTGCTTTGCATCACAGGAATAAATTACATTTTACAATGTACTAAACCAGAAAACACTCATTTTAAATTGTAATAATGTTTCACAGTATTACCATTTTTTCTGTATTTTCAATTATATAACTAATAATTAAAATGAAATAAATGCATTCTTAGTGAGAGTTAGTGAGTGACTTCACTTAGTGAGTGGCTTCAAAAACATTAACAAATTTATTATCAAACCCACTTTTGAACAGTAGTGTACATATCAGAGAGTCTGTTTATTAAATGAATTGCATTCATCTATACTGATTGATTTTAACCACACATTCAGTCACTTCACACTCTACAGTAACGATTTAGATGTTCATACAGCAGCAGAATATGGTCGTTGGTCCTGTTTAGAATGCTAAATACAGTTACGCTCATACATATCTGAAATTTTCAAGAGTCACAGCATTTTTGAGGTGAAGTTCCACATCACTGACACACGTATGACATACGTATACAAGCGCAAGCCTCAAGCCTCAACATTCACTATTTGTGTTTTATAGTAGGTACTGTAGGTCGACGGGCTCATTTTCCATGACTCTAGAATTCTTTAGGCTGAGGAGCCGATTAAGAAACCCGAATCAGAGAGCACCGATGCAAATCAAAACCAAATGTGCAGAGGGGGGTTTTGGTGAAGTCATATCACATACCCACCCATCAGCCGGGCTTCATTACTCACAGAGACAGTCCTTTCAGTGAAGGCAGGATAGAGCCGCCCCAGGCCATCCCTGTATACGCTGCTGTTTATGATTGCTGCAATTAAGCAGCCAGCTGTGCTGCTGGCAGTGAAAGATCATCTGTGTACTCTGCTCCGTCTCAATGTACCACGAGTACATACCTCTTCTCTCACACCGTCTCACAAAAGACACATGGATGACACTTTGCCCTCTGCATTGCCAACATACAATCTGACAGGGCTGGCAAACTCAGTGTCCTGAAAACGTCATATGACACAGACAGAAAGACATATGATACTAGAATAAGAGAGAGACTATTTTCCCCTCTGGCTTATTTTTATAGCGAGTCAAAAAGCAACCAGAAGCAAAGGTCACAAGACATGAAGCATCTTTAACCAATAGCACCACATGAACACAGACAGGAACCAGACAAACAGAAAACATTGTTTCAGACAGAGAAAATAATTTCTAGTCGTGTTTCTAGCCCACAGGATTTTGGACCTCAGACTTTCTGTGAAAGAAAATTTTGTACAAGTTAATACTATTATTTCTAAACTTTATAATTTTCTTAAAATTTATAATAATAATGTTTATATTATTGTATTATTATTATTATTATTATTATTATACTTCTGTCTTACAAATTCTGATGATAATAATAATAATAATAATAATAATACTTTTCTATTATTGTACATTTATTACCTATAAAACAAAAACTTAATTGTGAAATAAAAATGAACAATTTATAATAAGTAAAAAAAAATTTGCTCATTCAGAGTGTTTTTCAAAAAAAGTTAAATACTAAAAATAGCATAATGCAAAAATTCTGTTTCTTGTTGGTAGGGCTGCACAATTAATCCAATGTTCATGGGCATCTTGTCAGTAAAGCCGGTTCTGTAATCAGTAGTAAATGTCCAACACATGCTTTCAGAGGGAGCAGCATTTAATACACAGACAAAAAAAAAAAAAAGCAGACAATTGCAGGTTTTTACCTAATCGCGACAGCGATTTAATTGCGATTTATCGCACAGCCTACAAGTGGCAAACACTTTTTTTAAGAAAAAATAAGCAGTAAAGATTATAGTGAACACATGGTGTATGTTCTCTGGGTGTTTGCTGATCTGAAGCTGTGCCACATGAGAAATACTAAACCAATCACTACTTGTTATCAACACAGCTGTTCGGCAAGATCACAAAAAGACTAAAAATAACAACATGCGTGTTATACAACATTCATTTCACTGTCTAAGCTACCAAACCTTTGTGCTTTAATCAGCGTTTACAGTTTACAAGATTATCTGGAGAACTCATATTACTCAGTTTTACTGTGCAACAGCAGAAAACAGAAAAGGGAAGAAAAGGTTTTTCCTTTTGCTTCTGTGGCGTAAGGCATCTACCACACTCTTTTCACACCATAATAATCAAGCCAAAACATTGTAGCCAAACCGTTTAGTAAAGTCACTCACGTGGGCTGATGAAAATAATGGGTTTTAAGATTATAATCCATAGCATTGTTCCTTGTGTTGAATGATTTCATCCTTCTTCGCAATGAACGCAGACAGCTTTCACTAAACAAAGACAGCCAGGCAGGGGTCTGTGCGCTTATCAGCAGTAAATTTCGCCCTCGAGGCTACAGGTCAAGCAGGGCTAAACACAATTAAGCCATCAGGAGTTAGCTACATCAGCGTGGATACGTAAAATACAGCGCTGGACAAAGGAGATTTATAAGATGTCGTAAATACATGATGGCCTTGCGGAGCATGTGTAGGAGGAGCTGTGGTTGTGGAAGAACAAACATCCACAGTCATCGCTGATAATCAGACAGGAAGATTGACAGTTGCAAACAAGTTGCACCACATCTGTCGCAATGTGAACTCATCACAAATTGACAACCAACAGGCACACAAAGTGAGTGCTGATGCTATACTTTTTTGAAAGAAGTCTTTTATAATCACCAAGACTATTCATGTAATCAAAAAAAAACAGTAAAAACTGTAATATTGTGAAATATTATTAAACAGTTTAAAATAACTATTTTTTTATAATACATTTTACATTTAATTTAATCCTGTGATGCAAAGCTGAATTTTCAGCATCATTACTCCAGTTGTCACATGATATCATTCTAATATACTGATTTGCTGCTTGAGAAATACTTATAAATGTTTGAAAAAGTAGTGCTGCCTAATATTCATCTTTGATGAACAGACAGCTTCAAAGAACAGCATTTATTTGAAATAGTGATCTTTTGTAACATTTAGGTTTTTACTGTCACTTTTAATCAATTTAATACATCCTTGCTGAATAAAAGCATTTATTTCTTTTAAAAATATTTTGAATGGTAGTAAATATATTATTTTTTTTGCAACTGAGAAAAACAATTGTCATGTGAACAACCAGTCATTCTTCATCAAGGTTCTTGGTAAAAAAAAAAAAAAAAAAAAAAAATCGAACCGTACCGTTTTCCACACACGGCTCGGCACACACCAAGACCATGATTCAACTTAAATCTTACAATGCATTAACAACACGTAAAACAAACAGCATAGACTGTAAAAAAAATATGGACGTAGTATCCGTGACGTCACCCATAGACTTCTCAATAGCGGTTTTTGAAGCTCAAAGTGTGCAGAGCGGGCCGTCGCCATCTTGGCAGCGCGTCTCCGCGCGACTCTCCGGATAATCGAAAATTGGGCAAAAAGGCGGGAGCTGGTTGCTGAAGCCACGCCCACCTAGCGCGACGGCATTGTCAGCAGCGGCAATCCACCTGTCACTCAAGTGACCACGCCCTTAATTATGCAGAACTTTAAGGCTTAATATAATTTAAACGGATGAGTTATAAAAAAAATCACCCCCCTCATAGTTGTCATGAAGGGCAAAATTAGCAATATAGACCAAAATCATTTTTTGAACCAGGCTGTAAACATGTTTTTTCTGCTGTAAAGTTGGGCATTTTAACATGGGGAGTCTATGAGACTGACTCCCTTTTGCAGCCAGCCTCAAGCGGCCAGTCGATGAATTACAGTTTTAGTCAAACCCATTCTGGATTCCAATACATTACAAAAACAGCGAGAAAAAATTATAAATAACAACACGTAAAACAAACAGTGTTCAGCTAATGCATGTTTCTGTTGATGGATACGCATTCAATATACAAATACAAAAAAAAAACATCAATAAAAATCGCTCACTGCTCTTGACTGAATAGCTTTTGTAACTTTAATAAAGATTGATCTTTAATTTATACAGTCAAATATGCAAGGTTATTTTACATTTGATTACTTTATTCAATTTCTGAAACTAAAAACTAATGTTTAAACCTACCTAAAAACAACTTTTGGCTGACAAACCACAAATCATTTACAAATGGGACTACGCTGGATGTTTGTTGTTGCATTCAACTGGGAATAACTACACAATCCAAAAATGGGCCGGAAACACTGAAAAAAAACATGCTCAGGTCACGTTCAGCCAAAAGATCCAGTGCTCCAATCTGAGCAAAGGAGAAAAAAATCAGCTAAAGCTCAGGCTGGGGCACATATATCAACAGACCTACAGAGAAAGGAGAGAGAGGCAGTGCTGAGTAAGGGGATCTGGTGGCAGTAAACTCTCCTTCAATGGCAGCCATAAATAATGGAGCTGTGAAGGCAATTGTGTGTGAGCGAGAGACACAGGAAACTTAAAAGAGGGAAAGACGATGGCAAAATAACAGCTTTCAAAGAAGACCAGAGAACAGCACAATCACGCGAGGCTTGTGGGTAAACTACTGTTTGGTCAGGCGTTGAGTAAAGTAATTAGGCTGTTATTAAGCTATTTGACAACTATACTTACTATATTACTACTACTATACTACTATACACAAAAAGCATGAACAATTCTAATTCACAATAATAGTGCCTCTTTTCGCTGAACATCATCAGGCATTGTCAACAGACCTGACTGCAGTCTATTGACAACATCATTATCTCTTCTCCAGTTAAATCACTCAGAAAACAAAGTTAGAATCACAGATTTTGACTATTCCATCCAAAGACAACAGATAATTACACTTCTAAATGCATATTAGTAAATATGTTGTTACAGCCATGCTAAACTAAACAATATGGTAAGAGCTATGACCTAGTTTAGCTAGACACGGTGTACTGATCAATGTTTGCAATCATTAAGACCTTTTAATGTTTTTGAAAAAAGTTTCATATGCTTATTGAAACTGCATTTATTTGATTGAAAATACAATATATTCCATTATTATAAAACAATTTTTAAATAACTTTTTCAATTTATTTTTATACATTTTCAAATTTTTTTTTTTTTTTTTTTTTTTTTTTTTTTTTTTTTTTTTAGAATGGCAAAGCAAAATTTCCACCATCTTTACTCCAGTCATCAGTGTCACATGATTCTTCAGAAATCATTCTAATATGCTGATTTGCTGCTCAATTATTATTAATTATTACTGGTGCTCAATTTTTAATAATGGTTCTTATTATCAATGTTTAAATCTATTTTTCCTGCTAAATATTTTTTTGGAATCTGTGACAAACTTTCCACCTAGTTCAGTTGCTGCCTTATATTTTTAGGTTTAATCAACTAAGTTGTAGAAGTAATTTCAACTAAAATGACATTAAACTGACATCAAAATCAAGTTTAATTTCAAGTTGAAATTACTCAACAAATTATTTTATAAATAGAAAGTTAAAAATTAACAGCATTTATTTAAAGTAGAAATCTTGTTACAATATAAATATATAAATAAAATATTTAGCTACAACCGTTTTCAAAAATGATAATAAGAAATATTTCTTGAACACTAAATCAGCATATCTGAATATTTTCTGAAGGATCATATGTCTTTAAAGACCTGAATAACTGCTCGGCTACTCAGCTTTGCCATTACAGCAATAGATTACATTTTAAAATATATTCAAATAGAAAAAAATAATTTATTTTAATTTGTAATAATTTTTCGCAATATTACTGTTTTTACTGATCAAATAAATACTGCCTCAGTGAGCATAAAAAACTTCTCATAAAAACATAAAAAAATTAAAATTCCAAACAGTGTATATCCCAGCACAGCATGTGTAAAGGCCAACTAGTAACCTTAGATTACATGTGTTTCACACATGTACAAAACAAAATAATGTTTTAATGAAAATATGTGTCCTTAATATTGTTATTATGATGTTGCCACTTCAAATTTATAGCGAATACAGTTATGCTGCTGTCTGTCATGCCTTTTAGCTTAGACTAAACTCACAAAAAGTAGTTAAAACACAATAGGGGCAAAAAATTTGAAAGGGGAAAAAATATGAAAAACTTCCAGGTTGCTCAGCAAGGGGCTTAGGGGCCATTCACGAGTTCTCAGTGTGGACATGTGCATCATGACACATGCTGGGTTTTCGGCCTGTGCATGTGTGGGCGCTATGACAACCGTCCTGTGTGCCATACTAGGATTTCACTTGAAACTCTTTTATTGTGTGCGCCTGGCCCAGATGGCGCTGTGCTGCTGCTCACGTTACATAATAAAAATAGTCAGAGCCGTGAAACATTTACAATCTCTTGCTCACTGCCTTTCCGTCTCTTTTAAGGGACGTCAAACCCTCTGTTATTTTCCGTCTTTTCAGCAAGCCTTCTAAACAAATAATGATCTTATTGTCAGACATGAGCCATTGATCTGAGAGACATCCAAACCCCAAATCATCCCAGCAACATAAAGGATCCCGTCGTATTGCCTCCGCAGAGCTATTGTTCCATTTTAAATACTCCACAGCTGCAGCTCAATGCACAGCACATCTCTGACTCAATGATCTAGAGAGGAATGACTCACCAGAGCTGGCCACTGGATCTGCTTGGCTTTTGTTCCCTGCTGCTGGGCACCCTCCTTCCTTTTGGCCCAAACCAGCTGATGTTCCAGCAGAAAGATCTGGAAGTCTTCATACACCTTGACCCACTCCCGCTTATCCCACTCGAGGTCGTCAAACTCAACGTACACCTGCAGGAAGAGCAAAGAGAAGGGGTCACACTCCGATCACTAGTGCTGCATGGCCTATGATAACCTAATGGTGTAAAAGGCATACAAGAACACAAGTGGTGTAGGAATGTAGCATTGATATGGAACAATTAGGACTTTCACATGATTCACATCAAAGTTATCCACTGCATTAAACTCTAATGAGTGAAGCATCAAGATCTAGCATTAGCCCCAGGCAAGTGTTTGTGCACCATGCCATACAATTTCAACTTTGATGTTGTTTCAATGGCCCTGCCATAAAAAAATAATAATAATAAAAAAAATATATATATTATATATAATAAAAGAGGTTGCTACAACACCAAAATTTTAGATAGCAGTGAAATTTCTTCCAACTGTTTACGATTACTTAAAACATAATTGACTCTGTTTACGAGGACATATGTTTTTAAATTAGCGTAGTGCAGAGTTTCCAAAATGGGACATCACAAAGTAACTGCTGGGGGTTTGTGAGTTGATAAAAACCTAATTAAATAATTATACTGAATGTCAAATAAAATAAATAAATGGGGCTGTGTAAAAATTGGGATATATCATAGCTTAGTTTGCAATTTAATTAAATAACTGTATAGCCTGATGCACTGTGGGTTTTAGAGTGAAGCGCAGCACTGTGCTCATTTACACATAAGCAGCTTATGATCCGGTGTTTTCAGCATCTCAGTTGGACTCTGTTCACAGTAAATGTAGTGAATTCCATATCTGCATGTGCTGAGAATTTAATGTGCAACATGGGCTGGGTTTACTTTATTAACATAATCGCATAATATTTTGTTTCTTTTTTATAATTAAAGCATAATAAAATAACTATTAAAATAATACTCCACAGTAAGAGTAATGTGCTAAAACCAGTGTAAAAGTAATGTGATTTGAGTCCACTTTAAAGTCTAGCTATAAAAATTCAAAATAAAACACTTCCTAAAACACTATTAATTTTTTTATCTATTAACTTACATTTGATTTTACCATTAACCAACAACAGTTAGCCATGAATATGTGAATGTGTCATTCAATTCTTGAAATATCAACTATCAATCTAAGGGTAATTTAAGTAAATGTTTGACATATAAAGGATTCAGCTGACAAAACAGTTTGTGAACTCCTGGCAGAGTGTTTTAATAAAAGCATCTGTCAAACAACTTGCTGTTACAAAAAAACAGTTCAATAACTTTCTGTGTAATTTCACAGCCATAAAAGCCTTAAATGACCTAATTTTGGTTTGATTTCATGGACAGACGTGGCCACTGCAGACCCACTGAATTTACAGCTTTCCTCACAGTCACGGCGCTAAAACCACGTCTCAGTCCCGCTGTTGTCCTCAACTGTGATTCAAAGTGGAGCTGGCGCGCAGGACGTTTATGTGTTTGTGAGACACTGAGACAAGAGGGAGAACATGTGTTTGAGCTGCTGGATGTTTTCAACATATGCAGCGTGTCATAATGACAGCATGTTTCTGGCCTGTCAAAGTCTCCTCTTTCACCGCGTGTGTGGGCGGGCGTAGCGTGATAGGCTGGAGAACTGGTTTCCAAAAAACAAGCCACACTGAGGGTTTGGCACTATTTTTGAACCCGTTTTCCAACTGGAAAAACAGTTCCTGCACTGGATAATGTCCATCTGTTGACTAATACGATCCTGTGCACAACACTTTTAAAGTGTATACAGAAAGCGCCCAGCTAATGATTTGAAACACACAGATCTGGTGCTGAGAGCTGTGGGAATCATCAGCGTGAGTGAGTCAGCCAGAGCACATTGCACAACCCCAGTGCTGAGCAACATGCAATAACAGGAGCGGGTTTCATAATGTGGATTCATACCAGAAATGATTCACTGGCTCTGCCTCTTGTGGTTTTCTCACCATGACTGGAGTTGCGAGACTCTAATGAGTGTGTTTGGAGGGACCTGTCAGGACAGATTTCACATCTGGACCACCCCCCCACCCCACCCACCCAACCAAAAAGCATTGCTTGAAGCAACATCCAATTCCATTACCCTTATAAACAATCATCTCACAGGGCTGTTTTATAGGGATGCTGTCCTTAAAGTAACCCCAATGACCAATGAATGAATACAAATAAAACAATTTAACATCAAAACAAAGTGCACAAGTAGTTTGGCACTCAGATATTTCATGGGCCCTTTTCACACTAAAAATAACTAGAACAATAATTATATTTGTTATTATTATAATGGTGTGTTGCCGTTGTATGGTCTTCCACTTTTAAAGTCATAAAGAGAAAATGTTTTGTAGTTATAATCCTTGGTGTATACATCCTTTTGCTGGCCTCAAGTCAAAGACGCCCTCCCTTTATGCAAGTCTATGGAATTTTTCATCTGTTATAATCCAAATCATTAGTCTGACCATTTGAAAATGAATTTTACACCCCTCTTTAACAAGACACATCACTTCAGCAATCATTTAAAGCTGCACCAGTATTTAAGTCATACTATTTTGTCTACAGTAAATTAAAAATAAACAACAAAAAATACTAAAATCTGTCTTTTTAAACTCTGAAAGTGCATCATAAAATTATAATGCACAGTTTGAAAATAAAATTGATTTTGATATTCGTGTTTAACAGTGTTATTAAATTATTAATTTTTTTAACACTTTGAGTGATAAATAACAAGTAATTTAAAATGTAAAAATAAAGAAAATGTACATTCACATTAAATATCCATTATCGCTCAAACAATCCAAAGCCCAAGTATAAGAAAAAGCAATAGTGATTATCAGCAAAATTCAATCCTGTCCGGATTGGGATGTTGTCCAGATACTGTATTTTCACAATGCATCTCAAATTATTTGTGATTTTGTTGAATACCATTACTACAAGATAATTTTCTCATGTTGTGTAATATGCTGACTGCTGCCTTCATTATGGATTTAGACATTTTAGACAGTTTTCTGTGTACAATAAAAATTTATACTGCTGGTGTGCAACTTCCCATCTCAGCTTTTCTTTTCCACAATCTCTAGTGTTTTGGTTGGTCATATGAACTCATGTGAAGCACACATCCTTGCAGAGCACAGCACATGACCCTCCATAACACCCACATTAACAGCAGACACTCCCACCTCAGTATCTGTAAATCTGGATCAGAATATGAAATGACAGATATTGTTTTTCTATGGCATTGCTGTGAAAGGTTGCCACATTTTTAAGAATCTGTAACTTGTTAATCAGTTGTACAACTTGTATAAACATATTTATGAAAAAAAGTCACATATCCTTTTATGCATGATATATCAATGTATGCAATTTCAATAAAAAGTGTTCTCTCCACCTCCTAAATGACCATTATAAACATGTAAAATATTCTGTGATGCCCAAACATGCTAAGTAGTCATCTTACTACATTTTGAAACCCCACCTCCAATGTGTGTGTTGTTCAGGCATGTAAAGTCCAGCCTTCATTCCTGTTGTGACACACGTGACCGACGGCTTCTGCTCTCCCCTCCCCCCATTATGCTGGCCCCTCCCTCCCACAATCCCCTTTACAGCAGGGATCATGCAGGATGGCTTCCCACATTCGTCCTCTCTGTCTTAGAATGAAACATTAACTTCATATTGTGTTTCTGCTGAAACCACCCTCCTAGTTGAGTATCCGCTGCTGGCTAGATGAAAAATTCACTCTCATTAAAAATTGACATGGGGCAGAGGGCCAAAATGTGTGTGTGTGTAAGGCCCAGTTACTTCTTATGCTGGTTATTCAGGCAGTGACCTGTAGGCCTGAGGATCTGGTATTAGACAGTGGCTGACGTACACCACTGCCTCAAATAGTACTTCAGTAATTGCGGCAGCATATTTCATTGCAGTAAAACCGAAATCACAATATGTATGGTTATTGCAAGTATCAAATAAAATCACGCACTGTGACTCTATGCATGTAATATTCAATAATCTTGATCAGATATGATGTGCGAGTGGGAATGCAGCATACACTAAACATCTTTCCAAACTTCCAATGAGACGTGATTATAAACCGGCTGTTGTCAAGTAAAAGAGAAGCTTTAAAGGCTCTATGCAGTTTTTTGACAGAATAAAAGTTTTTAAATAGTTTGAAAGTGAAGAAATTAAGACAAAAAAGCCATAAAATAAGCAATACATATTACTATTCTAATTTTAATGTTGTACAGTAAAGTAAAATTGATATTACTTTTCTTAAACACTCAATTTTTACAGTTAGGCCTAAATTTTACAACAAAAATTTCTGTTCAATATTATCTTGTTTATTATTAATAATAATAATAATGTAGTGATATATAATGATCATTTCTGGCGAAACTGTGCAATCCTTCTAGTAATGCACGAACACACAAGATCAGATTCTAAGCTGATATGACGATAAAGCTAAAACAAGTATATTTCATATTTTTCATCCATTTGATTATATTCAGTATATATCTTAATATTTACTTATAAACCTGCTCTGAAACAGCTTAAAATTGTTTGACCTGAGGAATCAATTTCTACTATACTGTCACTAAAGTCTATTTACAGATTTATGATTTATAACGGCAAATACATATTCACTATACAATATCAGACATAATCCAAAGACAAACTAAAGGGATGCAGCAGATGATTGGAAGAATCCGGCTGAAAATAAGCAGAGGGAGGATGGGAAGGCTGCTGGACAGAAGTACAGTACAGACAGATGGTACAGTTCTGCCCCTCCAGCAGGGTGGAAGCCGCCTCAATAACAGCGACTGAGCTGCTCAGATTGATTACTAACCTGAACGGAAAGGAAGCCACTTGCACAAGATTAAAGAACAAATCAAACCTTCCTGCATGGAAGACTAGACTAGTACTACAAACCTCATCACGTCATGCTAATATTGTGAGTGTGTGTGTGTATGTGTGTGAATGTTTGTGTAGCAGGTTATGCTGTCCTGTCTCCATAAATTCCTGTTCCATTTCTCGCTCTGTAGTCATGTGTGCACAGATGCTTCCATGCCAAAATAAACTGACATAGCCTAGTTGTTTTACAGTATCACTTAAACAGAGAAACCAGAGTTTACATTTATTATATTTATTAAAAATAACAAAATAAAAAAATTTAAAAAATATCTTTCTTTCTTAACAATTCAAATAAATATAAAAAAAAAAAAAAAAGCACCACTAAAAAGAGTTTCCTCACTAATCATCTCTAACGTACTTCTGAAATATTCAAAAAGAAATACCAGGTTTAATGAAAAGACAACCGCACTGAACAACATGCAGCAAGTCTGAATAAATACAGAAGCACAAATGAGATTTGAGAGTAAACAATTTTTAGTCTGGTCGGGGTCATGATAATATAGGATGACATGATCATAAGTAACTATTTCTTTAATTTCAATTCCAGGAAATGAATCGTTTTAGGCTGACAAACACATGATTGCACCATCTCTGTGGTGCAACAAACCTGCAAAATGCCAAAGCTTTTTTACGTTCCACCACATCTGTTTAACTACAGAGGAAAAGGAGCAGTGTAAAGCTGAAAGCACAAGGATAACCGCATTGAAAATCTGATGCGGGATCTGGGATCAGATTTACCCAGCTTACTTATCTCTGCAAAACTAATGATTTGCTGTTTACAAGAGAAGCCTGAGGAAGAGCACACACACTATATAGACTGATGGAAACACATGATGGCAAACTAAAGCAATACGCTCATTAAAATTCCCATGCACACTCTATGAAACAGGATGGGTTAACCCGAGATAACATGCAGAACAAAAGCAGGAAGGGTCTGGAAACGCTGAACATAGATGACACCTCCCCCTCTCGTATCCAGAAGGAGGAAGCCACCACACGTGCCTCTGCCATGGCATACAGAACCGAGGCCAGGCTCCACATTTAATCTGATTATGGATTCGGTGCCAGCTGTACACAGCAGAGCAGGGATAACAGAGGGTTAACTCAGTATGCAGAGCTCACAAACACAGACAGAGCAAGACGAGAGAGAGAGAGAGCAGGGGGGAGGGGGTTGTTTTTAATGGGAACAGTTAGAGGGTCAGCTCTGGTCTGCCTGGCCATGCATAAGGGATGAGGCTTGTACTGACTCCAAAATCATGCAGGCAGCAGGGGTGTTATATAACTGCGTTCAGTCAGACACTCGGGGAGATGAGAGCTGCCTGCCTGTTTGTTGAACCCTGCACAACTAGATTAGGGTCTGGAAAAGCAGTTAGGCTGGGCCAGGCACGTCCAGGATTTGACCGGTTTATGTAAGACTATGGAAATGCCCGAAAATGGAAAATAAGGAGGCTGCAAAATTCCTTGTTGCTAAACAAGTGCTGGAATGTGGCCATCGCAGTCGTTGAGAGTTGCTGTGTAGTACAAGCAAACCCCTGGTGAATAAATCTACTGTATTTTCCAGAAAATAAGTTTAATCTGATTATAAAAGTCACAATGGGTCAAAATTGTATTGCTGAGGGAAAAAACACAGATATGTTGCATCGGTGTACAAGTCACATTTTATTATTACATTCAGTCATAATGTAAAATACTGGAAAATAAAACATTTAGAAACACTTATTAACATTTTAGTTCCTCTCACTACACAAAAAAAGAGTGAACAGAAATGAAAACAGAACAGGAATAAAAAATGTTGCGCTTATTATAGCCTAAAATTTATTTAAAGCGAAACTGTGGGAAATGCACTTTACAAATAAATTTTGGCTCATATACCTCTATCGTTCAATACAAATACAAATGGGCACGCTTTGTGCATGTTTTGCATGCTTGCCATTAAATTGCATTACATAGGCTGCTCTGGAATATGAGTCACAGCATGCTTTAGGAGTAGGGATAGATCAAAACTAGTTGTCTGACAACAAAAAAGTCAGTTTAAATTGTTTTTAGTTGCAGTGCAAGTTTAATATCAACAGATGTTTTTTTTTTTTTTTTAAACATCATTAACAATCACTTCAAATGCTGGTGTGTGAAAAATTATCTTAATATTATGCATAATTCCTAAGTTCCCATGATAGTTTTGTAGAATGAAAGGCTATATTCCCAGCTGAAAGGCTGCACTATGGGTGGAAATTGGGAAACTTTATCAGAACTGAATTATTTCTAACATTCAGTTCTATTAACAGTTGGAACATCGGTTTTCCTCTGCTGATGTGGACAGAACATTGCAATGAAATATGAAGTGCATGTATCAGAGCCACCTGAAACTCTGCCGTTGTCATGACAATCAATGCATGTTCAATTTTCTCTCTGCTGGGCATGAGAACCAACAAACAGCTTTTAAGCATGTGACTCATTGCCAAATATATTATGCATAATAGAATTTGTTGACAATTTTGTTTGAAATCTAAAATTATGTCATTTCACAATGTTGCAGAGGATGACTGCAATAAGTAGTGTTTCATAACCATACATTCTTCCTTAACATTAAGCTAATGGAATTCATTGATTGCAAACTACATTGAAACCGCAAGCCTGTGGAATGCACAACAGCGCCACATCTTGACTTCGAAACATGTAGCACTTACATTTATTAAATTAAATAACCGCTTTCTGAAGTTTAATAAATCACATTTGACTGTATTGCAATTACTGTTTTTCTGGCCCCAAATTTAACATCTAAAAATCATAATTAAGACTTTTCATCACCCTAAACATGATCAAACTGATTTTAAGACAAGGACCCCCAGGAACCCTGAATGTATGGTCCACATCCTTTGTTTTTACCGCCCATTAATTGCTAAACAATGTGTCTGATGATGTCAGGTGTACTTGATCCTGAACCAGCCAATTATACTGAGTGATCAGACAATCCAGCAACAATCAAACATGTATTTTTACACCTTTTATGTGGTGCCATTTTGGGAAAATAAATAAATGTAAAAAAAAAAAAAAATTACTACACATTAAAACCAGCCCAGAGGAAAAGTCATTCTCCTGGATTGAAGAATGAAGTGAACATGCTGAAGAGCACACATGGATCTCTAAGGCGACTGCTCGCAGGCATACAAAAAAAAACGAATGTGCAGACATTACGATACGTAAGAGCTGGTTGCTATGCAACTAACCGCACATAGGCCAGAGCGCTCAGTCTTTATCTTCCTCTACATTCTGGCTTTCTTTCAAAAGGACAATGTCTGCTCTGAATGCCTGGGGAGCGTGGCGAGCTGCTGGACTCGCTGTGGGTCAGTGAATTTACTGGACTCATCAGAGAGCAGAGCGGAGCGGGTGGATTATAAAAGAACTGAACTGAAGTGACCCTGTCTAACAGTCACCGATTCACCTTGTGCATGAGAATCAAGCCATTGCATGGGACACTTAAAAGGGTAGCTCAGCCAAAAAACTGTATTCCATATATTCACGCTCTTGTAGAACGTTTAAGAGAAAGAAATGTAGCGAAATGTTGACCCTATTCATTCCACACTAAAAATCCTTTCTCTGCTGCAGCAGCTTTCATATTTTATTTGAACTTTCAAATATTCATACTGGGCAAAAAGTTATGAGACACACAGGAGTCGAATCATTGACGTCAAAACTGACATGGCAAATCAAGTTTAAATTCAGACATCTATTAATAGTTAGTCAGTTCTGGAATAGAAGAGTAACTTAACTTTCAAATAACTTAAATTTCAGTCTATTTCAGTCGCTTCAGTCTTAATTTCAGTTATTATATGGCTTCTGAAAGCACAGAGCCATTTTTATTTTTAATGAAGCCTGAGAGATTTCTGTCCCTCCACTGAAAGTTCATTTCACCACAAGTAATCTATTACAGTCGAGCAGTTTGATCGAAGTGTTTTATATGATGAACATATTCAATTTAGGCTATTTATCAAATATGGTAAACGGAAGCTCAAACGTACTTACTTGATAAAACAATAAAGTTTGTTCCTGCATGTGATGTAAACACATTTGAGCCTGCACAAGAACAAGCGATGTTTGTTCTTGTGCATCAAGTACGACTGAACTTCTGGTCACTATATTTGATGTGCTCCACTAATTCGAATCTATTTATCATAGAAAGTGACTGTTTTCTCAGAAGACTTGGGTTAAAATGCCCAATTCATATGGATTTGTTTTACATTAAAAATATTGCATGAACAAAACTCTTATGGATTTAGAACGACATAAAAATGACTGATATTTTTTCTCTAAAAGAACAATTTTAACAACATTATAAATGCACTTTTTGATAACCAACTGGAGACAATTAAATGATATAAAGAATCCCCTGTGCTTTAATCATTTGTCAATGTGTAGATTAGGTAAGCATACACACAGAAGAACAAAGAAAATGTGAAAAACAAGCTCATAACAAGCCCAGTGACATTTCTGAAAGCTCACAGAAAGACGCTTTCATCAATAAATGACTTCTAAAAGCACGTCTACACGTCCTCCCTGCCGCTTCAGACAGTAGAGTGATTATCATTCACCGCACCACGTTAATGTGTCACTGGAAAATCTGCCCCTCACTAACAGCAGCAGGACTTCCCTGACTGGCTGGGCCCAGACTGCTGCAGTCCAATCACTGCGGGCCCAGACACCGCTCTGCTAGCGCTAATCGCTAACCTCGCAAAACCAGAAATCTGCCTTTCAAATCACTGGAGCAGAGAGAGAGCGTGCTGGAGAGAGGCGGATTTAGTCATATTTTCAGGGGGTTTTCTTTTATCAGATTAACGTGGAGGAAATCTTCTTTTGCGGCTTGGAGTACAGAAGCACCAGCAGCTTTTGTCTTGCAGACGGCATCCTCGCGGTGATCAGAGAACAATATGAAGCAACGGAGATGATGAAATCAAATGTTAATGTCACTCAAACTATAGCCTGTGGGGACCGTCCCCCTGGTGTTGATCCCTTTAAACATAAAGGAGACAAAAACAGCAATGTACATGTTGAGCAAACCTGCGCTGCTGCAGATATCACAGTGTCCTCATTTCCCCTGCCTGTCATGGACCGCCACGTCTTTTCTACATCTGTCGCTCTCATGGGCCAGACAGAATACTGTGATCCTCAGAACCCGGGGGAAAGAAACAGCACAGTTTCTTGTTTACGCTGTGGTTTCATCATACGGCATCAGCGATCTAGCCTTGGGGCTCAATGCTATTGAACAGCTCTAAATATTACGGACAGCATTTGTTGAGAAGGCTTTGGCTGCATTTACACTGCGGTGCTTAATGCACAGATCTGATCTTTGGTCTATATCCTTTTTGTCCTCCCTGTTGTGTTTAATTTAGTTTTACTTGCACATATTTTGTAAATGTCAAATTTACTAGCAATTTCTAGTAAAAAACAAAAAAAAAATTCAGTGTATATTTAGTTTCTGCCTCAAAAAAAGCTGTGAGTTTGTGCAAGCTTATACAAGCACATCTGCTTCATAATACAACATTAAGAAAAGCTATATTTGTAGACAACTCGTCATTTTCACCGTGTGGTGGCTTGGCATTTCAATGTAAATTGTATTTATTTGTAAATTGTATTGTGTTTTGAGATGTTGATCATATATCAGATATATCTGATTTTTAACCACATTTAGAAGTGGTGATTTGTGTGTGTTGTGTTGCATTCAATCTGTATGCGATGCGAGTAAAAAAAAAAAAAAAAAAAAGAGAAGATTAGATTTAGTTTTTTTCTCAGCACAAACGCAGCCTATTGAGGCCTCGTGTCAATATACAATATACTCATGTAAATTTTATACCTCCCAAAATACCACATACCATTAATCACTACCAATAGAAATTAGCACATGGTGGTTCATGGCTAAAATGTAAACTTTTCTTCTTTTTTATTTTTTTATTAAAACAATAAGAACTACATAAACATGAGGCAGAAATCTGCATTTGCCAAACCTTGTCATAGGGTTTTTTAACATCACTAATAGCCCCATCTACATAATTGATACAAGAATCCATTGGAAGAAAGGACATTTACCGTATCGTTCAACAATCACTGGCAGTTAAATGGACATGTACATGTGTTAGCATCCTAGCTAATAAAAGAAAGCTTATGGAAAACTGCTTGTTGTACAATACTAACAACAACATAACACCTCTAATAATAACAAAATATTCTTGCTTCATTCAATTTATTTTTTCCTCCTTAACTAAAACAGCTCAAGATATAAACAGGACGTGCATACATAATTTCACCATATCAATTCCCATCTGGCGTATTAGCATGCAAACCAGGAATTGAACAGTTTACGAGCTGTGTGCTCTATTCAGACTCCACGGTGAAACCACATCACACACAAAACTCTTCAGCTGTAAGATTTTATCTAACAGACCTCACCTCACTGTACTGTACTTCCTGTCTACAAACCCGCTGACAAAAACACAGCGCAACAAAAATAACAACAAACACAGCTTTGTGTGGAGAGAAAACGGTGCTCTGCCGTGACCCGAGGGAACATCTGCAGCAAGAGCACGCTCTGTACTTTCTCCAGATTAAAACAATGCCTTTGTTTACCACCTTTCCGATAAAGCCCCGCCTCACGCACGCTTTATTCCTCCCACATAAAAACAGAGATTGGTCAATACTGCGGCGCTGCTGAGCTCAGCTCCAGACGAGACACTGTGAGGCAAATGCTGTCTGATGTCCTTCAGAAGAAGAAACAGACCCTCTCAAACACACAACGTTATGATGACAGTCATATATAATAGGTGAAAGCAAAAAAACTTTGGAACGGAGGAAAAATCACTACATAAAGATGCTAAAAGACTTCAATGTTTAATACAGATTTGCATTTCCACTAGCACTAATTTTAAGCCTGCAGGAATTCCCAATTCAGATCCAATTAAATTTGCCAATTCACCATGCAAATATCACTATGTGGTCATTGTTTTCAAGTTGTTTTCAAACTTTTACACACACATATATATATATATATATATACACACACATACATATCTACAGTCCTGATGTAAAATATATATATATATATATGCACACACACATACATATCTGCACAAAAAAAAAAGATAAAACACCAAAAACTCAATGTACACAATGTTTATAGTCCTGATGTAAAGCATTATGCAAGCTGCATTAGATCTTTTCCTTTTGTTTTGATGTACATTCGAGTGTAACGTATTACCAAAAAACAAATTATCCTTGTTCAATCCATCAATTGTTGACTGAATGAAAGCAGATCTGAATGTGAGCTTGCAGTCAATTGTAAGAAACTAATGCAGTTTACAAAAGGCTAAATGATTGGGGAATTCCAATATATTTCACCTTAAAGAAGTTGTAATTTCACCAGAAGATCAAGATGATTTTTAAGTCCAAAAAAAAAACTATTAAAAAGAAGCATCCATGGATGGATGAATCATTCACAACAAGATAAATAACATGTATTTAGAAAATACATAGTGTGAATTTTTATTTCATGAATCTGAACCTGCAAATTAATTGCTAAAAAAAGAGTTGACTTTTGTGTAAAAGCAAAAACCACAAATCTTCGAGTAAAAGGTAATTTGCTTTAGGCTTTTTACAGTTGCCAAGCAATGTTGTGTAATAATATTGGTAATATTTGCATTTGGTGAATTCAGTGGCTTCAAATGTTGCTCAACAAATGTGACCCTGGACCACAAAACCAGTCATAAGGGTCAGTTTTCAAAAATTGAGATGTATACATCATCTGAAAGCTGAATAAATAAGCTTTCCATTGATGTATGCTTTGTTAGGATAGGACAATATTTGGCCGACATATAACTATTTGAAAATCTGTAATCTGAAGGTGCAAAAAAATCAAAAAAATCTTTAAAGTTGTGCAAATTAAGTCCTTAGCAATGCATATTACTAATCAAAAATTACATTTTGATATATTTACAGTAGGAAATTTACAAAATATCTTCATGGAACATGTTCTTTACGTAATATCCCAATGATTTTTGCCATAAAAGAAAAATCGATAATTTTGACCCATACAATGTAAAGTTGGATATTGCTACAAATATACCCGTGCTACTTATGATTGGTTTTGTGGTCCAGGGTCACAAATGATATTTTAGAGCCATCTTTTATATTATATATATATATATATATATATATATATATATATATATATATATATATATATATATATATATATATATATATATATATATATATATATATATATATATATATATATATATATATATATATATATATATATATATATATATATATATATATATATATATATATAAACTAAATAAAATACCAAAGAACTCAAAACAAAAAAACAACAAAAACAAACCCCACATGAAACAGCCGAGGACACCGTCCCACATGTAACCCGAAACAACATGTCTCGCTGTAGACAAACAGTGACCAGAGAAACAGGGAACGTCCCAAAATAAACAAACAAAAGTAGGTCAAGTCTGTTGGGCTTATCTATCAGCCATAGAGTTCAGAGTTCCTGAACCGCAGCAAACAGAGCCATCAAGAGACACATCCTCACCATCTCGCTGATACTACAGAGATAATGCTGCACTTACATAAGAGAAGAGCATGTCACACTCTCACTAGAGCGCGTGCTTTGACATCAGCTGAGATTAAAAGCACCTTGAGCAGAAAAGCAGACAGTCAGAGACCAGGAACAAAAGGCCACTGAAGAGACAGACACGCTCTCATTCATTCTTTGTCTTTTTAGCACTCTGTATGATTTTACTCACTGAAAAGCAAGATAATGTGGTGAGGCACACAGATGAAAGACATCATTAGAGGAAATAAGCAATATACCATAAACAGAGCACCTAACGAAATTTTAATGAAAATGTAGATGTTCCCTGCAAAAGTCGATACCACAATGTGAGGGTTTTGTCATCCGCTGAGCGAAAATTGCAAACCGATATTTATAGAATAACAATAATACATCTCTGCTCAACAAGTTTTAGTGTAGTTCACTAAACCTTAGCATAAGCAATAGTACCAGTGATACTGGAATTCCGCACTTAATAATTAGTCATTAAAACTCAAAGCAGTATTAATTGGTGTTTAAAAACAAGCCAATTTCCATGTGAAAAACTTCATTACCCATAATCCTGAAGAGAGATTCACTAATCAGAGATGTCACTATTACCATGGAAACAAAAACTTCAGCTCAGCAGATTCCTGAATCCATTCAGTGCCATAACTATGTCTTTCATCATAAAACAGTTGAATACACACAGAATTATGACTGTCTTGGCAAGTAATCACATAGACACTGTATCTGTTTATTAGGTCCTAAAGTGATGGCAGCCTACTATACCGATGTATTTGTCGTTGATCTTAACAAAAATTTGTCTTTGATCATCTTTGACAACATAAACCAAAAATAACTATATTGTGATATATATTGTTATTCAGAAATTAAATAAATTGTGAAATAAGATTCTGATCATATCAACCACCTCAAGTCAACAATTGCACAGTCATTGTGGTTAAGTCATTCACAATGGTTTATTGAATGGAATGAGTGTTTCTTTCTCTAATATTAGAACAAAAATCATTAAAAAGATCTGAAAATGCAGATTCTGTGATTATTTATGCACCCTTGTGTGATTCCAAACCATCCTTCTGCAGAACATAAAACATATTTTGAGAAAAGTCTCCATTGAAAGTGTTCATTGATTTATACAATGTTAGTCAAATAGTCACCAAAGCTGTCGGATTACCAACATTCTTTAAAATATCTTATTTAATATCAACACAACAGAGACAAAATCATTGGAACATCAAGAGTACTTGCAGGGCTCGCAAAATCGTTAGCCCGGCATCCCTGGGCTATTGTGTTCATATACCAAAATTCATCACCACCCTGCCCGACAGGCTATCTTGAATAGTGATATAAAATTATTTCCGTCATTTGCGTTGTTCAGTCGCTTATAGGGGTAAAATGGATCGTAGTTGATCGTTTGCACTTGTTTCGAAGTCTTGCTGATTTAAACATTCAAGTGTTTTAAACCATTCGCTGACATTCAGAACATTTGAACTCAATCAAAGCGCACACAGAGAGCCACGCTTCAGACAATGCACAAACACAGAATCGTATCCTCTTTCGCATATCCTTGCTTCTGAATGAACACATACAAAATTATCTCAAAATAATTGTCTCTGCAAGTATTCTCGTAAACACAGTCGGTTATGTCTTAAAAGTGGTCTCCAACATGGTGCCCGCTGTGGAGTCTCTGAGTCGCCCGCCGAGCACGTTCTATAAATAAGCCTGAATTGTAATCTTTCATTTTTTTTTTTTTTTTTTTTTTTTTTTTTTTTTATGATAATGGCATAAAATGAGAAAATAACTATTGGTGACATTTCATATACCATTAAAACATAATAAAATAATTCAATAATTTAAAATATTTAGAATCTGCACGTCAAGTCAAGGTACGTTGACATAGGATACATTACGTTGTGCAAAAAAAAAACAAACAAACAAAAAAAAAAACGTCACTTCTGTGAGTTGAGGGCGGTCGCGGGCAGACGGTACATGAGACAAATTGAACTATAAAAAAGAGAAAAAAAAGATTAATTATGGCTGATGATGCAAGTCATGCAAACATTGCGTTATTTCAACGAGGAGTGGGAGACAGAATTCATCTTCACCAACGTTAAAGATAAGGCTGTATGCCTCATCTGTGGAGCTAGCATTGCGGTTGCCAAGAGACACAATGCGGAGAGACATTTCACCACAACCCACAAGACCTTCAATGTTCGTTATCCACCAGGTACATCACTTAGAAAAGAAAAAGTTAGTGAGATGAAAACAACATTAAGCAGGCAGCAATCATTTTTTACAAAACCCGCTAAAAAGTCACAGGCTGCAACCAAAGCTTCATTTAGAGTTGCTCATTTTTTAACGAAACACAAAAAACCTTTCTCTGATGGTGAAATTGTCAAGGGAGCAATGACTGTGATAACCAACACTCTGTTTAAAGATCACAAAAATGGAAATGAAATAATGTCCTCAGTGTCCGATGTTCAACTCGGGGCTAACACTATTGCGAGACGAGTCTAATATATAACCCCATTTTCCTGACGTATTTTTGTGACAAAAACAGATTTTTGTGGAAAAAAAATCTGGTTTTCAACAGAAAATAATTGTATTTGAAAATTGCAGTGATAATTCATTCTCTCTCTTCCAGCGCACGCGCGCGTGCACCTTTCTCTCTTGCGCTCTCTCGCTCTGCATCTCGTGCACGCACCTCTCTTGTTCTCTCTGCGTCTCGCGCAGCAGAGGAGCAGCGTTTTAATTTAGTTAAACACAGATATTATGTTGCTTTTCTAATTTTACATGCAAGTATAGCCGAAATCATTCAGTCACTATTTCATATTTATGCCGTTGTTCTTTCTCTCCCTTTCCCCCCGTGATTTTGTCGCGAATATAGACGACTCCCCATTTTTCAGCCTATTTTTAGGACAAAAAAACTTGTCTTATATTCGGGTATATACGGTAATTATAAATTCAATTGTCATAATATTTAACAATATTACTGTTTGTTGTTGTATTTTTCAAAACTTGAAACTTTGTGTGTGTGTGTGTGTGTGTGTGTGTGTGTGTGTGTGTGTGTGTGTGTGTGTGTGTGTGACTATATCAAACAAGTAGCCCAGAAAGGCTATTTTTATCCCTTCAGGGAGCCCAGTCTGTTTTTACTTCAAATTTATAAATGTCTTAAATGAACGTAAACAGTGTAGAAAGAAATCTCCTGTGCATCATTATATTTGATCCGTGCATTCGGTCACAAAGCTAAAATCAGACCATTCTGTTTTTACTTCAAATTTTTAAATTATACAATCTAAACAACATGTATTTAGCATCTTTTTTGGATCAGATTTCAAATGCAGTGGTTGCATCTGATTTTAAATAGAGCACAGGCAAAGCCTTAATTTATATGAAGAGATTTATTTTTTTTATTTTTTTTTTCTTAAAAATTAAAAAAAGTTTTATTATTTGACATTTCAGTTTCACAAAGAAATATGCAGCATTTTGTCTGAGAAAAAATTAAAGGACACCTTTTCATGTATAATTTGTCTTAAATCTCATTTAGTAAAAAAATTAATATATAAATAAACTAAGAAGATTGTATGGTGTAATCTGTATCATTCAATTTTAATCGCATCGTGAGTTGAGTGAATCGTTACATCCCTATATCCCACTAGTTTTTGCTGATCATGCTGATTTGTCTGCAATAAAGTTTTTTTATTCGGGCTAGTTAAATTCATTTTGGGCTACCAAAATCTGAAGAATGCCTGCCCCAAGGGCTACCAGGGATTTTGAAATTTTGCGAGCCCTGATTTGACAACATTCATTCATTTCAAACAGTCTTGTGTAGTCTTTTTCCTTTTTCTTGCTTTAAAACCACTGCTTATTGGTTCCATACTGAATGAGAAATGAATGAGAAAAAAGACCTCCAGAACCATGGCAACTAAAACAAGTGGGCGTTCCCTGTAGTGCTCTAATTATGGCTCCAGGTGTGAGAGCTCAGAACAGGCTCTGTTTCCTACATGTCCTTTAGTTAGAATAAATGAGAGAGAAAGCAAGAGAACAGAAGTGAATGCCTATGAACAGAGAAAGAATGGAGGGGAGGAGGAGTATTTGTGAGTGTTGGAAACTGAAGGAATGTGTGACTGTGTGTGTGTGTGTGTGTGTGTGTCTGCACACTAATGCAACTCACATGAGCAGGCGTGAGTGAAAGCAGCGCTCATGTGCTGTGCTCCAGCTAAAGGAAGGGGATTTCCACCGGCCCCTAATAAAGCCATCCATCCCCGTCTCCCTCTTATGACCTCGGCACTGATTTACCCCCACACATCCACACATGCTTGTGTGTTCCTGCAGACCAATTCTATGTTACTCACATGAATAATAGGTAAGACGCTTACAGCATGGCCCTCCTGACCAAATTTAATCTGATTTACTCAAGCTGACTGAGCTGCAAAACAACATGTCCATCAAATCACTAAAATGTTCAGTAAGTTTTTCAGTAAGAGAAAATGTGCCAGTAGAGACAGCAAGTGAATTTTCTGTTTAATAGAGTGCATTAGTGCCTTTGCACTTTTCAGTGGCCTTGGTACTGAAAATACTGTTCCCTATTCATTTTTCAAGAATTTAAAAAAATTGCCATCATTGTTTAAGTGTTATAAGCCATGAATCAAACCAACCAGCTACAAAATGAATCACAACATTACAAACATTGATATGAAGCAAAAATTAGACAAAAAGACAAAAGGTACAAGCCTGTGTACTTAATGGTTTTAGTGAGAGAAAGTAATACACTTTCATGAAGTACTGCAGCTGGCATTACCAAATAAAAATAAATAAATAAATAAAAAACCCAGCAAGCCTGCCTTTAATGGTTAACAAGTTATCGTTTAAAATCAAGTCCCCTATAGAAAAACAACAACAACAACAAAACAATGAATGGGTTTTTACTTTCAGAACTCTATATGTGACCCTGGACTACAAAACCAGTCTTAAGTGACAATTTTTCAAAAGCTGAATAAATAAGCATTCCATTGATGTATGGTTTGTTAGTAGGGCTGTGTTGAAAAAAATCGATTCACCAATTCTGAATCGATTTTCATATTAATTTCTAAAGATCGATCCATAACTCAGAGGATCGATTTAATAATAGGCCTACATTTTCCCCGTGAATTTTAATTTGCCGCGTCATTGAATTCACTCATGCGCGCGAGGTGGAAGGACATTAAAACAACGAACATGGCAGCTTTGAAAACTCCAGAAACGCTAAAAGCTGCGATCTGGCACCATTTCAGGTTCAGAAGCAATAAAGAGAACGAGCTTGACAAAAGCAAAGCAATTTGCAAAGCCTGCCAAATGGAGGTGAAGTATTGTGGAAATACTACTAATCTCAGGAACCACATGATGCGACATCATCAAGACATCATATCCAACCCCGCCACCGGACCGCGACAGATGACACTGAAACAAACTCTACAACTGCCAACTAATTCTGAACGCTCTGTCAAAATAACTGAGGCGATTGCGGGCTTCATTTGCAAAGATATGCGCCCGTATTCTGTTGTTGAGAATGTGGGATTCAGGCGGCTAATGAAGGTAATGGAACCAAATTATGTCATTGTGTCTCACAAACGTCTGTCTGAAGAAGTGATCCCCAACATGTACCAGACAGTAAAAGATGGTGTAATGTGTAAGCTTAAGACCGCAGAGAGGGTGGGCATTACGAGTGACACCTGGACATCCGTAGCTACGGAATCTTACATGAGTGTGACAGCACACTACATAGACGAGCTCTGGAACCTCGTGTCTTACGTGCTGCAGACAACCGAAGTTCAAACGGACCATCGCTCTGTCAGTCTAGCTGAAATGTTAACCAAAGCTATGGAGGAGTGGGGGCTGCTGAGTAAAGACCCAGCCATAGTCACTGACAACGCGGCGAATATGATCCGTGTGGTTGAGATTACGGGGCTAACCCACGCCGGCTGCTTCGCGCACATAATCAACCTGGCCTCGCAAGCCGGTCTCAAACTGCCGAATGGAAAAAAAAAAAAAATCTTTCAAAAACACTTATCTAAATCTCGAAGATCGGATCGGATCGAATCGAATAATGATAATCGATTCAAGATCTTGAGAATCGGAATCGAATCGATTCTTGAAATTTGAATCGAAACCCAGCCCTATTTGTTAGGATAGGACAATATTTGGTCGAGATACAACTATTTGAAAATCTGGAATCTGAGGGTGCAAAAAAAATCAAAATACTGAGAAATTCGCCTTTAAAGTTGTCCAAATGAAGTTCTTAGCCATGCAAATTACTACTAATCAAAAATTAAGTTTTGATATATTTACAGTAGGAAATTTACAAAATATATTAACTTAACATAATATCCAAATAATATACTAAATAAAAAAAAAAAAAAAAAAAAAATACACAAACAATGTATTTTTTGGCTATTGCTACAAATATACCCCAGCGACTTTAGACTGGTTTTGTAGTCCAGGGTCACATATAGAGTGGAAGCACGTTCAATAATTACAGTTCATAATACTGTGACGAAACACTCATAACTACAGGTTAATCTATAATTAGTTGCATGTGTTATGCAAAGGAACACTGTTACTACTGCTCAGACTGTATTGCATGCTTGTACTACACACATAAAAACATTATTATTCAAATCAGGTGGAATGTTATTAAAGTATAAAAGTGGGACACTTTTAGACTTGATGGTGGACTTGGTTCAGTAAGCCACCTAGCATCCACACACACACAAACACAATACCCAAAAAAAACATACTGTATCACATTAAAAACGTGTCAGAACACCTTAGCAACCACCATATCAACACCTTTCAATTAATCCTTACACTCACTCAAAACACCCCAGCGCTATTCATATTTTCTTCTACCAAATGTACAAATGTAGATTATGGTCACATTTATCAAATTCATAGGAACAGCTCTGGCATCCGGGGTGTTATTGAAAGTAAAGCTCTGTGACCGTGTGTGTGTGTGGGCTGGTCTGTGGGTGGTCAGAAGAGAGCGAGTGACAGGGAAGGGCACCTACATACATGCACACACACGCACACACACACAGAGAGAGAGGTCTGTTTGTACTGAGCTCAGATCGCCCGCTCAGTAGCCATATTAAAAACAATGCCAACAATCAGCAAACATGTGTGTTACCGTGTTTGTGTGTTTACATCAGGGAGATCCACTGCTGCAACAAAACAGAAATACGGTCTCCCAGACAGCCAGTTTGACACTAAAACCAGATTAAAGTGGCCCATCATAATATTGAGAACATATCAAAAGGACTTTGACATGCATCTCACATTATGACTTCTAATTGCCCATATCATTAGTCGTTTTATTGCCACAGCTTCTACGAGACGCTGGAAGACTATGATATCAGAATGTGTCAAATGGACAGCCACATTAAAAAAAACTATTTCTCAATCCTCACTAACAGGATTGAGAAATATTGGCACTAAAAGCACTAAACAGAAGCATAAGCAGACTGTCAACACGAAGAGCTCGTTTTTGAGACATTCTGCTTAGCTTAACAGTCCTCATATAAATCAGAGATTACAACAAATTATGCAAGCAGGCAATGTCCCTCTGAAGAGAGAAAATATGAGCCTCATATACAGAACATTAAGAAAACATGCTAACAGACTGGCCAAAAATCTCACATGAATATAATAGAGCATATACACACTCCAAAATAGTGTTTGACTTTGTGGGAATGAATCTTTTTTGTAAGCAATAAAGAAGCACTCCTACTACCCTGATTTTGTGATGGTTGTCATGGCGATAGCAATTGCACCATCTTGGCATCTCAACTATAAACAAGAAACATGGATACCAATAGTTTAATCAATTTGGTGGTTTCTATTTAGATTTAACTAATGTTTGGAAGCAGAGAGAAGTTATATATGTGTTTTTTTGCTATTTAAAGATGAGGTTTAAGTTTCATTTGTAGGGTTAATGACACGACACTCTTTAGATCCTCATGACTGAGATTCAGGGACTGGAAGATAAATTAAAAAAAAAAGATTATATAAAATAAAAAGAGATATTTGAAGCATACATGGCATTTTAATGTATTACTTGTAATTATTATCATAACTTATGTAGACCATTTATTTTTTCCAATAATTAAAATAGTTTAACAGCTAGTAATTTCTGCTATGATTTTAATGTATAACTTGTTATTATTACCATAACTTTATTTACCATAAGCATTTAATTTTTTTCCAATAGTTACTTAAAATAATTTAATAGTTTCTGTTATGAAATGACTACTGAACTACAAATACTGAAACTGAAAACTATAAAAATAAACTATTATTATTAAATCAGAATATTAGTTTATTAATAAAGCATTTGCATGACAACAGTTAATTGCTGTATTGTGGTTTTGTCTATTAAACATTCATTTTGCCTTAATAGTTTCGCCCCAGAAATTCATAATTCTCATTCAGAAGACAAGAACTGCTCCAAGTTGTCATTTTATAGTTCTAGCAATTACAACATTGTGTAAACGCAGCATTCCTTCATTCCAAACACAGTAAACGTAAGCAAATATCTTAATATATTAAATTCTGGGGAGTAATTTCAGCTGTAAAATGCAGTTGTCACTCCTGTAAATGACCAAACTCTGTGTGTACACATTACAATTAAACACTCTGAAGAGTGACAACTATGTTTAACTGCAGTGTGTAAGTATGTGTCCGTAGACTGTCGATCATTCACCAGTAAGATGAGGATCTCCGGGATGGAAAGGACTCATCTTTGAGACAATTCATTAAAAAGTCAGATTTCCTGTTTTCGGGCTACTATTGCAAACTATATGTGGAAATTAATGAGCAAAATTTAATAGGGTTTGTTTGAGTCGATGGAGTCAATGTGTGGATTAGAGGGAGAGAGAGAAATAAAAAGACAGAAGAATTTCTACCGAATCCAATTAAATACTTTTTCGCTGCACCTCTGGAGCCATGTCATTCCCAAAAGGCACTCCTCCTCTTGCCTGGCGAAGAGACACACCAGTTAACTCTGCCTCTCTCACATACACACACACACACACATCTGTGTTCTCAACATCACTGCAGCTGCCAGCGCCATTAAAGACGAATAAAATAGCAAGACCACACCGCTTTGCCTTTGGTCCCAACACAGCCATCATTTAACAAACAATTAAAAAAATTAATGAAACTAGTTCCCTTTGTACGCTGCTGAAGGTCATTCATTTGTAGCTTCAATCATGACGGCTGTCTGAACGGTGACCATGTGTTGAGCAGGTTAGCAATTTGTGTGCATGGCAACTAGACTGGGACACACATCTCTGGTGTACACGTGGCGCATACAAATGACAAGTACTTCACGCAACAGGAGGTACGGAGCACTTTACTGGTCAGCAGGAAACCGTTGTTCTCAATTATGAGGATAATATGGATAAAATGTTATCATACATGAGCAGATGAACAAATCGTGGAATAAGCTCAGTGAGAAGGAGAATACGCTTGTTTCTGGCAATTGCTGCTGTTCGTTTGGCAGCGGGCTGCAGTGCAGACCCATTGTGTCTGAGTGTTTCCTGCTTGGTGGAGGCAGTGCTGGCGAGATTAGTGGGCAGGTCACTTTGCTGTACACCAATGCTACATATAAACTAATGCAGTTCAGCCAGCCACAGCCAATGGGCTTGAAAACACAGGTCTTATTACGTTAATAATGACACCACATCCTGTATGAAACTGATCTATGTGCCTCTACACACACCGCTCTCCAATACAAGCCATTAACAAGCAACTGCTGAAAAACAATACAGCTAACTTTGAGCGTTAAGGGTTATAATGGTGGAACAATGCACGATTGAACCATAGATCCTTGACTAAGACGCAAAAAGGTGTGTAACTGCAAAAATTTTACCATCTCCTTGAGATGATTTAATGAATTGTTGTGTTATTCATCGATTATAAGCTGGATAAAAGCATGAGGTAAATGAATGAAAGGTAGATGTAATGCCACCTATTGAGTTCAAATGTAAATGTTGTCATCATTTATTAATTCATGTTGTTCCAGCCCAGTACAACGTTCTTCTGTAGGACATAAAATAACTGATTTAGAAAAAAAAACAAATTATTTATAAAAAAAAAATCAGAATCCTAAAAAAAAACAAAAAAAACAAAAAAAAAAAAATAAAAAAAATAAAAACAAAATAATATAATATCATCTTTTGAATAAAAAAAAAAGCTTTGCAAGTTTAAAGACAGCTTCTAAGGTATAACATAAAATATAAAATAATCAAAACTTAAAATCAAGTTTGTCTGACCAGTCCAGTGAATAATCAGCAGATTTCAGTTAATGCTTTAGACCGACTTCACACTTACTTTACACTGCATAAGAGGACATGACAACAGGAAAACCACAAGGGTTTGCGAAAGTAGACCGTAAGTTGAGAAATTGTAACTTTGAATGCATTTCTGTTTTATTTCAATGCGACAATGTCAAAACTGATTTGCTTTCCATCTACTGGTCCATCAGAGCATCTTCAAAACCATTACTGTGAAAGACTGGATTCACCTATTAAGGAACACCTATTGGTCTTGGGTGTCCTCAGAATGTGTCTGTGAAGTTTCAGCCCAAAATAGCCAACAGATCATTTATTATAACAGCCGAAAAATGTCAATTTTGGGGTGTCTAAAAAAGAGCTGTTTTAGAGTGTATCTATTTAAATGCAAATGAGGTGCATATTCCCACCCCGTCTCCAGAAGAGGGCTTTGCGTATACGTCTCTCTGCATTGCATATCTACAGCAATAAACAGCCAGTAGAAGCAACATAACTGAGAGCGAGAGAAACGGGGTTTAGCCGTACATCTGGGAAGCCAAATGCACTGAAAGTGGGACGAAACAACGCAATGTTACAGATTCGCGCTGCGCTGACCTGTCATCAGTGTGATTCAATGGAACCGTGCTACTGAACGAATCTCGCGCTACGAACTGCACGAACTAATCTCACAAGCGTCGTGCTGATCAGTTAAAAAATACTTGATGTACGCACACACATATGGTTAAAACGCTAAGCACTATAATGACATTTCATTCACAAAGGAGTCTGGGGTGATACACATTTAGGTAGATTTTGAGGTGCATTACCTTGAAAAATGAAAGTAATCCACAGCGTCCTCAGCAGCTCAGATGTTGGGAGAAAACATCCAAACACAGAGCACTGGGATTTGAGCACGTTACAGTTGCTCGAGGACAGTGTACAACTGCTGAGGGCGGAAACTACAGCAATGCAGGTCTGTCAATCAACCCTCGTGGCCCGGCCCTATGCAATGTGACATCACAATGCATGACAATGAAAATGGCAGGCCTAGTGAGACTGACTTGGATTAAAGGGAAATAAAAATTGAGGAGTGGATGGATTTTTATCATTGTAGGGTGGTTGTGTTCACACACTGCCAAAACACATTTATGTCCAAACGTCCAAAAAGTGGATTTTGCATAATAGGTGCCCTTTGAAGACAAAACACTCCAGCGTATTTCAATAATGATGGAGAACAGCAAAGGAGCTAAAGATATCTCAAAGCATTTCATTAACATATAATACATTTCATTCTGAGTTAGCATATGGCTATAGTGACAGACTCCATAGGCCATGGCTGAGAAATTAGAGATACAGAGGAATATAAGTGCATTTGACTGTCTTGTAATGAGGGCTACGGCACACTATTCATCCCGATAATAAAAATAGATGAGAAGACGGCACTGAGAGCAGGATTTTCTTACACCGTTCAGCCCTGCCATCCCTCCTGGCAATTACACTGCTGAGAGATCTTAACTATGAGCATGCAACAATATCCTCATTGAAGGTAAGAGAAGACACAATTAAAAAAAAACATCTTAAATGAAGCTCTTTAAGGCAATGAAAACTTTGAATTTCATTTGAGATATTTAAGGACACAGAGGTCATCAGAAAAAAAAGAAGAAAAAAAAGAAAGAAAAGGGAACATGTTTTTTTTCCCAACATATTTGCAGAGGATTTAGAAAAACAGTGGTAAAAGCATTTCTGGATGACATGCCTGGCACACAGACTGAAGAAATGCTTTGCAACGGTTTCAAGAAGCATCCATTTAGCATCAAGGTCAGACGTGGCAGCCAATCTCAGAAAACTCAGAGAGAGAGAAACAGAGCCACGAGTTGTGTTGTTAGAGCCGGTAAACCTCAGGGGAAGATCTCCAAAGAAACACCCTTGATTCTGTAGCTTTGAACCTCAAGACAGGGTGCAAAAGGAGCTTCTGTTATTATAAAATCTCACTGATTCCCTTGATTCCACTGATGTAAGCTTTGAGTCATTACAGCTCTGTAAGTCTGCTTTCATGCAGGCCTTGCATAATCTAACGTAGAACCCAACCATGTACAATGAATATCTGGGCTACAGTGTAAATAAGCAAAAATACAATCCACATAATTTCAGAAATGCGTCAGACAGGGCCCAGAATTACTCACCTGGAATTGAAATATAACATTGTTTTTAATTGAGTTGAACTGTACTGATTTTAACTGATGCAGTGACACAAACAATTTAAACCAAGATATGCATGTCTTCACATAAAAATGATTAGAGTTGGTAGGGTTACACTGGGTTAGGGCTACAATGGCAAAAATTGGTGTAGGATTTACTTTGAAACAATATTCACACAGAAATTTGCTACATTTCACAACTAATTACAAAAAAGAAAGGAACATTGAATTAAACATAACATTTACTTATTGAACTAGTAGTTGAATTTAAGTTACAGAAAAGTTATGCGACTTAATCATACAGTGCATACTTTTTTTGGCACCAGAATTACATTTGGTGAGACAAATGTAGAAAATTGCTCACAGTAAACCACCAGTATGTGAAACAATGACACCCTTTTATGGTTCACGTGACAGGTGCAGTTTCACCAATAGACTTGCTTATCTCATTGGCAATATGATACTGTCAGTGATACAATGACCTGCATCACAAGAAATATGCAAGTACAAAATCAGTTTATAAATTCTATTATCATAGGGGGAAAAAGTATGTATAATATTGTGACTAATACTACAAAACAGCTGCATGGCCAGTAATAAATATAGTCACACTTTAGTTTGGGGACCAATTCTCACTATTAACTATGACTTTAACCTCTAAAAAAAAATTGTGTTTAGGTATGAGGAAGGATTAAGAAATCTAAAACATGGGAATGAAGAATAAGCCACTTATGTGTGTTTTGTAAGCACTAACAAACATCCAACATAATACAAATATGCATGCTAATAATCAACTAGCTAACAGTGAGAATTGGTCCCTAAAACTAAAGTGTTACCAACAATATTTATGTGAGTAAATGCGAGTAAATATAATGTAAATCCTGGAGCCTTTCAGCAGAGCACGGATCTTTTGTTTAGATATTGCATTATTTACACACTTACATCATCTGTCAACAAAACAAACAGCTCAGCACGGACACCATTCATTGGTTTGATATGTCCTTTATTCCATGAACAAAGTGTTCTAAAAATAGTCGCTTGTTTGATATGATGCTGAAATTTAGGACGCTCTCAACATAACATGGGAAAATGTTGCCCTCCTCCAAGCCAGGATGCTTTTTTTTTGGTTTGGCAACAAGACAAAAAGCTTACTCTTAATGTAAAACTGCCCCTTCAAAACATGTTGTGGACTACATGTAATTCATAGTCAACTTCCTCAGGATCAAAGAGACTGAGTTAGTTAGTGCTCACTCCACAGGAAGGCCATTATTCTGGCCAGCTGATAAGAGGCAAATGTAAACTAGCTGGCCACACAAGCTCATCTCATTACAGTCTGCTGTACACAAACATTTCCTCACAAGGCAACAGCTTTCTAACAGTGCATTGTAGAGGGGAATCATTTAAGTATTCTGCTGTAAATTAAAGACCTTTAATACTTAAGGGTAATGGGATGAGTTCAATGTGACATTCGTAACATTCAATAGCTGATTTTTTCTTTGTCCAAAACCATGGTCAAAAG